>NC_056603.1:24962163-25314663 GCF_018340385.1 Cyprinus carpio | reverse complement strand
ATAGTATGTTTTTTAATGAAGGAAGGAGAGGCATTTTTGTTAAGAAGCATTTTGTTTGCATTGAAATATGTTTCTCTCTTGCCCTTTGTGTCATTATGGGACACCACTGCAGCATCCTTGCCTAGGCTTGAATCCGCAATAAGCCTATCAGGTGAATATGATGGTGAAATGACAAGGAGGAAAAGGAGATTACATTGTTGATGTTAAGGCTGTTGGAAGGGCCTATACACATGTTATTGAATTTTTTGGGATCCCTTGCCAGTAGTTTTGTCCTTGTCAATACAGATCACACTCTGTAGGTCAGACTCTGGGGAATAGGTCACTGAGGTTTGATCTGAAAGAACTGAGACTGGAAAGCAGAGAGCGAGAGGGAGAGAAATTCAGTCATTTTATTTTACTGCTCCCCTCAATATATTATATAGCCGCTCTTTATAATGGAATGCTAACTTTTATTTTATCATATTTGTGAGTGGCAGCAGTGCTAGGTGATAAGGGCACATCCTGTGTGCGGGAGTGCAATCTGGACCTGAAGGGGGTGGATGGTGATGGGAACTAACTACTTACGAGTGAGAGGGGCTGGGCTGGATGTGTCTGTTAGGGAACATAATTACTACTAATGACCATTAGGAGTTCAGTTTTCACCCTCCAGGGATTGGTGAAAGGGCTTTCGCCTTATCAGTTGATTAGTGCAAATCGTGGAGGCCGGATCCAGCATGTTAAGTAAACGGGACTGAGAAGTGTAGCATTATCTGGGGAAGACTAATGGAGCAGCACAGAGTTCATCCTGAGCTAATGTGAGCCGCATATACGGAACCACTTACAGAAATCAGATAATAATATCAGAAATTTGGCCACCTCCCCATCCCACCCCAAACACCACACACATCTTTTTCCTCATGCTGCTTTTCCACTAGTCTTGTTTATTTGCATATGCAAATGAACCCTATATATGGATCTTTCCACTTGGATTTGGCCTCTTGCGAAGGAAATTGCAGAAAAGGCAATTAGTTGTTGACTGAGCAGTATCGTTGAAATGATCGCATGAGGTGCAAACAGGGCCACGTTTGATGTGTTCAGATTAATCCATAATTGGACAAGGGCTGGGAGGGATAAGACCATGTCATACACGCCTGGACATGTTCTCTCGCCTCTGGTATGCTAATGGCGTAGGTTTAGCATAAACCATATAATCGTGTTTACTGGGTAAACTCACATTCAATTTCAGGCCGGGCGGAATGATGGAGATCGAGAGATGAAAGTGGGTGGATGATGAATAATCTTGAACGTCACATGCACCGCAGGTAACTTATGAGACATTTATTGATGATTCAATATTTGTACTCATTAATGCTTATTTATGATGTATTACTTCTTTAAAAAAGACATAAGGCAATAATCAGCGATAAACCGAGCTGTGAGATCCTGTTGAACAAACATTGTATTTTAGTCGAGAGTCCTCGTTAAACAAATGTCTCAGATTGGCTCATAGAAATACACAAACCCCATAATTATTCATGGAAAAGACAAATTGAAGCAGACCCATATGATGATGCATCTCCTGCTGTACATGTGCGAATAATAAACCAGCAGATGTATTGTAAATATGTAGCCTTGTACTGAATGAAAAGACAGCAGGCGGTTTATTGCACTACGTCTTTATGTCTGTGCTCTCAACCATGCGTTGGATACAAACATGCCAGAAAATGTTAAAATGAATGCCTCTGTAGTACTTCAGATATGTCGGGAGTGCTATTTGGAATTAGTCTTTTGGAATACAGCCTCATCCTTATCAAGTAATACAGACGGTGCTTTGAGTTATGAGGTTATCTGTACAGTGATCCTTCAACATGTACATGACATTGCATTCATCACTGACTTTGTCCCTTCTGGACTCATGTGGATCATGCTCAAATCATAAATGGAAAGCATAAAGAAATGGAACACAAACTGGGTGTGGTATAAATATATCATAACCTCTTGTTTAAATGGGATCTGAGAAAGTAAGGTAATAGTTCACCCAAAATTTTTAATTTGCAGAACATTTTCTCATCTTCAGACCATCCAAGATTTCAATTAGTTTGTTTGTTCATCAGAACAGATTAAGAGAAATTTAGCATCATATCACTTGCCCACCAGTGGATTCTCAGCAGTGAATGGGGACTGTACAAAAAAAACATCACAATAATCTACAAGTAACATAATTTAATGTATTTTCAATTAAAAACTGCATGTTTGTAATAAACAAATTTAACATTTAAGATTTTAACTCTAAACCATTGCTTCTGGCCAAATTATAAGCCAATAATAATGATACAAGAATTGTCATTATGAGCAGAAGTATTCCTTTATATGAGTCTATGTCTCGCTGTCCTGTAGACATCTACCCCCTACAAATGGCCCTCGCTGATCTCATTTGGAATCCCAACCTTACTATGTGATATTTCCTTTGAGACAGTCTCAAGTGAAAAAATATCTCCTCAGAATATGAATTGCCCCCTCTCTCTCTCTCTTCGATTTTTCTTTTGTTATCTTCCTGAGTTGGAAAGTCCCCCAAATGCAGAAAGAAAATAAGACGGGAAGAAAGAGATGAAAAAGAAATAAAAGTTGTGTTGCAGCATTTTTGCCTGTGCAGTGGAATCCCTTTAAGGGATTTCATTTTTCTTCATCTCCCTGGGACCACAGGACCTTTAAACAGAGCCACGCGCTGAAAGAAGAACACAATTATAATTCCGATAGTCTTGTACAGTAAATGTAAACAGATAGCAGCCTGCCTCTCTGCCCTCTTCTGTCTCCCAGAAGGCAAGTAATGAGGTAGAATAGATGTAATCGTCTTGAGCAGCGCCTTTTACCTCAGTGCTTCTTTTTTTCCCAAATTGAAAAGTATTGGCTGGTCCACGACTGCGAGGCAGAGAGATGGACTTAAAACATTTATGGGAGCCCTGAGATTTCACCAAAAGCATTAAATTGATTTGTAAACAGTAAAATATACTGTATGACTGCTTATAAATTGTGGTGCCAATTTTTCTTTTTCTTTTTCTTCTTTTTTTTTTTCATCCTAACAAAGGGGAAATAGCTTCATTTCCATACAATGGAGCTGTGTTTTGTTGCCAGCTTAATTTTAGGGTGTTTTTTAAGTGCCAGGCTCAAAGGGGGAGATAAACAAACACAGTCCCCCCAGATATCTATACAAGAGCAAAATGGTGGAAACTTTGATTTGACGTCTTGTGTTAAATATCCAAAACTCTAAATCCAAAATCAATATTTTTTCAATCAATGTATTTTTTTTTTTTTTTTTTTTTTTCACAGAATATTTTGAGTTGTGTATTGTCTTGGGGGCAACGTTTGCCTTTTTGTGTGTGCTTTTCAAAGCTTCTAGTGAACAGAAACACTTGTGATGTACTTATAGTACTATGTTAGGCAGCAATTTTAAATGCATTATTGGTCTTCTGCATTATTAATAGTATACAGTATTGAGATTTTTGCTCCCTCACCTAATTTCTCTCACAAACTGGCTCACAACTTCAAAATGCAATTTGTTAGATTAGGACTCAAGTCCTTTTTCTCTGAGCTCTCGGACTGATGTATCTCAATGGTTTGGCTTATGCATTAACAGACTGTCCTTTCCCCTACTTTTTTTTTCCAGGTCTTATTTTGTGTACCACAGCATGTTTAATTTTAAAGTAACCATGAATTCAAAACTATTTTCTTTTTTTTCTTCTTCTTCTTTTTTTATGAAATATAGTTATACATAAATCAAAATAACTGTCTCTCCCTTGCAACCACATCTCTTCTCTGACACTGATGATGTGTGCATTGGCGCGAGGGCTAGACAGTAATTTCTCTTCTCCAGAAACCTGTCACTCATATGACATTGCAGCAATTAGGAAATGACAACAATCTCGATGGACAAAATCAAGTCCCATCCTGCATTTGTTTTCATTGGAGATCTCGTTCACTCAGATATACATCATAATAGGGAAGAAAAGATTGTTGCATTTTCTGTTTCATGCCAAATTTAAAGCCTGGCTTGCTAAATTCTAGCAACCCCTTAAATTGATACTCAACATGAGCGCCTGTCCTACAGAGCTTTCCACTTACTCCCTGTATATTTTTCTTTGCTTGACATGCCATAGATGTCTTGACTGACAGCTCAGAGTCAACACCTTCCACTTCATAGATTTCACATTGTCTGTGCATCACTAAGCGAGTGGAGGATTGCAAGATGGCGAGAATAAGAGAAAAGTTAACCCCCTTCCAAAAAATCGGGGAAAAAAGCTTGTTGTGCATTCCGAATCCTTGCCCGAGGACAAATTTTACGGCATCAGTGTCACAACAGACGGATGACTTGCTACGAAGTGTCTTCCCAATCTTTTTAGACAGTGAAGACAGACTCTGCATGTGACTTCCCTTCACGGCTCCCTCGCTGATTTACGTTCGGTGGGGGTGGGCCATCTGGGATCATCACATTTACTGCTTGCCCAGGCTGGCCCCCACTAAATGACTAACTCCATGAGATTGAATTCGTATGCTAAAGGTCAGAGTAGTAGATCATGACTGCATATGGACAGAGAAATAAATTTTAGAACTTAAGTAAATGGATAAACTTGTTGCTCCAAGGGGTGTTTACAATGTTCTGTGTTTTAGCCACATTGAGAGTTCTGGTTTAAGTCTATGAGGAGATGCCTGTAAATAACTGGCACTTACACATTTTACTAGGCATTTATATGTGTGTGTGTGTGTGTGTGTGTGTGTGTGTGTGTGTGTGTGTGTGTGTGTGTGTGTGTGTGTGTGTGTGTGTGTGTGGTCTAGGAGCAAGCTCCAGCCTTCATGCAAAGCACAGATGAACTGTTGTACATGTCATTCCAAGTGACCTGTTCATGCTTCATAGATGTCCAAGATTATCCCAAACACTTCTCTGAAAGTATAATGTGTTCTAACATTTGCCCTTGCAATTTTGCTCCCTATTTAACATAATTTCCATTCAAGCAAAGAAAAGTGAAATTTCTTCTAGATAATGATACGTTTAATAATATTAAATGCTTGAACATGCTTTAAAAGGACAAATCAAATGTATGCCAAAGTCCATCAATACCAATCGTATTGCCAGATGACAGTCCAGGCGAGAATTACTGAAATACTTTTTTTTTTTTTTCAGTCAAATATTCCAAAACATTTTGCTTCGGTACATCACCTTTTTTTTTTTTTTTTTTTTTTTTTTTTTTTGTGTTGCTGGAAAAAGATTATAGGTTTGAGACCACTCCAATGGTGAGGTGGTTTGAGGTCTATATTTTGACCCATTTTTCAAGACGGCTATCAGAGCTTTTCTAAGCTATTTTAATAAGGCTTGGTGACTGTGAATGTAAGTGTGTTGGGTTACAGTGACACTAATCAAAAAGCATCACAGTATGAGTGACACAATCAATCAACGCATACAGAGTGGAATTTGCTTTTTTTCTGTAATTAAATATTTGTGGGAATATGCATGTTATGATTTTTTTTTTTTATTATTCCAAAAGTGAACAGAGACCAAAAGAGAAAAAAATAAGAAGGAAAAATCTGTTAAAACGTATCTGCATCATCCCTTGGGTACATATTTTTTTTTTTTTTTTTTTTTTTTTTTTTTTTTTTTTTTTTTTTTTTTTTTAGTGAGAGAGGACAAATGATGAGGAATGGGGTGCAAGAAAAAAACGTCTCATTATATCTCTCATTTGCATTTTTTCATCTTTTCACAGCCTGACAGTAGATCAGTACAATAGAAGAGCCAGTATAAAGTTATTTGCTATTTCTTTTTTCAGGGCTATTACTCTCTCTTTCTCACTTTCTTAGTTGCTTTTCTATGTGCTCAGGTCACCGGATTAGTGCCCTGGTTCTGTGGATGGAAGCATTTTTCCTCATGTTGTGACTAAATTGTTTTTGGGACCTGTAAGAGCACAGGCAGGAGCAGAGGGCAAAAGTGAGATTGATGAGTGTTTGGGCACTTTCCTCGAGACCCCTTTGCGTCTGGCAAGCACAAAGGCAGTCGAGTGTGACAGCCGGCATCCATCTCCCAGTCAGGGGTGGCAGGAAGGGGGCACACATACAGGGACACCCCCTATTGCCCTCCTTCCAGTTGGCCTCTATGGGCAAGAAGGGCCCCATGTGTTCAAGTGGCCTTCACTGTTAAGACCTTTGATAAGAACAGGGATTTTCGATACTGTTATATGCTCATTTTTTATCAGTCTATCTATCTATCTATCTATCTATCTATCTATCTATCTATCTATCTATCTATCTATCTATCTATCTATCTATCTATCTATCTATCTATCTATCTATCTATCTATCTATCTATCTGTCTGTCTGTCTGTCTGTCTGTCTGTCTGTCTGTCTGTCATCTGTTGTCATGTTCTCCTATCATTTGTTCTGTCTGTATGATTATTCTATTTATCGTTCTTTGATTCTGTCTATCTCTGTGTTTCTGTCTGTTAGTCTGTCTGTAACCTATAAACCTAGGTCTATAAACCTTCAAACATGAAGACTTGCTTGAAAGATTTGAAAATGATTAATATAGAATATATATTTAATTTAAGATTGAAAGCTAGAAAAGTGATTTAGTCAAGAAGAGTTAGGGATCTTTTTTTTTTTTTTTTTTTTGTATGATTAACATGAATGACAGACGACAGGCATTTTAGACAGCTGTCACTTTAAGAGCTTCCCGTATCCAATATGCTGTTTCACATCTTTTTCATTCTAAGCTCCTTTGGTTTCACATAAGACCTACGGTGTTTATGAGGATACTTGCAAAGATTGGTATTGGCACATCAGTGTGAGTGTGTCTAACCATTTAAGGCCTATAAAGCAGCAAAAATTACTTTGCTCAATACTCCCGCACTCTGTGAGCACCATCTTCAGTGTGCACACCTCTTTGACAGCACTCAAAACAATCTCTCAGACAGTGTGTGCATATAGCGAATAGCATATTCACTGCATCTTAAAATCACGTTTTTAAATCACATTACTTAAAAACGTTTGCAAATGACCACATAGCACAACATTGTCACGTGAGCTTGTAACCACTATAGAGACAATAGTCTAAAATCTCTAACAAGCTGAAAAACTTCTACCGGTTAATTGTGTCTACCAGTATATCTCCCACCCCTACATACACATTGCATTAGTTTCTACTTTATTTACAGTACATTTTAATTTGAATTGCAATTATGTGTCTTGTTGGCTACTCCATTCCAATTAATTTCAAATTCAGGAATTAAATTGTAACTGACAGAGTATTCTTTATTTAAATTGGAATGCTGCACAACTGTGCTGATAGTCCATACCATGATGATTGATGAATTTATATCCTTCAGAAGAAGCAACAAAGACTCAAATCCACCCTGCTGTTTTATTCCTGACATCGGGAGTTTTTAAATGGTCAGACTGACTTGGTCTAAAAGCAGGACGGCGTTGAATGCTCCTCACAGTGGTGAGTGGATGACACAATGTTAGAGCGTTCAGTCAGAGCAGCCCATTCACCAATGCCACTAAACTCACTATGCGTGTGTTCTGATGTAAATTGCAGGTAAGGGGGAAATATCTCCGTCGGCTGATGTGCCTGCAGTACAGCGTGAAATCTCTGTTGACACTACCGATGGGCATTTCAGACAGAGAATAAAAATGGATGCGTAATTTAACCATGTTCATGTTGAAGGGTCCATTTTTATGTTTTTTTTTTTTTTTTTTGTCTTCTATCCATCAACAAGCACTTTATTTTGTCATCAGGTGCAGCTGAACTTCCATGAGCTTGCAGTTGTTTCGTTTGGGAATTGTCTCTTCACAATTGATGTTAAACAGTCTCTTCATTTTTGCTTGGTTTTAATACATTTGAAGTCGTACTAATTTTCTGTTTAAAAACAGAAAATAATGATGGGTTCAAAAGTAATTCAAAAGACAGAGAAGACCTCTGTATTTATCTTCCCAAAGAAAGAAGATGAAAGTAAAATAAATATCTGCTGTGGGAATTTATTTGCTGGGTAAACTGTTCATTTTGCCCTTGGCACACACTAAAAAAGAAATGCTAGAAATACAGGTGCTAAAACAGTGCAGCAAAACAATGATGTTGTGGGACCTGTGAAATTTGTAAAATGCTTTCATCACCCAGTATGGCTTTCATGAAATGTACAGTACACCTTAAGGGGGGAAACAAGAAAGGATGCTCACCCTTTGTATTCCTGTGCATGAAACACTACCCCTTACCTCTTGCCTGCTGGTTTTCTAATCTCCAGACTTCGGAGCTGCATAGTCACTTAAGCACATGTGCGCGTGCACACAAACACACACACACATTTGGTTTGCATGCAGTCTTCAGTCTGTGAGACAAAGGAACTGCTTGTTGCCGCGTCTACTCTGCCGTGATGTGACATGTTAAAACAGAGTTCTCTGTAATTCCACATTAGAACAGACAGCGAGCATAGATAGTGCTGCCTGAGCACTGAACCCCCCTCTGTCCCGTGAAGCCTTTTGTGGGGACAGCCAATAGACACTTCAAAGAAAAGAACATGATAATTGCAGCTCCTATCAGTCCATTGGTCTCTGCCAAGGAGAGATGGATGAGTTATTTGCATGTCTAATGGCACTGTATAGTACCTTCATGGCCTTAGGGAACCGCTTGAAAATAAAAATGAACATGACATAGTGGCATGTCATTTTCAGTTCAGTGTGATAAAGATTAAAGGCATATATATATATATATATACACTTTCAAGGCATTGTGAGTTCATGTTTTACTGCAGAAGCCGACAAGCGCCTTTGTTGTTTGTGAACAGAAGCCAATAAGTCCATTTTAAATGCCTTGTTGATGTCAGAGGTCAGAGGAGAATGGGCAGATTGGTTAGAGATGATAGAAAGGCAACAGTAACTCGAATAACCACTCGTTACAACCAAGGTATGCAGAACACCATGTCTGAACGCACAACACGTCGAACCCTGAAGCAGATGGGCTACAGCAGAAGAAGACCACACCGGGTGACGCTCCTGTCAGCTAGTTAAAAACAATTTGCACAGGCTTACCAAATTCGGACAAAAGAAGATTGGAAAAATGTTGCCTTGTCTGATGAGTCTTGATTGCTGCTGCGACATTCAGATGGTAGGGTCAGAATTTGGCGTAAACTAAATGAAAGAATGAATCCATCCTGCCTTTTCTCAATGATTCAGGCTGGTGGTGGTGTAATGGTGTGGGGGATATTTTATTGGCACACTTTGGCCCAATTGAGCATTGTTTAAACACCACAGCCTACCAGGGTATTGTTACTGACCATGTCCATCCCTTTATGACTACAGTGTACCTATCTTCTGATGGCTACTTCCAGCAGGATAATGCACCATGTCACAAAGCTCAAATGATCTCTGACTGGTTTCTTGAACATGATAATGGCCTCCACTCAAATGGCCTCCACAGTCACCAGATCTCAAACCAATAGAGCAGCTTTGGGATGTGGTGGAACAGGAGATATTGACACTCCTAATATATATTAGGAGTGGCCCCGACTAAAGATTTTCATAGTCGAATCTGAATTTTCAAATCTTGCCGATATTCGACTGATAGTTGAATCATATGTTTGGGGGCGGGGCAAAATACATAGAGTCAAGTCAGACATTTGACAGCCATAATTACTGACACACAGGGAAAATGTGTAACGAATGCCTCGTAGATACAAATGGGGTAAATAATGTTTAATATATGTTTTGATTAAAATATAGTTAACACTAAATGCCAGCGAAACCCTAACAATTCACAATTTTATTATATATATATATATATATATATATATATATATATATATATATATATATATATATATATATATATATATACATATATATATATATAACTTTATACCTATATGACAGTAGTTTTGAGCTGTGCGCGCCAAAGATGACCAGTAGAGAGACGCATTTCATAGCAAGTTTTTAATCAGTGGGATTCAACTCATCATTTCATAGAGAATATGCTTCGTTATTTATACAACATAACATTAATATTAGGACTTATAGGTTATCTGCAAAAAGGGCCAGAATACACATGAACGTGCCTGCGCGGCTCTGAATGATGTGCAGAAACACGACAGCTAAACTCTAAAAATTCACAGCATTTATTATGGTGTTCTCATTATAATGGTATGTGTATGACAGTCCCAGTCATAGTTATTAATATTCTGCATTGTTGTCTGTCCTGCTCGCACTGCGTGCTGAAGAGATAACATTGTAGTACTACAATGAAGCTTGACTCAACCAAATGCATCTTATATCAGGTAAATAATATATCCACAATATATTTAAACCGGCTGAAATGTTTTGAGATCACTTGTACCCTACCTCATCGAAAAAAAATCCAGTCACTGCCTGTGTCAGTTTGAGTCTTGTTAAAGTTTTAAATCCCTGCCGCCAAGATGCTCCTCTGTCGGTCACAAATTATGGAAAGTGAAACTTAAATCTATAGGGGTGTTTGGATTTATTCACACTCTTTAAATATTTATTTTTAAGCTTCTTTCTTTTCAGAATCTTATTTACAGCTTTATCATAATGGCTGTATATTAATTTATTGGGAGAAAATCGGTGTGTGAATTCAGACATTTGAGCTCCCTTATGCATTATTTTTTTGAGGTCGGTAAATTTAAAATAAAAGTTTTTGTATAGACACCAACTTTATTATTATTGTTATTATTATTATTATGCATTATTTTTTTGAGGTCGGTAAATTTGTAAATGTTTTAGAAAGTATTTTAATGGTCATACAAGGCTGCATTTTTTTTTCTTTGATCAAAAATAGAATTTAATACATATACTGAAATCGAAAATACCCTTGTCTATTTTAATTTATTTTAAAATGACATGTATTCATGTGATGGCAGTGCAGAGCTATTTTCAGCAGTCATTAATCGTCTTCATTGTCCCATGATCCTTCAGAAATCATTCTGATATGCTGATTTTGATCCAGCATTACATTCTTGATCCAGCATTACATTCAAGAAAGAAAGAAATATATTATTATTATTATTTGTTCCATTGTTAGTGGTTTCTAGGTTGAAAGATTGTTGTATATCTGATTATTATCACACCACAACAGAACATAATAACAACAACCATTAAAAAACACCACCACCCCCCCACCACTCACGACGTGTTGCTTGTGATGGTGTTACTTGTGTGAAATCAATGCATGTTTTAACAGGAGAACTGGTAATCACATCCTGTAGCAGTCCACAGTCCATTCAGCCACTCAGTAAATAAATAAAGGTTTAAAAAACGACTTTGCTAAAATATGAAATTAGATTCTCAATCTGTATTATCTGGACACAGATAAATATCTTTTGTAGCAGAGTTTTGCATCTGAATATGTAGTTGGATCTGCTTCATGAAAATCTATCTGTTTTTGATTTGATTACATTTGCTTTGTATAGCAATAACAATTGTTCTGTTTGGTTCCTTCTCAGCACAGTAGGAATAAACCAGGAGCACAGGAAGGCTAATCATGTACCTGGGAAGGTTACTGAGAAAGCCACTCCATTCAAGGCACCGTGTGGTATTCATTAGTCAAGCATGCATCACATGCTTACTCCCCTTGTTTTTCATTAGGGCATTTATTATTTTCTCTGAAAGTAGGAATCCTGTTTTATTTAATACATACAGTGTCAAATGTAGGGTGAGCTGGTAAAAATAACAATCATTACTTTTATATATAGCCTATTCATTTTATAACATACAAAATTCAATTGCACATTGTGTTTGGGGGAATCTCTTAAAGACAACATGTAAACAATATTTATTAGTAGGGGAGTAAAGGTGACATCCCATTTAATAAAACAATTCTCAGTGGGTACTGCAAGAAATTAACAATAGCCTTATCAGGCTGCATGCAATCTTTTTTTCATGAAGAAAGTATTTATATTTAGACTTGTTCATTATGCACATAAACACATAGCTTATTTTCCATACAGCCCATTTTCAATATCTGAAACAGAATTATTTATATATGAGAGTCAATGTATATATATGAGGACTTGCTTACATAAAATAATGCTAAACAAAGAGTTAAGACTGATTGCAAACAGAATATTGTTTTTGAATAATACAATATTTTTTTTTGCAGTTTTTAGTAGTTTCAGTTGGAAATTACATAGCAGATGGTGAAAGTACAGAGTTGAGAAATAATAGGGGAAGAGGGAAATGAATATTGGATGTGACACACAGCCAAATCTGAACCTACATCTCCCACATGAGTACCACATGCCAACCACAATGGCTACAACTTCATCTAGATGAGCAAAATGAAAAGATAGCATACTACGAAAGCCATGTTAACTATGTTTTGCCAATATAGCATTGACATGAATTATGGTGATGCTTCTGATGATGAGGAGGAGAAGTAAGTTAATGTCATTAGTGGCTGTTAAAATATAAATGGCATCGCTTCTGAAAGCCCTGGAATCCATTACAGGAATTTGCTCTTGCAACATGCATGATCACCATGAAACCTTTCAGCAGGCACCATGCAGAAACTACAGTGACCTTGAAGCCCTGCTGTAGCACATGGTCCAGTTCACTTAGTCCTAGCAGAGCACTATTCTTAAACAATGCCTAATTGACCGTTGAGATGGTCCTTGGGTTGGGGCTCCGCTGACATTTTTGAAATGCGTGACACAACATCTCTGTAGGTGATGTGAATCTTCTCTTCTCTACTCACGTCCTCTCTGCCACTTGCCCTGACATGAGGCAAAATCATTAATTTGCAATGTCGAGCTTAACGCTGCACTTTAGTGTGCAGTCGGCAGGCGTAGAGGGATGGAGGGGTCCTCATTACGGAGCCGCTGATTGTTCCTCAGACTACTATAAAGGTTCATCTCTAGCAGCCACTGACATATTTTCTCCTGAACTGACAATAAAAGCTGTACTCCACAGCAGTGGTACAGAGAGAGTCGGGTGTAAAACCCACTGTTGTTCCTGTTCAGCTCCAGTCAGGCAGCTCTGAATGCTAATCCACACCAGTGTGCTGGCAGATTTAAGACTGCCCAAGATTTTACATTTCCCACTGTTGCCATTATTCTTCAGCTCCGTATTTCTCAGTGTCTTGTACTCAATGTTTTCGATCAAATTTATTATGAAATCAACTTAACATTGTGATTTTGTTGTTTTCTTTGACCTTATTTCTCCTTTGTACCTTCAGTGGAGTTATCATAGACTTTTTCCTTATTTGACAGTATTGAAACAAAACGGTCCAAAAAAATAAAAAAATAAAAAAAATAACAACTACTAGACCTCTTTCCATTATATGTGTGTTAAGAGAGTTTAAAAAATGCAGATGCCATCAGATGTTAGAGCACTGGAGTTGCCCTGGCAACCCAGATAATGACAGACTGCCTCCCCTCCGCAGCCGCACTTTCAGTCGATTGTTTGCACACTGAGATTAAGCGATCACTCGTCAGAATGAGACTGGTTTGAGCGCAAGCTTGAAATGTTGTCTGTACACATAGGGCATAGGGACGAACAAATGGAGGAAGTGAAGTTTTGCAGATATGACATTTTGTTCATATATTGTAGGAATCCATAATAATACATATTATTGCTCATTTTCTTGAATACATGAGAATCTCAGGAAAGAGAAAACAGAAAAGGCACATCATTAATTTGGGCTCATTTAGGGGTTTTCGTAGAGCGAAGACTGTTGTGAAGCTGATGTGTTAATGAGATAGATCTTTCATGTGGAATGATAGGACAATTAGGAGAACAAAAGTGCAAGGTGTGACAATTTAAGTGTGTGTACTTTGTCAGTGTCTGGAAACGGCACCGCTGAGACAACATATGCATAAAACCATAGTTATAAAGCAATTCCTTTTTTTCTTGAAGTCCGCATTTCAAAGCTCACGCTGTCCTTGTTACTGCAGTCTCAAGTGTACTTCCACCTCGCACCAGGCTGTATATATTACCGCCTCATGAAATGGAACTGAAGTTGCTATACAAGATGTAGCTACCGAACTGATGTGAGTTATATGGGGACATTTTTTATTATTATTTTTTTAATACCATTTCAGAAATTTAAAAGTTCACAGGTTCTGTCAGAAAAAAAAGCCTAATTTTTATTATTATAATTATTATTATACAAAATAATAATAGTAATTATTATTATTATTATTATTATTATTATACATTTTTTACAACAGTTCTGCATGACCATATTCTATGTCCCTACTCTTATACAATACCTAAACTTAACAACTGCCTTACTAACTATTAATAAGCAGCAAATTAGTAATATATTGAGGCAAAGATCATAGTTAATGGTTTGTTAATGGTGATAATTGGACCTTAAAATAAAGTGTGACCAAAAAATGTTCAGTGAATTTATTTGCATGGAAAAAAAAATGCAACAAACCAATGAAAGTCTAAAAAACTAAAATAAAATAAAATAAAATAAAATAAAATAAAATAAAATAAAATAAAATAAAATAAATCTGAGAGAAGGCTTAGCTGTTTCGGGCCTCTTTCTCTTTTGTTTGGCAGATGTCTGTCTGTTTTCCCTCTCAGAAGCAGTCAAGGATAGTCTTGGCCTTTATTTATTTTCTTTGTTTTGCCCAATTGCCTTCTCGTTCTGGAGCTGTGGCCTGGTGACTGGTTTCAAGATGGTAACAGGGCCCTGAGGCAGGTGTGAGCAGAACGCTTTGACCTCCACCCTCTACTAGCTATGTTTGAAGAGGTGAATGACAGATAGATGGGATACACAACCCAAGCATTACCTTGAAATCCAGGACTTAGCCTGCCCTTTTCCCCTTTTTTGTCTTTGAGATTGAACAATTCAGCCATCACAGAAAAACTCTAGAATTTTGAAGAGACTATGCAGCTCTGCACTTGACAGTGGGCTTTAATTCTTTTACGTGATTGATTGAAGCTCAGTCCGGTGTGGACTCCATTGATCTGGTCATGCTTGAGTGGTCTTAGCTGCAACTGGAAGTAGCCTCAATCCTCCTCCTCTGTTTCTCTTTTTAGCTCCATACGGATTTGGACATGGGGAATAAGAACATCAAGTATGTGCTGGCAGGGGAAGGGGCGGGCACCATCTTCGCCATCAACGAGAGGACGGGGGACATTCACGCCATGAAAAGGCTAGACAGGGAGGAGAAGGCCGAGTACACGCTCACAGCACAGGTCATCGACAGAGACACCGACAAACCTCTGGAACCGCCGTCAGAGTTCATCATCAAAGTGCAAGACATCAATGACAACCCCCCACAGTTCATCGAGGGGCCTTACAAAGGTTCAGTGCCAGAGATGTCCCAAGTGGGTGAGTGATCTCCTTTCATCATCTCTGGTTGTCTCTGCTGAACAATGACACGAAGCAGACAAAAGCTCTGACAAAATATACAAGTACTAGAGATCTAAGAATAGACAAAGAAATAGGAGGTGACAGGAATTTCTCATTAGTATGTCTGGAGATTGATACAACAATGCACAACATGTATACTGGTGTCCATAGTCATGTTGTAAACTCAGAATCCAATGGACATAGTGCAGCATTAAAGCATAATTGGGGTCTGCCACTGAGATTGTCCAGTATGACCATAAAAAAAAGAAAAAAAAAACTTTCTTTGTTTTTCAAGGCACATAATGTATTCATAACTTCTCGAGCATTTGTAGCCATGCATTCTAATGAATGTCTCCTTAAAACTTGCTTTAAATAGAGCTCATAGTTAGTTGACAAAGCCTGCTTGACATTTCCCCGTACAATCCTGAGCCTGACCTTGAGATAGATTTTGAATATGAGTTAGTCGGTGAAGGAAATCTCATAATAGTGCCACTTAAGGGATTCATTGTAACCCTCATGACATTCTGAAAGCTCTGCTGTGCTGCAGTGTAGTGAAATTCCCTTTTTTTCAGGAAAGTATAAAGGAATATGTTGTGTATTTTCAACTCTGGTGCTTGGGAATAGCTGTATGAAATGTCTAAACTCATGACTTCTTTTGTTTTTGTGGTTGATGGTTTATACACAACATGAAATAATGTAATGCAGAGAGGATAACTATATTCATTAATATAGATTAAAGATGAGAGTACTCTGAGTTACAGGAAGTGCCATTAATAAAATGATCGATGTCAATTTGAGCAGTAAAACCGCATTAAATCTGCACTGTGCTTCAAGTGTTTTTCAACTCCTGACCCAAGGCTCACTTTTGAAGTGTAGAATGCAGTCGGGGGAATAGTGCTCTTCTCCAGGTACATTATAACCCAGTCATGTGTAACACAGAGCTTCCTTGTTTCCTTTAAAACTTTGGCTTCTTCACATGGGCATTTTCTCCTCAGCGTTTGTTCTTTGTCATATTTTTGGTGCACTTAGAGCATACAGAATTGGTGCTGTATGTGAGAGTCTTTCTTCTGCTTTCAGGCTAATGCACTCAATTGAAATCCACAGAGTAGTTTTCCGAGGGGTTTAACAATGAAGTGTGGGATACAGCAGATGACGTGGGTGACAAGCACAGTTGTGGAGGAGGGCAGGAAGGGGAATATGGCAAAAGATGCCTGAAGTTGACTTCTTTCACAATTGTTCTTTCCTTTTGTCACTGCTGATCAATTAAACATTAGCTGATGTTGTCTTGTTTGCTTGAAAGGCATTCTCACTTGACTTGTTTTGGTCTTATAAAGTATTTATGTTGTGGGAGACACTCATAGAGAGAATCAAAAGCTCTTCGGCTGGGAGAGAAAAACAACAAACAGACAAATGAGGAAGCCTCTTTTATTTCCTGTCTTAGTACACAAATCACAGAAGTTTACCTCTCATGCTTATGTCGCATGTTTTGTTTTCTAATAATGGTCTGACAATAAGTTTTGTTAGAAAGTTGTGAAGAAGTTGAGAAACCAAACCAATTGGTATTCATTTATCTGTGTTGTAGATTACAGTAGGTTGTTGATGATGGAATTATTGTTAGTACAGGTATTTAAACAGCTAGTTTATTACTTTGGTTAGCACCAGACACATTTATTTAACTCACTGTAAAGTATTGGGGTATAACTGTATGTATGTTAAAGTGTTGTCAAAAATTTAGATATTTCGATACACACTAAGTCTGAATATTTAGGTTCATGACTCAATGCTCATTTTCCACAGTATCAATACACCGTTTCCAGTTTTCTCGCTCTCGCTTCTCTCTGACAGCGAGTTTGACACACACAGTAGTGTGTGGCATTGTGATCATTTACACACGTACAGCTGTGAACTCCATATCCGCATGTGCTGTAAGTTCAGTGTGCGCGAGTTATGTGTTTTTCACTTTCACATCATTTCCAACATTTTTGTAGACAGTAGTTCACAGTGTTGCACTAGATTTGTAATGAGAAGCTTTTGTAAACCTGTTATCACAGAAACTTAAAATGTTTCCCACCACCAAAATAAAAGCTTGAAGGTTTAAAGGGATAGTTCACCCAAAAATGAAAATTCCGTCATTAATTACTCACCCTCATGTTGTTCCAAAGCCGTAAGACCTCCCTCCATCTTTGGAACACAAGTTCCAATATTTTTGATGAATTATTGTGCTTTCTGACCCTAGAGAGCAATGCAACTGAAATGTCCCCAGACCCAGAAACTTAGTAAGGACATCGGTGGTTCAGCCGTAATTTTATGAAGCTACAAAGACCTTAAGGGTGTAGAACGACATGACGGTGATTAATTAATGGCAGCATTTTTATTTTTGGATGAAGTAACCCATTAAGTCTTGCATGTGAAAAAATAAAAGCATTTTAAAAAAGTAAAAAAAAAAAAAAAAGTATTGTACTTTTACTTCTGTATTGTAAAGTAAAATAATTATAATTATGAAATATTCTTTAAAGTGCAGTTGTATTACAGTAGTAATGTATTTAAGTGTTAGAATTAAGTGTTAGAATTTGACAAGTATGTAATAGTGACTTAATTTTATAATAATAATAATTATTATTATAATAACAATATTAAAAAAAAAAAAAAAAAAAAAAAAAAATAATAAAGGAAAAAAAATAAACCCATTTGAAGAGAAAGATAAACCAATGGTAACGTGGTAGTTACTCAAACTATTGCTTGCTGAAGTTGTTACTGGACTGTTGTGTAATGCCGTTGGCAATCTCTAAAATCCTTAGATCACCAAAGCCATGAGAGACCAAAGAATAAATGATTTGAAAGGCCATGTGAGGCGAGACAAATCCTTCACCTTCTCAACGTAAAACATTTGATGAATGCTCACGGATGCAAAATTTCCCCCAAGGATTTTTATATGTATATTCATGAGATTATTTCATATTTCAATTTGACTTTTAATAATTTAAGAGTGTTACTTGTTTGCGTCAGTCTGTCCACAGTCAGCAGTGATAAGTCATTTGCATGGATTGGGCAAATCTCAATGGATTACCGGGTCTGTTTTTTCACTAATGGGGTCTTTGACTCTAAGGCCAATACAAGCAGAGGAATTCCCCCATCAGGTCTTCAAACCATATGCTGGCATTACAAAGCTCCCTGCCTTCTGCTGCTGACAAGAGGATTGTTACATTGTTGAAATTAACAAGTCTACTTGAATTGAGTCTTGGGGTAATTAACATTGAGTCGTCCATACCGCCTCCCTTCCACAGAAGAAGGTATAAATGACAATAATTGCTACAAGGAAAAATAAAGCCGGGAAAGTTGTTTTTGTCATCTGAAAGTCGAGCGTGTGTGAGGCCTCGGCGATGGGGGCTTCATTATAGAGTCTGGTAATAAAGTCAGGAAGAGACAGATGGCACATGGCTCCTCCGCCCTGCTTGCTGTGTGCCCGCTCTATCCTGGCAAAATGAACCCGTGTACGGAGACACAGTGCGCGGGAATGTGTCAGGATCTGCTAAATTGGAGTGCTGATATAAAATTGAAGTGACGTTAATAGATTACCCAGAGTTCATTTGCATTTTCAGAGTTATTATGAGCTCCGGTAACAGGGCTAACAGGCAAGGGGTCTGTTCTTCTAATAACATTTCTGATTATGCACGCCATATTCCTGGCAGGTAAAAAATAAATAAGGTCTTGTCAGGGGGATTTTTGACAATGATTTGTAAGCTATTTTCTGAGACATATTTATGGAAATAGATAACACATATCCAGCACACCGCTCACACATTTTAAGCTATCAGCCCATGTAGATTTACAGTCTGCACATTGCCTTAAATATGCTAAAACTTATTGGAATAATTCGGAAAGGGTTTACTTTACATTTATTTAAAAGTAAAAAATCCTGGGTGTTTTATTTATTTTTATTTTTTTTGAAAATAAGTCTGTAATAAACATATCCTTTAATTAATTGTAAATACAACCAGACAAAATACACTACTGGTTAGTAGCGGTTTTAGATACTGTAAATATTCCAGGTTCAATACAAATATACAAGTAAGGACCTTACAATGGAAGTAATTTGTTATTAGATTTAAAAGCAGAAATGTGAAGATTGAAGGGAGAAAAAAAAAATCATGTTTTGTTTTGTGTTTTCACTAAAATCAAAGTACATATTTAATGAATATGAATGTAATATAATTACAGTTTGGTCTCATTCACTTCCATTATAAGTGTCTCACTGTAACCACACAGTCTTTTCTTCTTCTTCTTCTTCTTCTTCTTCTTCTTCTTCTTCTTCTTCTTCTTCTTCTTCTTCTTCTTTTCCTTCTTAATTTTTTATGGTAAGTGCTGTGTGTTTAGCTTAACTTGTATTGAACCTGGAATATTCCTTTAATTCTTAAATCTTGTTCAATACTTGAAAGTGCAGATTTTAATGGGTGAAGCTCATAATTTAAACATATACATTTTGAATTACCTTCACCACTGCATTTGACAAATTAGTGCCTCTCAGAGCAAACGTCCTCAGCTGCCAACCCAGCAGCTAACAGACATTATATCTGGCTCAAATGTTTCTAGATATGCTAAAATCTCTCCAAGAAATATAGCTGTAGCATTAGTTGAGCCTTGAAGTAAAGTGATCGTAAAGTGTTTGCTCACATACTATTGAAAAAACAAATATAAAAAGGATATAAAAAAAGGTTTGCTATCAGAAATGTACAGGGCCACTTGTTAAGGGCTTATTTTATTAAAACTGCATCCAAGTTTGCCCTGCTTTGATAGTTTAAACATTCTACAGATAAAGTCATCCGCTTTTTGTAGCTTCTCTTTAACAGTGTAGGGCAGCTTGAGTTGTAATCTAATTACAGAAGGGTACACGCTTTACATTCAGTAACATGCTTAACATTACAGAATGCTTTCACATGAAATTGTCATAGCCATAGGCAGTACATATATCTCCGTACAGTAATTATCAGCTTCTTGATTATTCTATTTTGCTGTAAGTATCTTTAATGACTTTGTTCCTGACAAGAGCATGAAAATACGTGATTGCTTGGCCAAATAAAGTAATTTCAGATAAGTTCTGCTTGGTTGAATATGCCATGACAGATGTAGCCTATACTTGTTGCCAGGCTCATTTTGGCATTAAGGTTAAAGGCCAATAACCATCTAGAAAGACTTTCTCATCCTCATTAGCATTTGAAACAGTGCATATTTCTCTGGTAGATTCTGAGGGTTTACGGTTATTTACCGTACGTAAGTGTGTTATCTTGTGTGTGGCAGTGGCAGATGGAGGAGGAAGTAGGGGGTGCTGGGCCTTTAACATGGTGTGCAGCTGGGCAACTGCGGAAGCACATCTGCTGGTCAGACTCCACGCTGAGGTTTGCCCATGGCCTCAGCTGGGTTTGAGGGTCAGGAAGTTAACCCACTGCAGCCAAACCATGTCCAGCTAACTTTAGAAAAAAAATCTGGAGGTAGTGGTCAGCAGAAATGTGTACTGCCTCTTTTTTGAAACTGTATGTGTGCTCTCTGAACTTAAACTGTAAGGATGCATTTAATATGACTAAAATAACCTCACTACATTAGGTTTTTTTTTTTTTTTTTTTTTTTTTTTGCAGTGACTTCTCTAAATCGATCTGCTATTTAATTAAATAATATGTCTGAGACGACAAATAAGTGACACCATAGCAGGTGTCGATTTACTGTAAAAGTATGAATGTTGCTAGGAATATCCATTTGGTGTCAGCGCCTTCCCACACACACACAAATATATTGTATGTGTGATGTGTGTGTGTGTGTGTGTGTGTGTGTCGTGTATATATACATATATATATATATTAATCAGTTTAGTTATGCATTAAATACAATGTGATTTTCAGTAATCGATATCTGGCAGCAAAATAGCAGATTTTTCCATTTGGACAAGCAATTTTCGGACAGCTTTCCTTGCATATTAAATCACTCACATGCGAACAAACAAATGAGAAGGGGGGACAATAATGGCGATTCATGACAATAGAGAATAGGCGCCAAAGATACTATGGATCCTCTCACCTGAATCTCTTCTGGCACGGATTTGCACACAATTATTGTTGTTTAGCAAATAAGTAATGTATGGACAGTTGCATACGTATTACCAACATGTCATTATGTAACCCTTATGCTTGATCGCAAATCGACAACGGAATGTTAATAATAATTAGCCAGTCCCTGAACTTGTTCTCTTAAAGATGGGGTAAGTGATTTCTGGTAGTCAATGTTGATATTTCAAATCACCAAAACAAACACGTGCCTACCCCAAAAGTGTCTTGCCCATATTTTGATAGCTCCGCCCCACACATACGTACGCAACCCAGGCAACGATTATGGAGGAATCTGCTGTATTATTATCTGCTGTATTAAACATATTATCTTTCTTTTCGGACACACTTTGGGAGCTGATGCTTGAAGCAGACAGTGGAGGAAGTTTAGACGCTCCAGGCTTCTAGGGTGTGGAAATGAATGTGTCTTTAACATAGCTGCAGGGAACGACAATACGATTGCAGATGAAAAAACAAGTGAATATGACACACGAGCATATTCAAGCAAAAGCCAGCATATATTAGTTCTGTAAAACAAAGCAAAACCGATGTTACTCAACTATCGATAAGAAACAAAGCAACCTCTGCGTCTGATCGCAGGCCTTCCGCTCCTTGAGTTCTCTTCAGCGCTGGAAAGCTGATCCGATATTTACACAGGTCCTACTTCTTGCCTTATCGTAAGCCTTCTTTTGTTCTGCAGACATTTTTCTCTTTTGTTTTTTATCCTCCATCTCTATCTTTCTGTCATCGCTCGGCTCGGCTAATGTCTGTCCTGTGCACTCACTGAGCGCTCTCTCCTTGAGTTGACATGCCCCTTACTGCTGATTGGCTACAAGTTTGTTTTGTTACTCCGCCCGACTCGGTTTTCTAAAGCGTTTTTGAAAAAATAGATACCCCACCTTTAAATGGCTTGAATATGCAGAGCATTCACAGCTTATATGGACGCCCCTGGGTGTGGGTCAGATCAATCAAGTTAGAAATAGCTCCTTATAGTAACAAGTGCACGTGTGTGTGTGTGTGTGTGTGTGTACATATGTTGTTATAATAATTCTTCATCAGTAAAAATATCTCTCTTCCTTTTCTCTTGTTTCCTAGTATATTGAGAAACGAACCTTTACAATTATGAGCTGGACTTCTTTTTGCATGTAAAGCCTGAATGTCTCTCTTTACTTAGCCTACTTTTAGATTTATATTACTGACTTTTAAATCCACAGAGGTTTTGCAACAGGTGTGAGTGAAATGGATTTTCAGTTGAAATGGCCTTAGTGAATAAGATGTAAGCAATTCTTGCTGTGAATGTGCTACTGTAGTACTTGTTTCAGCAGGTTTTCTTTGAATCCACCTCTCTCGCTGCCTGGTCATCAGTGCCATACATAAAATGTGAATCACGAAGAAAGAGCTTACAAAATGATCCTACTCCACTCCACTGCCTCTGCCCCTTATCCTACCGCAGTCATGTTCAACTGCTCATGAAAAGAGATGAAACTAGACAGTTTAATCCATTTCCATCAGCTCTGTTTTTGTATAGTTGAGTTGTATATAATATATATATATATATATATATATATATATTTTTTTTTTTTTTTTTTTTTTTTTTTTTCATTTTTATCCTTGGTTATTTTGATGAATATCAGGTCTTTGCCAAAAGCTAACTCTATCAATGTCCTTTAATTTTTTAAGCATTCATATAGTATTTCAGTATTTCAGAGCTCAAAATAAAATAATGGCCAATATATATATATATATATATATATATATATATATATATATATATATATATATATATATATATATATATATATATATATTTCTAATACAGTATGCTTTTCAAAGGTTATCCCTTTCATAGAGGAGAACAGCAGAAAGGAGTAGGGATGGAAATAGACAACAAGCGATGAAAGAGAGAGAAGAGAGTGTTTTTGCAGTTGGGTGATGAGGAGAGCCCATAAATAGCCCAGGCCAGCACTAATGGGCCCAGGGGGGTATTGTGTTGGCTTAGAGAGTGACACTGATGCCATATGACAGGGTAATCAGCGCTGAGGTGGACACTGACATTATCTGTCTCTCATGATAAGGGAAAGCATGGAGGTGAAGCTAACCTCACATCACTCAGACCTATCTCACTGATCCTAAACGTGAGCTGAATGCTAGATACATGCTATTATTCAATGCTTCAATATGAGATGGCGCACTCGTTGCAGTTTCAGAAGGCCTAATTGAGCTGATTTACTGCAGATTGGAAATTAGCTCTGAACAAAAGCCATGAAATGCAGCCAAGAACCTTCACAAACTGTTGAAGCTTAACATATTTGCAGTAGTTTCTATTCAGTTGTTGAATCACTTAGGCAATACAATGAAATATTTGACTAGTATTGCAAACATATTCATGAAAAGTCTTCATGAAAGGTATGTGTGATCCAAATGTGTGTGTGTTTTTTTTTTGTTTGTTTTTTTTTACAATTGCATTGGGAAAGTAGGGATCTGCAGAAATGTGTACTACTTGCTCACTAAAATTATTTGTGTTACGTGTGTGTTTCTGTTTCTTTGAAGACTAACATATTATATGCTTACACACTGTAAATATGCATTTAGTATGACTGAATTCACTCAACTGCGTCAGGTTTATTTGTTTCACATTGCGTAGAAATAATAGCTCTGTATTGTAACCACTGCACACACAGAAAAAAAATACCTACTAATTTTACTAAACCTAACATTAATCATGTTACTCGTTCTACTTTAAAATGTAATGTTCATTGTCACTTGCTGTTTCTTTGTAATTAATTGTGAGATTTACTAGCACTTTCTGAGCAAAAATGGTTTCTACACATTTTTTTAAGTAAAGCTGAACTTATTACAGAGAAGTTGAAATGTTTTTTACATATGTTCAATGAAACATATTTATTATTTTTTTTTTTTTATTATTATTTAAAAACGTTTCTGATTTGTTATATTAATGTTATTTGCATAAAATAACAAAAAAAAACAGAGAAAAGCGGAAATTTGACTTTTCAAGTCTGCATGGTCACAAAATTGCTTATTTGATTTGTGATCTCTAAATGTCTAATAGTAATAGATCATGTATTATTTAGATTATCTGTGTGAAATTATAATATTATAATATAAATATTCATTATTTAATTCAATATTAAATATTTCTTATTCAATTGTATATTTAAACAATTCAGAATATTTATAACTTGTCTGTGCATTGCTGTACCTCCATAGATCGGTTTTCAGCACAAGTGTGGGAGACTGTCTTACACGAGCAGCATTCTGTAGAGGACAGCTGAGATTTCAGTGAATGCTTGAGTGTTCTAATCTACACTCTTGCCTTTGGCACTGCTTATTTATATCTGATATGACGCCTGGCCGCTTTCTTACAGACGGCCCTCTGTTCAAAATCTCCTTCATCTATTAATTATGCAAGAGACACAGTGTGGATATTTAATGTTGCGTCAAGGCTTTCTCTTTCGCTCCTCACCCTAGGACCTCATTTCAATGTGCTTCTATTTCTACTTTTCTTTGTGTTTTACTCTTAATTTCCATCATCCTCCAAATATGACAGTGAATCCACTGTATCTTCTATCTGTCTGTCTCTCTCTCCCTCTGTGCACATTATTAGGCAGCAGCATAACAGCAGTATGCACTTCCCATAGGCATTCAGCATTGCCCTCCCAAATTAAAAGCGCTGATTACATCCTGTGGGCAATGTGTTTTTATTTGCTCTTTATAGTCCTTTTATTAGTCTATATTCTAATGAGCAGAGTAAATGCACAACCGCAGAAAAGCATGCGATCAAGCCCTTGTATTGTGCTGTTACACATAAGCCTTTTCAAGCGAAGGACACCGGGAACCCAAACGCCTTTGTGTTGCTCGGGCTAACCGGGATGATGTTTGCAGAAAAAAGGACGTTTGAGGAAAGGTCTTCATGAAAGGTCTTCTCGCAGGGGTCGCACCACAGAAGATTCATTGGTGGCTGTCTGGGTTGGTGGGGGGACATAAATGTGAGGGAAACGCATCCATCACACTGCGCAGATCTAAGCTTAGAGGAGCATCCAATCATGGCTCAGAATAAAAGGCTGAGCATAAAAGTCTGCATTGCAAGGTCATTTGAAAAAGAAACAGATAAGATGGAGAGATCAAACGGTAAATCTCTGCTGCATGGAGTCTTTGTGGTTCTCACAGGGGACCGGCCCATTAAAGCAGGCCTCTGCTCCAGTGAACATCTCCTCCACGTATGAGAAGAGCTATCATCTCCCCCCTACTGTCCCAAATAGCTACACTCAAACATTTACAAACAAGTTTTGGTTTGCATCATTCAGTTTTGCTAAAGAATTCCATTTTTTATGGGTCTATCGCAATCTTTGACATCACTTATGTTGGGCTCTTAAAAGAGCTGCGGTGTCACATCAGGTCTTCTGGCTAATTGGAAGCACCTATGGTGAAGAGAAACCTTTTTTAAATGCCACACTTGATCAGATGCTTAAGAAACCTCATTTATTTTCTTTCTACTTTTCCTTTCTTTTTATCCATCATTTATTTTAACAAATCCCTCTAGGTATATGGGTGTGTATACTGGTGTATATGAGAGTATGTGTGTTCCTTTT
This sequence comes from Cyprinus carpio, assembly GCF_018340385.1. Classification (NCBI taxonomy): domain Eukaryota; kingdom Metazoa; phylum Chordata; class Actinopteri; order Cypriniformes; family Cyprinidae; genus Cyprinus; species Cyprinus carpio. The sequence continues at coordinate 25,288,630 of NC_056603.1, read as the reverse complement.
GATGGATTGCTTGTCAGAAGGCACCAGGAGCGCTTCCTATGGCTGACTGAAACATTTACTCACCAGTCACGTTCGCTGGGTTTGGTCTTACCTTTCAGAAGCTCTCAGCAAATGTGTTAACCCTTCTCACCCAGGCCATTTTGTCTGAGGCCAAAGGTTTGGTTTGTGTGATTCTCTTTTGGCTCATACTACCATACTACCAGTCAAGCCATCATTGCGTCCATATAGTGTGCAATTGTCATGTCAGAGGTGGCGCCGTTACCGTGGCAGGGAGATCAATACCGCCGTCCACTCCCACGTCCTCCCAACTCCTTTGACCGTGAAGCTTTTCATCCCTGTCTGACTGTTCTGTGCACACGGTGATAGTTATATGTCAACTTTGATGGTCCCATCATGCTTACAGGAAGTCAGGCACAGCGTTAGCTCATTGCCTCACCTTCACACAACACACACACACACACACACACAGACACGTACACACTCCCACCTGCTCAGTGCCTCCGTTTATCGCCTATCCTTTCCTCTTTTCACTTTTTCTGGTGAGGGGGCGCAGACTTGGCTGGCGTGCTTTGTGATGATCACAATCACTTCGATGTGTCATTTATTCTCCTGAGTGCTTCAATACTTATCTCACTCTAGACACAGCCAAATATGGAGCTGGAATACGCCCAGTGTGTCAAGCCAACTGGAAGGCCAGAAACATTCCCTTTGACCACATTTATGACATGGTTTATGGTATTTTCACTTTCCAAAAAGTAAGTAAATAAATAAAATTATTATAAAAAATAATAAAAATGCAATTTAAAATAGCCTTTCTATTTTAATGTATTTGAAAATTTATTTCTGTGATGTAAAGCTGAATTTGTATGTATTGATTTATTTAGTTATTTAGTTCAATCATTCATTCAAGTTTTTAGACTTTCATGGGTTTGTTGTATTTTTGGAAGTTACATTAATTGAACCCTTTTTGGTCATACTTAATTTTACGGTTTAAATTATCACTATTATTTATTTATTGATTTATTTACTGTCACTTCGATCAGTTTAATGCATCCTTGCTGAATAAAAGTATTGCTGCGTAGTGCAGCAATATCATACATTTGATCGAAGTATATACAGAAATATAGCAATTAGAAGTATCTTGTTGTATATTTACTTTTCACAATGTGAATTGTTTGCTTTCCTTTCTCTCATTCTGACTTTTTTTCTAAGTGAGAATGAAACAGAAGACAGCTGAACTCTTCTGTGGCTGTGTTTTTATGGTTTGACAGCACATGCCACAATTCTGACAGGCCTCATGTCTCACTAGTTATTTATGTCTATTGCAGCTAGATAAACTTTATTTTTATTTGACTTGTTTATTACAAACAGTGCTTGGAACATGGAAAAAAAGATCCACCCTCACAATGTCCTCTTGACTTATTGTTCCTCTCAGTGTAACTTGTAACTTACTCAGTCTTGTTCCATATAGTTCTGACTATCTAGGGGACAATTAAATATGTGAAGTGTAGCAATTTGTCTTGAATGTACTTGACAGCATCCTCCATAAATCCCGCACACATTTCCTAAGAACTAATTAAAATGAATCAATGACATGCCACTTCAAAATGGCGGCATATGTCAAAGCCATCAGCAGCAAGCAAAGGACACTCTTAATTGTTTTGTTCCTGTGGTTCTTGTAAACAGCTTGTCAAGGACTGCACTCAAGCATCCATGTTACACAAGTGCTTTTTTTCTCTTCTCTGCCTCAAATGCCTTTCACAAACACATACTTTACAACCCCTGCCGCCCCGCTGCCACATTAACTCACCCCAGGCTGGTAGCATGTTGCGTTAAGTGTTGGTTGTCTTGCTGTCTCATCAAAGGCCATTAATTGTGGCACCAAAGTGATGGTCACTTATACTACATCAGCCTGAGGCCTCTTTTCCATGTGGGAGCAGATTTCAAAACATTGACAGCCTCTCATGGCTTCCTCGCTGGTCAATTAAACAACTGGTCATTCCTTTAGTTGTCATATGATGAACAGAATGCAGTATTTGGTTAAATCTGATTTAACCAGTACTTTCACCTTCACAAAATCCAATGTTTTGAGTGTGAATGTGAATGAACAGCCGTTATGAGGACAGATCAGGTGGATGGAGTGCTAGATGAGACTATTTCATTATTTATGGTCTCCCTCACTAAGCCTCTCAGCAACATTCATGTCCCTTGATAAACAACACAGAGGAAACACCCTTTTCAATTATACCTCCAGCTGTAAATCAAGCAGGAATGAGTGGCGGCCTGCAAATTACACCCTTCCATATGACAGGCGGGGGAGCACACACCTTGATATCCTTCTCCTGCTGATAGCTTTTAGCATTTGTCGTAAATGTCCACCTGCATCGACAACGAGACAAGCAATGCTGTTATGAGTGTAAATTGGCCTCAATCCTGCATGTTTCAGTGGACTCTAGTGGACATTTTGACTCGCCTGCTGTACTGTGATTCACAGTTCCAAGCCTAGCCTATTATCCCTGCCGGTTGGTTTAGGCCGCAATTGGAGGAGAATGATGGCTCTTTGATGAGAGCCTTCAAGGCTGGTAATATATGTCTGACCAATGCGTTTCAATCACAAGGGTCAACTTGACTCCCATCACTCCAGCTGCTAGTATGGGGCTGTTATAGTAAAGCTTACATTCCATTTTGGGTCAAACTGACTCTTTGGTTCTTTATAAACTTTTTCTAGAATTGTGTCCTTTTGAATGGTATATTAAAATCAAAATAATTTTATAAAAATGAACAGGGCTCCAGACTAACACTGTTGCCCCATGTTCTACAGATGGTCGCACTGGCAGGGGGGCCATTAAAATGAAAAATTAAAATAAACCAGTAATAACAGTCACATTGTTATTGTGTTGCAAGTGCAACTTACAATGATATTGCTTAAATGCACATTTTATAATTATAAAGTATTGGATGCTAATTGGTCAGTGCAGCATATTAGCAGTATTAGAAATATGTTCAAGCTGAGAGGTAGCTTTTCTTAAAGCAAGAATGATTATTTATTTTATTTTATTTTATTTTATTTTATTTTATTTTTTTAATTTTTTTTTTAAACTAGAGATACACAGATAGCAAATTTCTTTTCCAATAACAAAACACTCATATAACCAAAACAGTTCTGCTGTGGGTTTGATTGGAACTATTTTCATCATATTTTACTATGTATTTTTATATGATTATTAATCCATCCAAATTCAGAAACCACCAATTTTCATAAAATTCCAAATGCCATAAGCCATTTTTGTTCAGAAAGTTCCAATTGTGTTGCTATTCCAGATGCCATGGATTCGGCAGATGACATGAGTAAATAGCTTTCAGCAGGAAGCTGAGTGGTACCATGATGGGATATCCATTTTTCCAGCCACGGCTCCTGCCTAGCTCAGCTGCACACCCAAAACAAGCCCATTCAAGCCATAGAACTGCTCATTATCCCAGATCTCGTTGCCTGACATTGCTTTGAAATGACAGAAACCATGAAAAATTTCTGTGGATATGGGTAGAGTGCGCCATGAAACATATGCTATTTAAATTTTTAAGGGTCTGTGAGGACTCTGTGTTTATTGATCAGCTAGATATTGGCCAGAGGTCTCTATGTTGGTGTTGGACCGCGTTCCAAGTACTCAAGTCAAAGACAAGAAACATCTGAAGACTGAAATGGGCTCTTGCCAGCTTCATCGCATTCAGTTCCTGTACTGATAGTATCAGTCTCAGACAGCATGCCTATGGACCTGCAGCAGTCATTCACTGACTGTCTGATGCACACAAAACTGGCAAGCTCTAATCTGATTGGCTGAATTTTCTGGAGTAAGGACAGACAGGTGTTTGTCTGTTTGTTTGTTTCTGCCTGGAAACAAAATCATGTTTACAAGATACCAGGGTGATTTGACAGGTGTTTGAGGATGAAGTTATCACTGGATTGGCCAGGATGTCAGGTTTTGTTTAGTTAACAGGTTATACAATATATAATATCTCTTCCATCTTTATTTGACCCTCTAACTCTAACACTCTCTATTCTAATTCTATTCTTACAAAATAAAAATAAAAAATGCGTGTCCCTTTTAGACTTGCACCCTATTCATTTGCTGCATGTTTTCTTGAAACAAACAAACAAACAAAAAAAACCTACCTAGCTTTCTAATCTTTTTCTATTCTATCCGTTTTCTTTTTATTTATTATATTATTTAAAAAGGCCTTGCTATGTGTACTGCGTTAAGCTAACTGAGACTTGTTATAGCACTTGTATATCATTGCTCTTTTGTTAGTCGCTTTGGATAAAAGTGTCTGCTAAATGAGTAAATGTAAATGTAAATACAAGAGCAAACAGGTATATTCTGCTTTCTTACATCTGTGGAATAGTCTGTTTTTTGTAAACGACAGGGTAGGCTATAAAGTATATCTATTTTATGTAATTCTGCCCGTGTTTTCTGAATAATAGTTTGTGTCTGTGCCTGTCAGTGTTGGGCAAGTTACTCTGAAAGTGTAATCAAATTACTGATTACTGATTATTTATTTTAAAAGTAAAAGTAATCACGTTACTTCAAAAGTAATTAGTAATTAGTAACAATAATAAATAAATTACATAACTATTTACATTTTTTATTTTTTCATTCATGAAATTTATGAAATCCCAAAACACAAAATCCCGATAAATATTTGTTATTAAAGCATCAACATTCACAGAACACTTATTTTTTTACTAAAGCAAGTGTCTGTTGCATGCATGGTTTGGCATGGCAGAATGCCAGCAAAGAGCCCTGCATTTATAATCTCTAAAAGACATTTCAGTTCATCGCAATCTCACAAATCTCTGTTATAACACAATAAATATGAATTTTGCATGATGTCTACAATTTGTGGGTTAAAATGAGAGCACGCAAATTTCAGCACTGCATTGCTCAACGCTGCAAACACGTGATGTAGCCTAAATAGAAATGAACTCATTTTATTCTCCTGCATCCCGCACACACGAGTGTCTACCCGTCTGCAGCAGCACTCGCCCATCTTGTCCTGTGCTGCACTCTGTTGCGTCGGGGCTCATGGAAGCAGGTCTCTAATCCACTGACACTTGACTCAACAGTGCGTGTGCTACATCCTTTTTACAATCTCTAGATTATAAAACACTGCATTCTGTCAGCAATGTAACGCGGCAGTAACATATAGAGACCTCGGCTTGTAACTGCAGTATACTCTAATTACTATTTTGAAAATTATAATGTGTTAAATTACTCCATTACTAGAAAAGTAATCAAATTACAGTAACGCATTATTAAGTAATGTGTTACTGCCCAACACTGGTGCCTGTCTATTTTAGTGGCATCATCCATTTGAAACAGACCTCTTCCTAAATTATTGTCTGCTTTACATATTGTTCAGGCAATTTCTTCAGTGAACAAGGGAAAAAGGCTGCACTGATGGGTCTTGCTGTGTTGCATCAGATGGTCGGTTATCATTTTTATAAAAACAATTGAAACTGCAACTGGTGTAAAAGTGCCAAGTTTAGCCTTTGTGCAAAAATTTATTTATAACTATTTTTATTGAATGACCATAGCAAGAGAAATAATGAGTATTGTCATGATGTCATGATACTTTATTTATTTATTTAATTGTGTATTTATTATACATACATACATACAATTTATTATACATACATAATATATATATATATATGTAAGGATGCACCGATGTATTGGCTGCCGATATTTATCATCCGAATTTTTATTATTTTATAGCCATCTGCAATAATTCATCATAGGTAAGTTACAATGGCAGTGCACCGGCGTTAGAGTTTATCTCAGGATGTCATGAACCGTCAAACATTAGAGCAGATATCGTGGTCAATAAGTAGTGTAACGAAGACTGACGCGGTTGTGGGTTTGAATCCATGTGCAGAGTTTTATTAAGCACCACAGCACAAACAGAGGCAAACGGAGAGCAGATATCGTGGTCAATAAGCAGGCAAAGGGTCACAAACAATAGCGGCAGTCGAGATAGCAAACACATCCAAATCGGTAATCCAAAAGACGAGGTCAAAGGCAGGCAAAAGACATACACAAGCAAACAATCCGTGACTAAGAAATACGCTTGGTAGAGACAGGGTAAACTGGCAATACTTCTTCGCAACATAATGCACAACCAACATGGCTTATAAACATGTGCCGGCAGGAAGTGATGAGAGAAGAAGCGGCAGTGTTCAGTATTCGGGAGATGGCTCCCTCTGGCGGTTGGATGAATGAATGGCTAATACATATGTTACTACATGGAAGGTAATATGCAGCTTTTGTTTGAAATCAAAAATATATTTCACTTAAATCATTAACAGACATCATGCACCTGCAGCGTTTCTGTGAATGGGGAAAACAGAATAAAGCTATATAGGCTACATAAAAGGGAACATATAGGCTCATACACAAAATATATTTCACTTAAATCATTAACAGATTAACAAAGCAAAAGAAAAAAAAATGTGCTGAGTTTCGAATAATTGTAACACGCTCCGAAGCTCACGGGAAAAAAAACCCAGAAGGCAGGAAGCCGTTTTGTTTATTTTGCAAAAGCTTTACAGTTCTGAATGATGATTTGCTTCTATCTGTATGACAAACCAGCATTGGTATGACCATAAATTACGGAGTAACAGTTGGGAAAACAATGCAGTGATTGCGTCGGTGCCTCACACGCACATTACAAATTTTTACTAATTTGACATCGCAGCCTGTTCATTATCAGAATAAAATACAGAAGAAACATAAAAAGTTACACTGCTCAATTTAAATAGTCAGTAGTACAGTCTGTGCCATTCAGCATAACCACCACCTCACTGTGCTGTTATAGCCTGTATGTGAAGGCTGATGTTTTATGTTGATAATGCGAGTGAAGAATAAAGCCTATAGTTTACATAATAAATAATAGGTTAGCATCCAGATACTTGGTGAATATGGAAACATTTGGATTCATGCAGAATGAGAGAGGTAGGCTTCAGTTTCGTTTGATTTATTAATTTATTTAAATTAATTCATCTTGGCTTGACGCTTATAGCCTAAATACAACTTTAGAGGATTTGTTGTGAAGAGAAGGGAACTAAAATAGCCTAATTGTGTTTGTAATTTTGCTTTTATTTACCATTATTTTAGCCTACATCATTTCTGAATTTAATAAAAAAAATGCAACATATAGCATACTAATTTAGGCAGTTTTTTTTCCCTCTCAAAACACTCATAGGAGTAGTGTTTTTTATCCATGCTAAAATATTTGTGAAATATATACATCTTGAAAAATGTATATATTTCATGTTTTTTTTATTTTGTTGACAGTTTTTTTTTCTTTGAGTAAATTAAACGCTGTACTTTATTATTATTATTATTATTATTATTATTATTATTATTATTATTATTATTATTATATTATTAAAAAAAAAAAAAAACAATAACTTAGGATAATAATAATAATAATAATAATAATAATAATAATAATAATAATAATAATAATAATAACGTTATTAACCCTTATGTTTTCTACTCAAATCACAGAGGAATGCAGAAACAGAAACGTTCAAATACCGATTATGCACGGAGTGAACCAATTTATTTATTAAAATCTCCACCAGCCAAAAATAAATAAATAAATAAATTAAAAAACATCGTTAAAATTGGTATCGGCCAAAAATAAATAAATAAATAAATAAAAATACATCACTAATACATATATATATATAAATATTAGCACTGTCAGTCGATTAAAATTAGTAATCTAATTAATTACATGATGTTTCGATTAATTTATCTAAAAATCACAAAATAAATTTGAATGTGAAAATACATACAAAAGATTATTTAAAGCTAGCTTTGTGTTAAATGAGGAAAGTATCAAGTAGACATTACAAATTCTAATTTAAGAAATATTTTATTTGATTCAACATAAAATGTATTACACATAAACATTTAGGCTACAATGGCCTAACATAAACTATGGAACACAAAAGAAAATAATTTGAGAAACATATCAGTATTTTTTGCTTCATACAATGAAAGTCATTGGAAACCAAAACAGCTTTGTTACCAACAGTCTTCAGAATACCTTCATGTTCCACAAAAGAAATTAAGTAATTTAGGTTTGAGTAAATGATGACATAATTTAATTTTCTGGGTGAACTGTCCCTTTAATGTTTTTATTGTTATTATTTTATTATTATTTTTTAATTAAATTATACTCTAAATAAGAAATTAAATCTGCCAGCACCTGGCGGTAAATGTATTAATTAGATTTGTTCAAACAGCTGATTTATTCAGTAATGAAGTAAATGGCTCTCTTTACGAATGGGCCTTTGAATCATTGGTTCACAAGATTTGTTCAAAATTAGGATTCATTCAGAAACTAAACACTGCTGTGTTTCTCAGAGACACACAACAGTTCTGCTGTGACTTTAAAGGTAATATGTTTTCTGCAAAATTGATCAAAAGCACATAATACCATACTATCAAAGTCACTGGGCTCCATTGTTGTTTGGTTCCATGTGCTTGGCACATCCTCATTTATAAAATCACATTTAAACTTGTGATATTCGGAACAAACAGCACTCGTGTCATACTGCTCTCACTGTATTGAAGCATATGGGTAGCAAAAAATTATTTTAAAATGTAATATGCAAAATGGTAATACAATATGTAAAATGGCAATGTATTTCTGTTTTTAAATTTACATTAACATAACATTGCATAAGATTTAATTTACATAACATTTAGTGTAAAATTAAAATGAAAATTCAGTTATATAATGTGTGTGTGTGTGTGTGTGTGTGTGTGTGTGTGTGTGTGTGTGTGTGTGTGTGTGTGTGTGATTCACAGCTAAAGACCAGTTGTCCATACTATCAAAGTCACTGGGCTCCATTGTTGTTTGGTTCCATGTGCTTGGCACATCCTCATTTAGTTGCAGTAACCTCCATATCATGTAATATTCAGATTACTCATTCACAGCTAAAGACCAGATAATGATATACGCATGCTTTGAGCTATATCATGTAGAGACAACAACATGTAAAGACCTTCACTCAATAGAATGAAATGACCTGACAAGTATAATATAATTTTCCTACTTCGAATTGATTCACACCATTCGGTAACTGCTGGCACAGAGTGTGATCGTGCTAAAGATACTGTGGATATGCCAGCAGATAATGATGCCACCGCAGACAGAACCACAGAGCAGCACAGCATGGCCCAGGGCTATAGGAGCAAAAGCACTGAGATGTAAACAGCTTGGAAGTGGCCTGGCCCCGGGACATGCAGTGGCCTGCTCAGGGTGATGCTTTCCCCCATTCCTCAGTGGATTCATGAATATACATGAAATCCCAGTCACGCAGGGGAGGGTGGCTCGTCTCCGAGTTCATGATGCACCGACACCTATCTAACAAAGACAATCCTGGCCTCCCAAATCTCTGCCATAATGCAGCTGACAATACTGCACTTCAGTGTTTATCTACCGGCCACCCAAAGCTCAGTTCATAAGGAGGTTTGCTATTGATTTTCTTTCACTGCATCCATGTATGCAGTAAGTACAAAGAGCAGTTTCCCTTTATTTTTTTCATTAGGCTCAATGCCCTGGTGCAGTGTTTCAAGCATGCAGTTGACATTTCTCCAGACACAAATACGATTTTTATGACTGTTCTGTTCAAGATCCCTGAACAACCAGTGGTGGACAGTAACGAAGTAGTTTTACTTTGTAACTGTACTTAAGTAATTTTTTTTTCAAGTATCTGTACTTTACTGGAGTAGTTTTATTTTGAGTAACTTTTACTTTTACTTCACTACATTCCAAAGCGTAAGATCGTACTTTTTACTTCAGTACATTTCATAAAACGTATTCTTACTCCTTATAATATATCACGTGCTCCGAGATGCAGAAGCGATGTATGATTCATGAACAAACTGATTATTTTCAATAAACCCATTAAATCGGTTGACAAATCGCACCAAATGATTCATTCACGAATTGGAATTATCCAATTGCAGATGTTCTCGAGTCGACAACTCACTGATGATCTGTTTAGTGTGAGTCTCCAGTGAACTAAATTCACAAGTAAGAACAGGGAGATCTTGTGAGCACGCCTGCGTCTGATGCTGTTAAAAGTAAATTACTAATGTCAAGTTTTAGGATTAATTATTGTAACTGTAAATCATATTTAGGTCAAAGCTGTCAGTTGTTTGTGAACTAAATCTGCTGTAAAGAGTGATCTGTTCAAACCCACTGAAATGCTTGAATGGAGGCACATTAACGTCAGAGTCTCTATGTTTCTGGTCAAAAAACTTTAAAATAACACAGATTAAATAAAATAACTCATGCACATGTAAGGGAGGCCGGCGAGTAGGTGCTGTGCAGGTAAACCTCACTCCCCTGATGTCAAGAGATACAATAACGACTGATGCTGCCGGCTGTAGACATTTAGCTTCCTTGTTAGTGTGTCCACCTCCTGTGCCGGTCACCTGGGTTCGAGGCCCATTTGGAGCAAGAACGTGGTGTGGCAGTGAGGACCCGGGAAAAAGGAATTATAAACGTTCATCTTCCCCAAAGTTGTAACATTAAAATGTTATGCATTTAACCCTATGTGACATCTGTTTTTATATTGTTTGTCAGCACACATAGCCTAAATTACCATGTAACGTTATCTGGACCAACTAGCCGAGTAGACAAATATACATGTTTATTCATAACCATGATGAAAATAAGTCAATAATGTTAGCTGATGCTAACTGTCTAGCTAACGAGCTTGCTGGTACTAAATTGAAGTATTTTTTTTATAAATAAAGTATTTTTATAAGTAAATATTTTTATTCAACCACCTAGATAGATTACATCTGAGGGAAAAGAAAGGATGTGATGTTCAGAACAAAAGTACATTAAATAAAAAAAAAAAAAAAAAGAATCAAATACTTTTGTACTTCCACTCGAGTAGAATTGAAAACTGAGTACTTTTACTTTTACTGGAGTCATATTTTATTATACGTATCTGTACTTTTACTCAAGTACTTGATTTGTGTACTTCGTCCACCACTGCGAACAACTCCCATGGCTGGAATGGCAATGAAGCACCCTTGATTTCCCAAATGCAATGGAAGAAATGTCATAATATTTTGATTAATGTGCTGCTGAATTGCATCAAGCAAGCTAGGTATCATCTCCGACTGGGTCAACGCAATCACCAGTCTTTACTGATTTGTCAGGGACCCTTATGAAGTTTCATACTAGTTTTTAAAAAACATTTTACTCTTATCTTTTATAGCATCACTGACGTTTTGAAATCAAGTTTCATCAATGTCCACCACCCAAGGGTGTCACCACCCCTTACCCACAAGTCTCGGACTTTGCAGTGCAATACATTGCAAGGACGGGCTACTCTGTAGTGATTTGGAGCTCAGCCAGTGAAAGCCTCCTCTAATCCCTCATTCTTTTTATCAGAGGAGGAGAGGCAAATTTCACTTCTGCACAAGAGGGGAAAAGGAGCTATTTCATGCCTCACTGACTCACATGCCATTTTTTAGAATGGTTGTCTTCTCTTTTTTTAGCCCTTGTTTTATATGCTGCATAGCTGCATTCTGTGAAAACTTGCTGTATATGTAATTTTTTTTTTCTTTTTCTTTTTTTTTCCCTGGTAGAGGTGGGGAGATACTGGCCAACCTTTGCCAATTAGCACATTGGACCTTAGTTGTCCTGTGTTAACACCATTGCTCTTTCCTGGAAAAGGAAGTCATTAAACTTATTAATGCAGCATTCATCCGTTTATATGCATTGCAAAGTAAAAGCATTCATTACAAAATTCCATTACATTGTTTTCAGCTGGCCTCCTATTCACAGCAAAACAGAACGTGGGCCACCCCCGCCGCTCTACAGTGGTAAAACATATTAAAGACTGTGCACGCCTGTTCGGAAGGTGCGCTTGATGTTCCTACTTTGAGCTTTTTAACAGCTGTCTGCAGGGCTTAAAAACTAAAAAAAAACGGTTCACTCTGAGCAGAATCAATATTTTAACGTTTCTGGTCATGCGTGTCTCTGTATTATTAACGTTCTGAAACCGGTTCGAGAAGAAGAAATACCGGTTAATAACGGAATAATCTTTTCTAGATTTTGGCCAAATGTAGGCTACTAAACAAAAGAAAAAATCTATAAATATCTTTAAAGACATTAAAGGTTTATTTTTTTATTTTATTTTTTTTAGATTAAAAATGTTTGCTGCATTGCATTGCATGCATATATATATATATATATATATATATATATATATATATATATATATATATATATATATATATATATATATATATATATATATAAACACTACTTGTATAAGATTGCGTTTTGAGAGTAAAAAATGAATGAGTAAATAAATAAATAAATAAAGACACATTGACTCACATTGCATTTTATTATTCCATTCAGAAATAATGTAGGCTAAAATGCCGGTAAAGCAAAATGTTTACAAACATTATAAACACAGTTATTAGTTTCTCTCCACAACAAATCCTCTAAAGTATGCATTTAGGCTATAAAAACGTCAATCCAAAAATAAATTGATTTAAGGTAAAACTGATGCCTCATTCGGCACAAATCCAAATATTTACATATTTGTGACTTATCTGGATGCTAAAATATTATTTATTGTATAGGCTAGGCTTTGTACTTCACTCACATCAACGTAAAACGTCATCCTTCACATCATCTATAGCAGCACAATGAAGTGTTGGTCAAGCTGAATGCACAAGTACAATGGAGCATTGTAACTTTTTATATGTTTCTTTATTTATTTTAATTTCTGTATTTTATTTTGATAATGAACAGGCTGTGTGTGTGTGTGTGTGTGTGTGTGTGTGTGTGTGTGTGTGTGTGTGTGTGTGTGTGTGTGTGTGTGTGTGTGTGTGTGTGTGTGTGTGTGTGTGTGTGTGTGAGTGTTTGTGTCTGTGTGTGTTTGTGTGTGTGTGTGTGTGTGTGTGTGTGGGTGTGTGTGTGTGTGTGTGTGTGTGTGTGTGTGGTGCCGGCACGATATGATCATAAAAGCAAGACATCATTACAAATTTTTGCAAAACTTTAAAATAAATAAAACTGTAAAGATTTTGTAAAATAAAGAAAACTACTTTATGCCGTCTAGTTTTCGTTTCTGAAAACTTTGGATCGCATCAATGAACCGAAACTCAGCACATTTTTTTCTTTCGTTTTGTTCATCTGTCAGTGATTAAGTTAAAGATATTTTTTTGTATATGCCTATACGTTCCTTATTTATCGTTTTATTCTGTTTTCTCGATTCACAGAAGCGCTGCAGGTGCGTGTGATCTGTTGAATCCATCTTAGACTATCCTCAGATAAACTAACGCCAGTACACTGCCATTGTGACTTGACTATGATGAGTTCGCAGCTGAGCGCAGGCATTTCACTTGTTGGATGCATCAGCGTCACATTTGCAGGCCATACTACTTGAATTCCTGATTGGTTAACAGCAAATTTCAAATATTAAATGGAACTAAACAATAACATTATTAACCGGCTAATGGCCATTTCAAATTTTCAATTAGGTTTGGAACTATAAAATTTGATTTTGTTTCTGGTTCTGTTCCTGTCAAAATTTTGTTCGTTTCCATTTTCGTTCCTTGAACCGGTTCAGAGCCCTGGCTCTCCGGTACATAGTAGCAAGAGGAAAAGACAACTGTGATATCAATCAGCTTTCAGTGCTCCACAAGTCAACAGTAACATCTTTATTAATCTCTCTGCCTGTAAGGCAGCTTTGAGAGGAAACACTGAGTAAATAAAGAGAAATATTTCCAGTCCTAGATAAAGATAAAGGGATTGATTTTATCTAAACATGAATCAGCTGTCTTATGCAAAAGGGAGCCATAGAGTACCTCCCCAGGGCCATACGGAGAAAGAGATCATATACTGTTAGCAGCGTTTGGGATTGAGATAAGGAGACTATTATTGTGCCATCTGCATACACATGCATTCTGAGAACACAAACACTGATATTCATGGGTAATGTAATTAAAGCGTTTGATAACACAGTGCAGTATGTCAAGATCCTGCTGAGTGAAAGGAAGTAGTGTGTGTCGAGTAACAGATATCCTGCGGGGTGAATCGCTCATATTTCCCTGGTCATGTTTCACACGTATCGTCCGCATGCGTACACACTCAAGGACGTAAACTAACAGTCATCAGTCATTGAGGAAATCTTAGACACCTCATCAAATGTGGATCTTAATGTGTCTGACACAAACTTTCTGACACATACATCTCTGTCCACTGGCAGAAGTTGTCACGTGGAGCGTACAAAGTGATCATTTTAGTTTGAGTGTTTATTTCAGTTATCATCTATAATATAAAAATATTTATAATTTTATCAGTGTTGGTGACATATTGTGGCATATTTGAATTATTTAAATATACACTATGTAACTTGTTTTGCTCAAAATTTAGAGAATGTATATAATGAGCAAATACATCATGAATCCATCTTTCAAACTGTGCTTTTCTCCTGCCCTGAATCACTGTGGTATGTCTATAGTAACTGTTTATATTAGGACTATTTTAGACCTGTTGGGACAAAATCTGCTGCAGAGTAGTCTAGTACCTGCATGACTCGTCATTTCCATAAATAGAGAGAAGTAGCTCCGGCTACAGTTTTCACATGCAAGAGGCATGTAGTTCTGTTTATTAACTGCTAGAGTGCCAAAAGTTGTATAGTGTACCTTTAATTATTTGCATTGTATGTATGTTTGTATGTATGTGTCAGTGTGTGTGTGTGTGTGTGTGTGTGTGTGTGTGTGTGTGTGTGTGTGTGTGTGTGTGTATTGGACTGATAGGGTCCCATTATTATATTTGTTAGTTTATGTTTTAGACAGAAATGTAGAAGAAAAAAGTAAACAGTGGAAAAAGCTTTATTGCGTCAATATTTAATTTCACAAACCTTGTAAATCCAGCTGTTCTGATCTATCGAAGTGGGCATTGTAGCCTGCATAAAATGTGTGTACTCTGTGCATGGCGGTCAGTCTGTGCAAATTGGATGTGGACATGATTGACAATCTTTAAGTCCTTGATATCAAACTATGCTGTGCTATATCTAGTTTTTTTAACATGTTTATTTTCTGTGGATGATGATGATAATAATAATAATATTAATAGTAATAATAACAATAATAATAATAGGATTCAAAAATCAAGATGTTGCTATATATATATATATATATATATATATTCAATTTAAATCTTTTTTTTCATACTTTTTTTTAAAAAAAATTTATACTGCATATATTGGCTAAACAGCTCTCTGAGATATCGACATCTGTCGTCAAAAAAATCCTTGTTGCTCGACCTCAATCTTTTATTCCCTAGTGTAAGTATTTTTTAACGTTTGCTTTTTTTACTGCTTTCTCTCAAGGACAGTTGTGGTACCTCATATTCCTCTCTGTAGTCGAGTCATGAGGGCTTCACTTTGTGTTGCTTCAGGGAGAGTTAGGGATGCACCTTCACTTCGGCCTAAATCAAGCGGTGCACATCCCAGTCTTCGCAGTGAACGTTTTTCTTGCTGTTTCCGACAGCTCCAGATACCTGTAGCTGCAGCACAGGCACGCTTGCTGGTCAGACGCTTACCAAGCTGTCAGAGTACCGTGGAACATGCTTTACAAACAATTACCACACCATCTGCACTGTCAGTGAGCTGTTTAGTATTAGTGTCTCAGTTTCTCTCCCACTCTAACTCTCTCTTTGTGCATCTCTCTCTTTTTTGTGCTTCTTATTTTTCCTCTTTCTTCTCAATTCATCCAAGCCATGGGTTAATGAAGAGGAGGTTAGGAGAGCAGCATGGATTGTTTGTTTGTCTGACTTTCTTCGTTTTGATCTTGTTAAGGCCTGGAGCTGTGATGTTTTTTCATCATGGAAGTCTCACAGCGTGAGAGAGCGCTTGTGCACATCTGAACAACAAAACACACTTTTATGAGTTTATTCCAGAGAAGCTTTTACACCATGGCCAGAGGTATTATTGAAACATCGGTAGGGAGAGAAAAAAATATTTGTTCTCAAAGAAAACAAGTTCAGAAAGTGGACACAGTAGTGCGGTAAATGGAAATAATTGATTTATTTGTTCATTGCAAATCATTTTTGTTTATTGAAGAAGATTGTTTTCACTTCTGCTCCACAGGTACATCAGTAACGAGAGTAACCGCAACCGACGCGGATGATCCAGTGTATGGAAACAGTGCCAGACTGGTCTACAGCATTCTGGAAGGCCAGCCTTATTTCTCCATCGACCAAACCACTGGTAAGTCAATCAATCCACAATGTCCAGATGGTCATGAATCATTCAAATGATTCAACAAGCTGATTATTATGCTTAGAAATAGGTGTAAGATGAATGTCCCTTCATGTACCAAGACGAGTTTTAGGTGTTAGATCATTTATTATTATTGTAATCATTGTTATTATGATCATCGTTACGGGAGGCAGGAAATAAATATTAGAGAAAGACCAAATAAACAAGATCATTTTACCTGAAGGACACATGCAGATGCTGATTTTGTTCTGTAATAGCGCACAAAGCAATTTGCGGCTCCTGATTTAAATGACAGGGCTATCTTTGAATTCCATCTGCATTCTGCTTCCTTTTCAACCTTGACTTTGTTTTTTTTTTTTTCCTAATTGCATTTTCAGCTGACTTGTTAACAGTGTGTCTGTAAGCAACATGATTAAATAATGGTGAAATTACATTAATAAGCAATGAGATGGAAATGAACAGCGCGTAATTTGGAAAAACAACAGACAATAAACAAGTCCTGTATCTGTCCAAATTGTATGTGCATATTAAATGAACAGAATTTAAATATCTATTTTTTTTTTTTTTTTTTTTTTTTTTTTTTTATGAGAACACCTTGTGCACTTCATAACCCCATGCATTTCAATCGCTCACTGTCAGCTTTGTCTAAGAATGCAAATGGTCGAGAGAAGGTGTGAAAGCCCAAATTGAGGTGCCGTGTGCGTGGTTTGCGTGATTACTGAACACATGCAGATGGCTTATTCAAGTGAGCCAGATGTTTTAATGAATGTTAATGAAAAATAAGAGGTAAAGGGAAAACAACCATTAGAAACCATTTGACACTTCCAACACCTCGTAGGAAATGAGACACACTTGATAAATAAGTAAACATCATGCACCAATTCATTACTTGGTTAATGGCTTGCAAAGAGAAAAATAAATAAATAAATAAATAAACGAAAGGGAAGTAAACCTCCAAATACCTATGGAAATGAATGTTTGTGTTGCCTCACTTCTGTGATCATCAGGAATTAATTTGAATAGATAATGATAAATCAGGATGACAATAGAATGAGTATTGCAGTGTGCATCAGATTTACTGCACTGCATATGGCACACACACACACATAGCCTCCATTTCTGTATTCCTATTGACAACCAGAGCACTTCACCTCTAAAAATGCACCTCCTTAGTTCACTGAAATTATCGTGGTCTGTTGGTCTTCATGACAGAACAAGAAACAAAGACATGTAAGTGCAGCATAAAAAAGTCTAGCAGACAATGCATGCACGCTGTGAATTATTCATGCGTAATGGAACCGGAGCTGGCCCTACAACACTCTTACCTTTCTTCCTGTAGAATGCCTTTGTTTCCTTAGTTCTTTACTTCTATTATTTGCCAATCTCTTTAATGTAGTTGCTTCTTATTATAGTTTTCATTTCTTTATACAAAAACCTCACTGATTGTGTAAGATTACATGTCTGTGAAGATTCTCAGTCATCCAGATGATTGTAAAAATGTCTCATAAAATGTACCGTGTAGCACATTTTTCTATTTATCGAATATCTTTTGTCACTTCTCCAAGTGACTTCATCAGGGTGAGGGTGATTTCCCAGGATTTAAGCTTGTTGTACCTCATAGTGTCATAAGACTTGCAAATTGCAGTGGGAATTGCCTCCACAATGGTAAAAACCGTGGCTGTAGTGTGAATTGGGGCGAAATGTCTTGGGTAAAGATGAAAGGATAGTGTTAAATGGCGGGGAATCTCAATCTATGGCCAATGAAACCATGCAAAGCATCTACAATAAATAGGAAAAAAATGTGTCTGAATGCTTTGCAAAAATAAATAAATAAATTAATTAATTAATTAATTTGATATATATATATATATATATATTAGCAATATATATATATATATATATATATATATTAATACATATATATATATATATATATATTAGCAGCATTATAAGATAATAAATAAATGTGTCATAGATTTTATTTAATACAGAATATTTCATTTTATCATACTTTGGGTTTTATTGTTTGAGTAGATTACCTGTGGGTTTTAGGGGGGTATTTTATTTATTTATAAATCAATGATGGTGCATACAGTATTAAAGATTATAAGAGACAGACAGCATAATTCGCATTCAGTCGGAATATAAATGACTCCAGGTGCTGGGACAAGTCCAGAGCAAACAAACAAGCTAATTTGCAATGCCAAATGAAAGCAGCACAGGCAATGCGTGGCACACACTAAACTGGTTGGGAGGTCAAGGACAAGGGAAGAGCTAACAGATTTCGCAAACTGCAGACCTCAGAATGTACAGTGGCATATTTATTTAGACCATGTTAAATTTGAATAGAATATTCTTGTGTATTTATTTTTCATATCAAAAAGAATTAAATAAATGAGAAATAGTTTCTATGCATTCTTTGTTGTTTTGTTAATTATTATATGTAAATTCATGTATTTAATGTTATTGCTATAGCAATCATTAGGGTGGCTCTGGCAGGAATGGATCGTGAGATGAGGGAAGAGTATCTTGTTGTCATTCAAGCAAAAGACATGGGAGGTCACATGGGTGGGTTGTCAGGAACCACTACTGTGACAGTCACTCTTACTGATATCAACGATAACCCACCAAAGTTCTCAAAGGGTAAGAGAGACCCTCTTTTATTGACTGTATAAAATACTATATGCTACAGTTCAAAAGTTTGGGGTAAGTAAGAATTATTTTTTTAAATAAATGAATGCATTTAATCAGCAAGGATGCATTAATAAATCATAATTGACAATTTGCACTGTTATCAAAAATTTGGTAACACTTTAAAATAAGGTTTCATTTGTTAGCATTAGTTAACTACATTAGTCAACATAAACTAACAATGAAAAATTACTTCTAAAGCATTTATTATTGTTAGTTATTGTTGATTCCAACATTCACTAATGCATTATTTAAATCAAAAGTTCTATCGCAAAAGTTGTATTAATGTTATTTAGTGGATGTGAGATAACATGGACTAACAATGACGTTATATTTTATTAATGTTAACAAGGATTAAATATACTTTAACAATGTATTGTTCATTGTTATTTAATGTTAGTTAATTCATTAAATATAGTTAACAAATGGAAACGTATTGTAAAGTGTTACCCACATTTCTATTTCTAAGTTATTTCATTTATCAAATAATTCTGAAATAATCCCATTGTTTCTGCAAAAAAAAAAATAGTAAGCAGCATTTTTTCCCCACTAATAATTATATGAAATCAGCAAATTTGAATGATTTCTGAAGGATCATGTGACACTGAAGACTGAAATTACTGACCCCAAACATAAAAGAATTGTTTACCATTTGTTGTCTAGTATTTAAAGCTGCAGTCCGTAACTTTTTTGGTTAAAAATTATCTGAAAAGCAAGTACATAACCAGCCAGTGTTCAAAACTAACGCCTTACTTTAGCCCGATTCACAATGGTAAGCTTATAATATTGTTTTAGAATTTGAGCAGTATGGGTAGGTTTTCGCGGGAAATTCGAGCATGGCACTGCATCATTACGTGACGTCTGTAAACATTAAGAAGTTGTCCCGGCTAGTAGGCGATATCACATGTGAGGATCCTGCAGGTGGCGAATCGTTTATAGCCTTTTCTCACAGCAGCTAGAATAATTCATTTTATCATTCTGATGGCGGATTGTAATCCAGAAAGGATTATGTGTTTATGAAACACATGTGAATGAAATTAAATCATATTCAAATTTCAAATGTGCATATGATTACAGATAGCCTGGGATTACACAAGATCAGTATTTTAAAGACAACCAGTTCAAAGGAAGCATAATTTGCTTTTTGGATTAAAATTATTTCTTAATATGAAATTTGAATGGTATGACAATTAGAGATTAGACTGTACAGAAACTGAAATCACATGCTGATACACACACTATACACATAAATCACACAATGCTGATGTCGTTAACATTAAGAATTTGAGAATAAAGTTTAACAATAGTAATTTGCACAGTTTGATTTGATATGAGCTAACCGATCGTTACACTTAAACACCATTAGTAGCGCAATTTATTGTAAAGCTTTTCCTCAGTTGGTCTGAACCAACATGGCAGACTTGTTACTTACTTGTTCAGATGACAATATCCAGTAAAAAATTCTTATTTGGGTCATATATTCAAAGACGTAGGCTAGAATCTGTGATTGCGAAACACAGTAAATATCCACACTTGTGCGGTGATTGACAGCCACACATTCACCACAAAACATTAGATTAATCTGCGCTGGAGCCGCGCCGACGCACAACCCACACAAGGAAGATAATTCTGCACACAGCTGCAATTGCAGGTTTTCAAACAGAGATGGCGACAAAGAGGCAAAACTTATGGACTGCAGCTTTTAGCTATTTTGTTGTTTCTCTGAGTGCTATTTGTCACCTGATAGACCAGATCTTCTATGTTCTTGTATGTCATATCTAAAGGCTCTTATGAGTTCACTATTCCTGAGGATCTTGGCATCGGGAAACCTGGTGGAAGAGTAAAAGCAAATGACAGAGACATCGGGGAAAATGCTAAATCTGCTTACAGCATCATAGGTGGAGACGAGAGGGATGTCTTTGAGATTGTCACTGATGCTCAGACACAGGAGGGAATCCTCAGACTCAAGAAGGTAAGACCAGAAAAGTAGGTTTAATGTGCCATAGGGACTCTCTAACAGTTGTAAACTGTCTGTTACAGGATCGTCACTGGGCTCCATATTGTGAAAAATATGAAAAGTGGCTCATTACCGATGACAAATGGCTGTTAATATTGCAGAGACAGAACCTCTCAGTATGTATTGCAGGGGTCAGAAACGTATTTGACACGGCGTGCCATTTTAAATGCAATACTGTGCCATAACCTCCAAAAAGAAAGAATTAATCATGCAAATTAATTAATTATGCAAATTACCGCCTTAGTGTTTTTTTGTTTTTAAGGTTGGCTACACTGGTGTTGTTGTGTTTGTTGTTCCCAATGAGTTATGTGTCATGTGGTGATAAGTTGAGTGCATCTTTTTGTATAATTATATAGTTGTTAGAGTCACAGTCATTCCGTTTTGTGTAGTGAATAGGAAGGATTGTGTAGTTCTGGTTGTAAAACTCAAAAAAGATAGTAGTAACTTTTTTTTTTTTTTTATAGCAGAAAGCAATAAATACAACAGAACAAACTTTTGCCTACCAACTTATCACGTAACAAAATAATTCAGGTTACAGGTTGCAAGAATTGCAGTAGTTTGACATTCCGGCGCAAGCAGTTAAGTATTTTTAAAATACACAGCTAAAATAAAATATATAAAAGGGATAGTTCACCCAAAAATGAAAATTATGTCATTAATGACTCACCCTCATGTCGTTCCAAACCCGTAAGACCTCCGTTCATCTTCAGAACACAGTATAAGATATTTTAGATTTAGTCCGAGATCTGGCTCGGCTCGGTGTTCATCTTCAGTTCTCTCTTCACAGCAGTTCAGTCAGTGTACTGTTTGAGTAAATGAATTACTCCGGGATATTGGTTTATTTGAACTCAGAGGGAGTGTCAGCCATGTTAAAAAAGTTAACGGCTTAAGTCATTTGTGGATTAATGCTTATTGTTGACGCGAACCGTTTTCAAACGATTCAGTTCGATTTGGTGAACTGGTTCAAGAAGATCCAGTTACATCGAGTGATTCGTTCGCAAACCGGATATCACTAAACTGCAGTGTTGTGAACTCGCTCATAACAGACCCGGGAGAGAAGTCAATGCTGAATAAAGTCATAGTTTTTGCTATTTTTGGACCAAAATGTATTTTCGATGCTTCAAAAAATTCTAACGGACCCTCTGATGTCACATGGAATACTTTGAAGATGTATTTATTACCTTTCTGGACGTGGATAGTATACCGTACATACATTCTCAATGGAGGGACAGAAAGCTCTCGGACTAAATCTAAAATATCTTATACTGTGTTCCGAAGATGAACGGAGGTCTTACGGGTTTGGAACGACATGAGGGTGAGTCATTAATGACATAATTTTCATTTTGGGTGAACTATCCCAAAATGAAAGTATTTGAAATGTAATGAAAGTAACCTAAGTATTTTTAAAATACACAGCTAAAATAAAATATATAAATGTAATAAATGGGTAAGGTGTCTGACCCCTGTTGGGTACACTCTTTTTGCTATATATAGTTTTACCACAGCTGAAAATCCACAATTAAACCTCGCCTTGTACACCGAAAATTGGGTAAAACTGCAGTCCAGGTGTTCTGAGGTTTGAGAACTACTGTAAGTCTGAACCCCTTGACTTTCTGTGCTCAATTCTCAGCTCTTGTGTAGCAGTGTATATTTGCATATGGAATGGCCATTGTATGCAAATGAAGAACCCTTCATAGTGGATGAGAGGACAATGAAGCCCTTTTATCTTACAGGAACATCTACATGTGCAACTGTGCAGCAACAATTCTGCACAAACAATGTGACAAAAACATGGGAAAATGTACACAATAAATTTGTCATTTATTTTCCATTACATATCTAACATATTCCATGTTAAAAGTGTAAATGATGACAATGCAGTGCACATTATGATGTGAACAACATAATGACTGTCATGTGGGAATTAGTCTCGAGGACTTGGGCATGATCTCTATTAATATGAAGAATTATACCAGAATTAAACAAATGATCTGCCTTAAATAATCTGCATTATTCAACAGTTTGATACATCATCCTCAGCCACAATTCTCCGTAATCTGTTTGTGTGGATTTTACACACATTTGCCTTTATTTTGTGCATCACACTTAAAAGCAACATTTAGAAGTGCTATAATTAATAAGTAAATAACACAATTGATATAACACAACACAATTGATATACTTCCATATATATATATATATATATATATATATATATATATATATATATATATATATATATATATATATATATATATATATATATATATATATATATGGAAGTAGTTTACTGTTGATTTGTCTTTAAAATAAAATAATCTATTGTTACAGCTGCAACACTCTTCATGCTGCAGTTTATGGTGCTGTCGTAAATGGGGGAGATTTGAAGTTTTGGATGCAAAATATTTTAGCAAAACATATTTTAGTCAGAATGTGCTGCCGCTCACTCAATAAAGTCTGTGATATCTAATGCTTTAAATAAAGCATATTTTATGTTTAAGACATTTTTCCCACATCAGCCCAGTCTATGTCCTGCTTTTCATTTTTAGACGCATTTGCAACATCAAAGTAAATTGAAATGAAATGTATTGGTCTAAATCTCATTTGAAAATATATTGATATACCTTACAAACAGAATTTCTAAGTTCATTTCATACATACAGTACTTGTGCACATGTAGTAGTTAAATCAATGCTGCATTTATTCAGTATGTATGCATATTGAACTGGAATTTTGGTACAAATATGTGTACCATTACACCCCTAATAGTAAAGGCCTTTTAAATATAAAAATTCTAACATAAAAGAAAGGGAAGAAAATGTGGAGTCAAAGTGAGAAATGAAAAAAGCAGTCATTTGGTTTGTCCCAGGTCTCTCACAGCTGAATGCGTAATGGCATGCCTGTTTTTCCTCGTCTTCTCATCCCATAGCACTTGGCCTGGAATCTGTTGTCTGCATTACTAATAGCATGATGGATGGCATTGCATGAGAAAAACAGGCAATCAACAGCCCACTCCCCGCTAACCTCTATACCTCCATACGGTGCCTGAGTTCAAGAGAGCAGAACAAGCTTGTAAAGCACACAACCCTTATTTTTCCTCAATTTTTTGCACCTGCCACTGTGCACAGATACAGATTTTCCCCAGGCGCTGGTGCTGAGCCTACGTGCGCCAACTATCATCTGCAGCAAGTTGGCCGATGCAGCCCTCACCAACAATTCAAATTTGATTTAAATTCTGCTAAATATTGAATGGTCATGACCAAAGGGCCTCTGTATCAAGGTTAAACATTGATCTGAGTGAGATGCCACAGGCTCAGACAGTCAAGATACTGCTTTGTTGTAAGTGGATGCATGCTTTCACCCCCCCCCACCCCCACCCCCAGGTTGTGGTGGTGGTGGAGAGGGTTGCTGTACTTCCCCCGCTGCTGATCTTTGATGCTTCTAAATGTCTCTGTAAACATGCACACTGTGCTTTCAAACAGGCACATATATATGTGGTAAAATCAGTCACAGCCATGTGGTTCAGTGTGCATTCAGGCCACATGAAATCCTGAATTGCATCGTCTGGAAACGACGTATAGGTCAAGTGACAGCCGTAGTCATATTCAGGCCTTTCCGCACAATGAGTGCCAAAATGGAGACCCAGAGGGATGCAGAAGTGCCAATCTCACTGTAGAGAGTCAAATGGCATGCGTGACTATCAAAAGAATGAGATATTTTTAGATGGAACAGATTCGCAGTGTCTGAGATGAGAGGAGCTAGTTTCAGTCTTGCCAATATGCAAAGCTGCATTTGAATGACGTTCTCAAAAATCTCAAAAACAATTAAACTAAATTTCAAGCATGTTGTATGGTAAAAGAGAGAACTTTCTTTCTTTCTTTCTTTCTTTCTTTCTTTCTTTCTTTCTTTCTTTCTTTCTTTCTTTCTTTTCATATGTGCTGTTTTATTTACCCATTTTTTTCTATATTTATATATATATATAAGACATAAAACTCTATGAACTGTCACCAAAATTCAATAGTCTTGAACAGCACTGACCTTTTCCAAAGCAAGCAAGGTGCCAGACTGCAGCTTGTTCTGAATTTTACATCATAGGGAAACTTCTGCTTGTAAAGTCCTAATGAAAGTTGCAGTGTTATTTGCACAACCTAACCGTTTTTCCTTTTTTTCCCATTTTACAGAGTTTCAGGTGCTACATAGAAATTTGGTTCTGTGATTTCTTTATTTCTCCACACTGAATTCTTTATTGTGTTTAGATGCTTTCAGTATTTTATTAGAAATAGTAGTGAAAAAGACAGGAAACTACTGGAAGAAAGAGGACTGATGGGAAGGGTCATACTGTTTCAGAATTCTGTGTGAATAGCTTTGAAGGAGCTAAGGAGTAGAGAATGAAGTAAAGGTGCTCCAGTCAACAATATCAAGAGCTCTGTATCATGCCGTAATGTATTAGAGGATGACACAAAAGAAGTACGTTGTGACATCACATCTGGAATTTGCCAGAAAACCTAATAGTGAAAGCAATGAGGTGAAAAAAACAACAACAACAACAACAACAAAAAAAAAAGACTTATGATTTTTAAAGAATGGTTGGACACAGATGCACACAAACAAATCAGTAAATACACTACCCCTCAAAATATTTTTTAAAGAAATTTAAGAAATGAACACTCACACATTATTATTAGTATAATCAACATGCAACATTGTTAATAATAGGAAATGTTTCTTGAGCACAAAATCAGCATATTGGAATGATTTCTGAAGCACTGTGTGACACTGAAGACTTAAGTAATATAATAAAAAAATCAGTTTGTTGCTAAGTCAAACACAGGTTGTTGCTGTTGTTGTTAAACTGGTTAAATTCCTAATAAAAATAAATAATTTTACAATAATGCTGCTCAGCACCAACTATATATATATATATATATATATATATATATATATATATATATATATATATATATATAGTTTACAATTTTATGTATTTTATTTTATTTTATTTTATATACAGTGAAATGACAGACAGAGGGTCTCAAGACTAGCCAAGGGTCTGAATACTTTTAAGGAACCTCCGTTATTTTAATTTTTTTCTCTCTGTCTCAATATGACTGTAGTAGCAAGGGAGGGGTGAAAATAAAATGAAATGAATTCCTCCCTATAGCTTTGTGGACTGCAGCAGACAGAGGTACATGGGCTGTTCTCATCCGGTTGCCCTACTGTCAGCTGCACTGACTTCAAAGTGTGCTGATAGAGGAACTCCAGCTGCTCTTTTCTCCCAGCTGGGGCTGCTCTCGGCCCGGCTCCAGTGTCCGCCTGACCTCTCCTGTGGGACGGAGGCTTTTTTTTTTTTTTTTTTTTTATAACATAAGCAAATTCTTCATTCTACTACTTCAACTAATTCCTATAGCCTGATTCTTTTTCATGTGTACTTCAGCGGTCAGGTCTAGTTTAGTTTCTGTCAATAAATAGCAAAGGGGGGACTAGAGCCCTTTTTTTCAGTTCAAATGAGGTAGAGAGTGATGTGATTCAGAACACAAAGGATAAACCATGAAATTTTTTTACTTGATGAAAATATAAAATGGCGCTCTGTGTCAAGTTCTTTTCACTGTGGCATGTACAGTACACAGGTGGAGTGAACATGGGGCATTTCCTCATACACTGAAATCACAAATATTTATCCTGGAGTACAAATAATTCCCAAATTGTATTTTATCTGCTACTTCAATAATGCCTCACCATTGGATAATTGCCTCGGAGAATACATTAACAATGTTAACGTCATGGTATTGTGGGCAAGGATTAATTTTGTTTTCAGACAACACAAACAAATACACTACCCCTCAAAATATTTTTTAAAGAAATTTAAGAAATGAACACTCACACATTATTATTA
Source organism: Cyprinus carpio (assembly GCF_018340385.1). NCBI lineage: Eukaryota > Metazoa > Chordata > Actinopteri > Cypriniformes > Cyprinidae > Cyprinus > Cyprinus carpio. The sequence continues at coordinate 25,261,687 of NC_056603.1, read as the reverse complement.
GTATAATCAACATGCAACATTGTTAATAATAGGAAATGTTTCTTGAGCACAAAATCAGCATATTGGAATGATTTCTGAAGCACTGTGTGACACCTGAAGACTTAAGTAATATATAAAAAATCAGTTTGTTGCTAAGTCAAACACAGGTTGTTGCTGTTGTTGTTAAACTGGTTAAATTCCTAATAAAAATAATAATTTTACAATAATGCTGCTCAGCACCAACTATATATATATATATATATATATATATATATAGAATATATATATATATATATATATAGTTTACAATTTTATGTATTTTATTTTATTTTATTTTATATACAGTGAAATGACAGACAGAGGGTCTCAAGACTAGCCAAGGGTCTGAATACTTTTAAGGAACCTCCGTTATTTTAATTTTTTATCTCTGTCTCAATATGACTGTAGTAGCAAGGGAGGGGTGAAAATAAAATGAAATGAATTCCTCCCTATAGCTTTGTGGACTGCAGCAGACAGAGGTACATGGGCTGTTCTCATCCGGTTGCCCTACTGTCAGCTGCACTGACTTCAAAGTGTGCTGATAGAGGAACTCCAGCTGCTCTTTCTATCCCAGCTGGGCTGCTCTCGGCCCGGCTCCAGTGTCCGCCTGACCTCTCCTGTGGGACGGAGGCTTTTTTTTTTTTTTTTTTTTTGATAACATAAGCAAATTCTTCATTCTACTACTTCAACTAATTCCTATAGCCTGATTCTTTTTCATGTGTACTTCAGCGGTCAGGTCTAGTTTAGTTTCTGTCAATAAAATAGCAAAGGGGGGACTAGAGCCCTTTTTTTCAGTTCAAATGAGGTAGAGAGTGATGTGATTCAGAACACAAAGGATAAACCATGAAATTTTTTTACTTGATGAAAATATAAAATGGCGCTCTGTGTCAAGTTCTTTTCACTGTGGCATGTACAGTACACAGGTGGAGTGAACATGGGGCATTTCCTCATACACTGAAATCACAAATATTTTATCCTGGAGTACAAATAATTCCCAAATGGTATTTTATCTGCTACTTCAATAATACCTCACCATTGGATAATTGCCTCGGAGAATACATTAACAATGTTAACGTCATGGTATTGTGGGCAAGGATTAATTTTGTTTTCAGACAACACAAACACACAAATTGTATTTTTCATGATTTCTTAACAATTTGCAATGCAGTCCAAGTGTATTTACAGCAACTTAAAATTATCTCTGGTCACCATTAAATCCCAAACACATGCTGTCTCTGCCACAAATTAATAACACATCCCACGCTCCAGGTGAAAGTGTGGTTATTGCTACTAAATATTATTTTTGTTCACCCTGCTTTTGGGCTCACAGCAGCTTAAATCTTATCCGTTGCAAGGTGGGAGGAAGCCGGTGCAATTACAGTCAGTCCTGCAAGCCCAGCAAACTGAGTCCGCTAAAACCAGGAAACCGTTTGTCTTTGTTTTTGTTCCCATTAATAATAAACATCTCTCTTTTTCTCTGTTTTCCAGCCTCTGGACTTTGAGTCCAAAAAATCCTACAACCTAACAGTGGTAGCGACCAACATACGTGCCGATTCGATTACGGGTGGGCCCTACATGGACCAGGCCACAGTCAAAATCATCATTGAGGATGCAGATGAACCCCCTGTCTTCACAAAGTCTGCTTATCTTTTCGACGTGCATGAAAATGCTGCAATCAACACAGTCATAGGAGCAGTAGCGGCGAGAGACCAGGACGCCACACACAGCCAAGTCAGGTAAAGGCAATCATTTCTAGCCCACGTGAACTCTGTTGTCCTCCTTGGCGAAATTAGCCCAAAAAAACATCTTCATTAAACCAAGAGAAGATCAAGCTCAAGCTTCTGCATCAATCTCATATCCAAGTGCTCCTTCACTGCTGCATCCTACCAGCCATTAAATGCTGCTGATGAAATTGCCTGTAGAGGTGCATTTGCATTCAGACTAAATGGAGCTCTCACCTCCACAGAATTGGTTGTACTGGGAAAGAGAGAAGGAGAGAGATAGGACAATGACACAATACAATTCCTCCCCTTCCTCTCACTGATGTATTTCACTTCTGTGACTTCCTACTTGAAAAATTACAAGGGCACCTTCAGTATAGGTTATACAGCCAATTTCTCTCAGTCCAACCTAGCATTTCATTAATTCTCCAGTGACTTGAAACTATGTTTTAGGGACAACATGCAACAGGTTGTGCAATTACATGGGGAACTGGGAGCAGGGGAGAAATCAGAGATTGGGTTTCAACGCTGCAATGGAGTTTACACCAAGTGAGCGTTCTCATGTGTGTGATATATTTATTCCAGGGCTGTGCAATATATCGAAATAAAATTGAAATGGCTTAGTGGGAATTTTTATATATATATATATATATATTGCAACGGTTGTTTTAATTAAATATATGCACTGTGTGTTTCAAAGTGAAGTGTGCCGCTGTGTTATTTTACACATAAGCAACTCATGATTCTGTGTGTTTTTAGCATCTTAGTGCAGCTCAGTTCACAGTAAATGCTGCTCCGCAACATTTGATTTATTTATTTCTATATTGAATGGATCAAAATAGAGAGAATGTGGCTTATGATAAACCAAGTATAAAATTGTAAAGCGTGTGAACACCCAATTTCTTCCCAAATTGTTCAGCCCTAAAGGATGGTTAACATTAAGAGTATGTTTGATTTGAATAATTCTTATTTTATATACTGTCAATATTTTATTTTCAAGTCCTATTCAAGTTTCAGTTGAAAACAGAAATCCAATTTCCATGTCCTCAAAAGTTAATGTATCTCTTTTGCACAAGAGCTGTTTGTTCTACACTATAGTGTAGTGTAGTTGTTTATGTCGCTTTGTATTTCATAGCTATTTTCTTTGGCTGTTGCTTTAAAATATGAGATGTAATCATTTCAGAGTGATTTAAATGCTCCAGCTGTGACATCTGTGCATAGTCTGCATTATTAGGAAGAAAATCTGTGGCACTTGCTGTTCCCAAGTTGGCATTTTGTTGTTTTTTCCTTCTTTCTTATATCCTTCCTGGATTGGTCAGACTGGTCTGAAATGCAGGCTTTTTGTTTTGATGCATTTGTGTTATTTGGAAGATGAATTCCTTCTATCCTGAGGCCATTGAGTAGATCGTGTTAAGCTAAGCAACACAAGGTTGAAGCATTAAGAGATGAATTATCTTTTCTAATGTGATCAAATGATTTTAGGTTCTTTGACTTTTTTGCTGAATTTTGAACCATTAAGTGGTAAAGTTGCATGTCTTCCCAAGCAGAGCTGAAGGGTTGAAGTACTTTTAAAAGCTAAAAGCCACTTAGGAAATGAGAAACCAGATTTAAAAAAATAAAATAAAAAAGATGACTGACTTTATTTGGCCAATAACCCATGCAGGATTTCATTGAGAAATAAGATTACAAGACCTCACCTCAAATGACAAAATTTCTGCTTGAATACAGCTAATTGTGCATATAAGTGTGGTTGTCACATCAATAGGAGAAGCAATCAAGGTGAAACGGGCGAGAATTGTGACTTTTAAAGGACTTTTTAATCGCAGCTCAACATGACCTCTCAGACCATTCCTACCTTCAGCCTTCCAATCTCTCTTTCTTTCTCTCTCTCTCTCTCTCTCTCTCCCCTTTTAAGATTGCAGGATTTATCTTGTTATTGTGAAACTGACGTGCATCGAATGGTGCCAAGCTGTGTCCAAGTTCAAATTAGCCCTGTTAGGAGTATTGTCTATCTGAAAAAAAAAAAAAAAAAAAAAAAGTGTGGGTGTAATCAGTGGGGATCTTTTAACCTTCTTTGACAGAAGTCCCTCTGGCTCCAAATCTTGTTGTGGCACCTGATATCTAACATATGCTAATACATGGTGACTGCTCTTGATGGCGATTGTGTTATACTGATGTACTCTGTACTTATAGAGGAGGCAGAGTCATTTGAGTTGGTTACTGCACATTTACAGGGTGCAGCCTACTGGAAAATATTTGGTACAGTAGAATAAATTGTGCTTCTGTGAAAGTCCTCTTAATTACTCTTTTACCCAACATAATAACTACATGGCAAAAGGCCTAGAGAACATGTTCTATCCTGTGTTTTTTTTTTAAGTAAAAAAAAAAAAAAAAAAAAAAAAAACTGCTTTCCAAATTAAAAATAGTATTATTAAAAACTAATGCCATCACTAAAATCACACCAATACTGCTTCTTCTTCTTCTTCTTCTTCTTCTTCTTCTTCTTCTTCTTCTTCTTCTTCTTCTTCTTCTCATTTTCATTTCTTATGCAATTTAATGAAATGGTCACACTTTACATTAGAGTCTTCAGGTTGCAGTATAATTGCATAAGCGAATAGGGCTGCTGAGTAATACTAATCAACAACATGCACCTCATATGAAATTATTTTGTTGAGAGACTTGTAATTAAATGCGTATTTTTTTTTTTTTTTTTCTCTGCCATTAATTATATTAACATGTAAGATGTGGATTGGCTCTTAGAGTTATAAAAAAGGTGGTAATGTATAGCATACACTGTGAACATATTTGAATATATACATTTCATAAATGCAAAAATAATAATAAATGTTTGTTATTCAGAAATGTCTGTCTATGAAAACAAGGTATTTTAATCAGCCTGTAAATACTTTTTTTAGATGTGAGGAGTTGTATTTAACACTGTAAATGCTAAATATCCAAATCTGAACTAAATAATTAATCAAGATAACCTTTGAACCCTTCAATTGTGTTATTTTTTTTCCTGCCTTAAAAAAAAAAAAAATCCCATGGAATAATTAATTACAGATTTGATTGTTTGTTTCTGTTTTTTGCTCCCACTACGTTCCCCACTGTAATTTTGTCAGTTTGATTGACACATAGCAGAACATTTCAGGGTCTGTCTCTCGGTGGTACGTGGAGCTGTCAGAGCTTGACTGAAAACCACTCAGCCTCCTGGAGACTGTCCCAGGTGGGAATGCTGTCTGGCAGCCTGCACAGCAGTAGAGCACTCCTCCTGGACTTCCACCCTCAGTCTCAGGATCTCTACAACGGCTGAACATTTTCCTCACGTTCACTATCCAGACCAATGAATTATCTCTTTTTTTTCTCCCAAAATTTACAATTACTTGTGTTGTGAGGAAGGGTTATTGAAGTGAAAGGATTTTTACAACTCATTCCTCATCCACTGGGGCCTTCTTAAATGTTATACTTCACACTCATGTTTGAGAGAATGCCCAACTTTACCCTGATTATTCCAAGATTAGTAAATTATAGGTGCATATAAACTAGGCTGAATCTAAATGTTATATATTTCTGTGTGGAATGTCAGATTTTTTGAACTACAGTATTATCAAAAGTATATCTTCAGAAAAAAATATTGAAACGATGTATGATAATCATGACATTTATAAGTAGTTTTTTATATGATTTTTTGGGGGGTATGTTTTTATTTTTTTAATTCATCCACTTAATACACCTACAAAAACATAATATAAAATCTTGTATCTTGTATACTAAAGAATTTCTCTCTCTTTCTTTCTTCTCTGCTTTTCCTCTATAGTCACAACAGATAACTTTCTGGATCATTTAACCTCATATACTAAAAGGATTTTATTCTCTCTCTCTCTCTCTCTCTGTTTTTCCACTACAGGTATTTTATTGATAGGCACACAGATTTAGAAAGGCAGTTTAACATTAATGTTGATGACGGGAAGATCACATTAGCTAAACCTCTGGATAGAGAGACGGATATGTGGCACAATATCACAGTGACAGCCACTGAAGTTCGTAAGTACAATTTTCCCTTCTTCCATTTCTCAATTGAAACATTAAATGTTTTATGTTTCAAAATGATTGTATAACAATATCAAAGAGACTGTTACAGTAATGTGCAAAGAGATCATTAAAATCTGTGTAGAGGCACTTCAGACCAATAAAAATTTCACATCACAGTTAACATCTTTGTTAATTATGTAACAGGATTTACAATGGAGAAACAAATGCAGGTATTTAAAGGCACTAAGATAAAAAGGCAAATCCTGGGCTCTAACTATAAATGAACCATAACAGCTAATGTAATAGAAGTTTTACCTTACACCTCAGGTACTAATTTACCGTCAACAGATTTTAAAGTGCTAAAGTTTCCTCTCAGAAACCGAAGACAGAAATTGTACTGAATTAAACAGCTCAGCAGTTAATTTCATGGACATCTAATGAGTAATTTCTACTCACGCCAGAGCTGTTTGCTGTACATAACAGATAAAAGAACATCTGTTGACTGGATAAAGAACTTATTAAACACAAGCTGTGGACCAGAAATAAACATTGCACAAGCCATCCATAAACCTCGAGATTCATTTTGATTGGCATGTACAGCTACATTATTCAGATACTGGAGCCAAAAATCTTTCCCTGGAGGAGGAAAAAATACTGATGTTGTCATTTACAATTAACACAAGATGTCTTTGAGCTCAAAGAGCTGAATAAACTGAATTACTTAAGGGCTCCTCGCATAGCAACATTGTATGTGAAGTTAAGCGTGCAAAATGTTCATCTTTCTCAGTGTTTTAACATGATGAACAACAAATCTGGATTTTTTTTGGCTGATGCATCTGGTGAAACAGAATTTGAATAGAAATGTCTGTACAGCATGGCTATGAATATGAGTCTGGACTACTGTATTATGTTGAAACGTCTGGTCAAGGCTCGTAAGCTTCTTTCCTTTTTTTTTTTTTTCAAGTAAGAGCGATCAAGGAATGAAATTAATTGACAGGTCAAATGCATTTCAAATGCTGTTTGCTGTTCTAAGTGTCACACATTACAGCAGTATGCCCTGAATTACCTTAAGCTATTAAGGTACCATGTCATGTGCTGAAGCCAAACGAATAGATAATTGCTTTAAAAGTCAGCGGTTGCAACCCTAATTAAATACAATCATTTACATGGGTCCTCAAAAGGGACTGCGAATTACTGCCAGTGAATAATTCCAATGAAAAGTTTATCTAATTAAATTGCCCTTTATTGTCTTCTAGACTTCGGCTGCCACCATTTTATTAATATTCATTTTTTTAACCTTCATGTATAAAACATGCACCTGTACAGAGGATTTCAAAAGCACTTTGAATGTGTTTTTTTTTTCTTTTTTCATAATCCTGTTTTGCATACTTGATAATGTCTAAAGCTCAGACTTATGCTGCATCTCATCTGTCTCTCCATCAACCCAGAGGATGGGAGAGAAAAAAAGTAGAGGAAGAGAGAAAATGAAATAGTTGTGAGGCAGAAAGAGACCGAAAATAACTGGGTCATTGTATTTACCTTGGATTTGCAATAGCTCCCTTCTATATTTGGCCGCTGCACCTCTGTTTTCAGTGTTTTAATAGATTGTCTCTTTTCATATTAGGAAACCACAGCCAGATTTCCAGAGCCATAGTGGCGATCAAAGTGCTGGACATAAATGACAACGCCCCTGAGTTCGCCACCGAATACGAAGCATTCCTTTGTGAAAACGGCAAACCTGGACAGGTAAGAGGGCATGAATCAGGCCCGCCAGTAGCATCTCCCTCGATCAGCCGCGGTAAATTACAGCCTATTGATTTAAGAGAGAGAAGTAAGAGACACCTGGGTGGCCTTTTTTAGCCACTCACTCTCTCTCTCTCTCCCTCTGCAGAAAATGAAAACAATCAGATCCATTCAGGCTCAGTCAGAGCCTGCATCTCTCTAGCCGACATGCAGTGTCTGTGACTAACAGTATCAGTATGTACTTCCTCATCCTCCGTCCTCTAACACAGTCACCGTAAGAACATTCTCCATCCATGTGGGGAAAAAAATGACCGGGACTCGGTCCTGCTTTTCAGCGAGCTGTAAATCATAAAGAAAAAGAACATGTCTTGAACAGGGGTGGCAGATATATAGATGGACTTGGCACAGAAAAGTGGGCTGCCAAAGCCTGCGCCCCTTAGCTTAGGGTCTCTACTTTTATGAGTGAATGGGACAGATTTTTCATCCCGTGTTGGCTGCTGTCAGTGTCTTCTGGCCTCATATGATGTCAAAAGTAGAGTAATGGATGGCTGGTCCTTCTCTTTGTGTCTGTGTACACAGGTGATTCAAACCATCAGCGCCGTGGACAAAGACAATCCTTCCCAGGGACACACTTTCCACTACCGCCTGGAGATGCTCAATAATCCCAATTTCACCATCAAAAACAATTTAAGTATGTTCATCTACTGTACATGTATTTTTTTTTTCTTCTTTCTTTCAACATCTCCCAATTGAATGTTTTAGCCACCAGGACTGTGATGCACACATATTGGGATTGGAGATTCCAATTCCAAGATTTTTGGAAAGAAATTCACAAAATACAAAAGATTATTGAAAACTGTGTTTACCATGTCTACGATTGTATATCTTTTAAGCTCTGATGTCGTTGTTGAAATGTTTTGGTGCATATTTTTGGTCTTCTTTTTGGGAAGGCAAAAAGGTATTTTATTTTATTCTCTGTTATGCTTTGTTCCTATTTAGGTCTTAGTATATACAGTATGTGCTGCCTTGAGATCCTGGTACCATTGTTTTGTTATTGAAAATCAAAGAAATTTTTTTTTAAATACAATTTAGGTAAGACTGACAAATGACTATGAAACACAGCAGGGAATTAAGAATGAGAGAAACAGTGAGAAAGAGAGAGGCATCTGTAAGCGCAAACATTGTGTGTCGAGCGCAGTCCGGAGGCATGCATTTGAAGGGGAAATCTGGTGGAATTAGTGTACCCAAAAGTTAGCAGATGCACAATTGTCTGGACATCAGCTATTCTGTACTCCCCAGTGCATTTTGAAAGAAAGCAAATGAACAGAATCCAAGCCGAGGTTTAGCGATGCAACTCGATGTAGGGTGACTTACTCAAAGCTGAGGCTGTGCAGCAGATGGTTCTAAATTTGTTTGCTAAATACACTGATTTTTTTCTTTCTTTTTTGTATAACCTATCCGACCTTCTTTTTCACACTGCGCTCCTGCTGTTCTCGCTGCACAACCTAGTATTGCACTATGCTTTCGAAGACTTGAGGGAGAACTGTATTGATCTAGTTCCATTTGGCATGTGGTCTTATGGCTGACCGTTGAAGGAGCTGTTGTTTTGGCTGCTCACCAAAAAGAGGAAACGTGATATTTTTGAACCAGACGAATCAGATGTTACATCAAAAGAGCTCTGCCTTCCAAGGGACACTCATGATTTGAGTTAATATGAAAGTAAGGAAGAGTGTGAAAGGGAAATAAATTGTGTTTCCCCCTAGTCTCTGTAAAGAGTGGAGTGACAGAAAAGGCATATATAAATATAGAAAGCCATATATAAAATAAATGAAAAAATAGATAAATAAAAATAATCATGATAATAACAGTTATTATTATTATTGTTAGTGCTATACACTGTGTAAATATTAAGTTAAATAAAAATAAGATCATCTGAGTATATTTTACAAGAAAATCTGTTAAAATGTATTAGCAATTTCACCATAGGTTTAATTTGAACAAAAACATAGCCTCAAAAGACTCAAGAGAAAACAATGTTTTAAAAATAACAGTTGTATACCTTAAACTATACTTTCTTTTTTATTTATAAAAGGAGGTTTGAAATAGGAATTTCAGAATTCAAGAATATCACATCAAAGAACTAGTATCAATTATGCTAAAGAAGTTGTCATTAAAATGAGTGTATGTTAATATGCAAAGCAGATTATTATGGTAATATCTGAATTGTTTAGTCTTCTGTTTGTTTGTGTGCTGTGATACAAGGTTGATAGTAAAGATGTAAAACATAAAACAGGTTTATGATAGGAAGAAATTATTTTTGTTGTTGTAATACATTGCATGTGCTGGGTTGTATAAAGTGATCAAGTGCACAATTTTCAAATATCCCTAGCATGAATGTACTGGCTTGTATAATATTATAAAATTCCTATTCTTTACATTATGTAAATATAAAATAAATTCAAAGTAGTAAAAGAAAATATATAATATATAATGCTCATAAATATTTCTTAAATGTGTTCACTTTGTCTTTAGTAATTTCAGTAATGCTGTAGCTAGTTTTAAAAACTATACTGTTTTATATCTGTTAATACAATGAACAAGAAACCCACAAAGAGGATCAGTATTAAAAAAAAAAAGAAAAGAAAAAAAAAAACTATTTCAAAGAGAAAAATAAAAAAGAAAGATGAAACAATACTGATAGGAAAAGCATTGAACAATGGACTACTAAGAAAAAGATAGACCTTGAGAATTGTAAGATGAAGCAGACAGGCGGAATGTCATTAGTGACAATCTCAGTGATATCTTGAGAGGCAGCATGTATTATGAGTCAGCCCGAGTGAGTTCAGGTTAAAGATGGCCACTCCATCACAGAGACAGGAGAAAGCTCTGTAAGGACACCAGGCTTTGATGCACAGCCTGAGGCGTCTGGTGCACTAAGGCCGCTTTCTCATCTCTTCTTCTGTGTGTGTATGAGTGTGTGTGAGTGTGTGTGCATGTGTGTTTGATCGCGCTTGGCATCAAAACTTGTGCCGCAATTTGACAGCATGTCCAAAGTTGTGCTATATCCTAGTGCTTTTCATCATAGTATGTGTTGTTACTTGTGATTCATGATTAAAAAGTGCAGTGTAGTGAATTGTTAGAATCCCTTAAAAAGAGAGTTCACTCAAATATGAAAATGCTGTCATCATTTACTCACCCTCATGTCATTCCAAACCTGTATGCCTTTCTTGACTTTGTGAAACACAAGTTGTAAAAAAAAAAAAAAAAAATTCTAAATCTATTTTAGTGTTTATTTTAGTGTCATTGAGCTGCTATTAGAGTTTCCATTATTTTGAATTAAATAATATAATATTTTCTAATTGTATATATGTATATATTATATTCTCTAATCGATGGAAAATTAAAAAACTATAGATATATACACACAATTTCCATTAACCGGCTTAACTAATGTAAGCCGAATAATGGAAACTGTGTGTATATATATATAGTTTTTAATTTTCCATCTATTTAGATAACATAGTTTTAACATAAACAAATTAATAAACTTAATGTGATTTATATGCATCAGTCATACGTAAATGAAACAGGTAAGATTTATGTAATAGTTCACAGCAAAGTCCCCACACTGTTCAGTGTTCATGTGTTTCCACACTACAGAGTGTTAAAGTAGCATTGAAGCAATGTTGGAGTTAAGAAGATAAATATGTGCTAATGGACCATTAATGATGAACCTGCTGTTAACAAGCAGAATCACAGACTGACAGAGAAACACAAGAACTGACTTCAGCCAAAACAAAAAAAAAAAAAAACAAAAACAAAACAAAACACAAAACCAATACAAAGACTAAAACACAAAGCAAACAAAACCACACACACACACACACAAAAAAAAAAACACAAACAAAACCACACACACACACACACACACACACACACACACACACATATACAGTATATATATATATACAGTATATATATATATATATATATATATATATATATATATATATATATTCCTCACATTCTTCCTTGAAGCAATTCCCTCTCAGTCACATAACTGACTGAAAGGCTCATTATGCAGCTCATTATGTGGGCCTTTGTCTTCTCAGGTATGAATCACAACATTATGCATAATCATTCACGCCTCCTCGCATACACCTTTTTTTACACAAAACGTGTCTTAGAAAATTTAAATCAATACATTGTTTTCTGTGAATGATTGAGTAAAATGATTTTCACATCATTTTGAAACATTTGAAGCAAATCTTACCTTTTCCTTGAAGCAATTCCTTGAAGCAATTCCCTCTCAGTCACATAACTGACTGAAAGGCTCATTATGCAGCTCATTATGTGGGCCTTTGTCTTCTCAGGTATGAATCACAACATTATGCATAATCATTCACGCCTCCTCGCATACACCTTTTTTACACAAAACGTGTCTTAGAAAATTTAAATCAATACATTGTTTTCTGTGAATGATTGAGTAAAATGATTTTCACATCATTTTGAAACATTTGAAGCAAATCTTACCTTTCACATCATTTTGGAGCAAATCTTACCCATTTTGTTCATGTATGACTGACACATATGAATCACATCAAGTTTATCAATTTGTTTACGTTAAAACTATGTAATCTAAATTGATGGGAAATTGGTGTGCAATTGAAATACATAAAATGTCAGTTTAGACCAAAACATTTTTTTGAGTGTGTGTTGACCTTAAAGATATGCTTCAGGGTTTTGTGACCTAAAAAAAAGGAGATACTGAATACTTAAGCGCAATGTAATATCTTACATATCCCACCGGAAGATTATATTAGCCTTTATTTTGCTTTAATGTGGCTTGTATGAAATGCTCAAATGTACTTTGAGGAACTGCAAACCTAGGCACATTTCATTTGACCGTAACTGTGCATAGACACATTGAAATAAACAGATAAACATAGCAATGGTGACTGCATATCAGCAAGTATTGTTTGGTGAAATAAGATACATTAGTTCAGGACAACGTTCTTCACACATAATGACACACAAAAATTATGGAAATTTAATTACATTGATAAATCAGCTCATAGCTTTTGCAGATAATTGCTTTGTGATCTCAGGGAAACAAAAAGAAAGCCATATTTAAATTTTTCATTAGCATGTTTATGAGCGGAAATTAAATTCCGACCCTGTTTAGTTTACCATTATTTGTTCCAGTGAGCTTTGTGATGTCCTTTCATTCCGTGGTTTTAAATGATGAACTTCCTGTTCACCCTCGTGAGAAGCAATAAATAAATACATACATACATTAACATTGCCTCGGTTTCTCCCAAGACTCTATTAAGTGACAAAGCTTTTCCCATAACTCGGTTATTCTGTTGTGTCCGTCTGAGGTATTATCTAAACCTTTCACTCAGTAGCTGATTTTATTTATTTATTTATTTATTTTTTCCTTGAAATAAAAATTGAAGGCTTTAAGGGACACATTGCGCAGTGTATCAACCGAAGGAGCTCCTTGAGACACTGGAGAGCTTCAGCATATGCTTGGGGTATGAGGGGGCAGATAATGAAGTTACAACTTCTGAAAAGAAGCTCCAGTGGAAGCGCCAATACTTTGCTCTGTTTCTTTGCCTGCCTCCCTGAGACTCTTCCACTACTCCCGTAGCCTTTGCAAAAGATTGACAGCAGAGATGAAGCTATTTATATCCATCTGTTTATTTATCGGCGGAATAGACATCGTCTTGTCGTAAATTTAATAGCGTGTCATTTCCCTACCATTTACTTGCATGAATTGTCTTTGATTTCATACATCACAGCCAAACTTTATCTCTCCCCAGATAACTCAATCAGCGTTCTTGCCAAGCACGATTCCTTTCGGCGACAGAAACAGGAGACGTACCTCCTTCCCATCGTCGTGACTGACGACGGCGAGCCTCCAATGAGCAGCACGAACACTTTAACTATCCGGGTGTGCGGCTGCAGCAGGGACGGCACTGTGCAGTCGTGTAACGTCGAGGCTTTTGTTCTACCCATTGGTCTCAGCATGGGAGCTCTGATTGCTATTCTAGCTTGTATAATTCTACTTCTCGGTAGGTCATTTCAGCTGCCTTTTTTAGTCCTTACTAATTTTTTTATTTAAAATCCACTTTGTGATGTGCATGTAAAATTTGAATCGAAAAGGCACTTAGGTAAACGAATGAAAAGTCAAACCTTTGAACTGCACAAGGCCAAGGTAGAGCTCACTAAGTGGATGTTTTTGTGCCTTTCAGTTATCGTGGTCTTGTTTGTGACGCTGAGGAGACACAAGAACGAGCCTCTAATCATCAAAGACGATGAGGACGTGAGGGAGAACATCATCCGTTACGATGACGAGGGAGGCGGGGAGGAGGATACGGAGGCCTTTGACATCGCCACCCTGCAGAACCCAGATGGTATCAACGGCTATCTGCCCAGGAAGGACATCAAGCCTGACCTGCAGTTCATGCCCAGACAGGGTCAGCACTCGGGTCCGAATGGAGTAGACGTGGATGAATTCATCAACGTACGGCTTCATGAGGCAGACAACGACCCCACGGCTCCACCATACGACTCCATCCAAATCTATGGCTACGAGGGCAGGGGCTCCATCGCGGGCTCCCTGAGTTCCCTCGAAACGGCCTCCTCGGACTCGGACCAGAACTATGACTACCTTAGAGAGTGGGGGCCGCGCTTCAGAAGACTGGGCGAGCTCTATTCTGTCGGCGAGAGCGACAAAGAGACTTGACCTCCAAGCACTACAGACCTTTTGCTTCTGTCCACATAACTTGTGTATTATGCTACGGGGATGTTAGACACTGCTGTTTAAAAGGGGGTGGGGGCGCCTTTTTTGAATCTTCTTAGAGAGACCTAATAGCATTAGTCATCTACCACATCAGAGTGCATCGTAACTTCAGAACTTACCAGTGTCTATAGTAGGAGGTCAATGATTCTTGTGGAGTGTGAGTTTAGATTACCGTCACTGAGTGTCTAGCAGTATTTTGGGTATTTGTTGTTCACTGTGACCACCAGAGGCATCACAACCTTGATTCTTGGTAGTCGCTTGAAAGGACTAGATGGAAAGAGGACTTTAGGACACCTTGTAGCCCGCTGTGGCTTGGCAGGAGAAAAAGGACTGCAGAGGACTCAAAATGACACCGCTCCCCAGCGACAACAGATCTCTTGCCGTCATTCAGCCAATCAGATAAAGGAACATTTAAAAAAGAAGGTAAACTAAATAGCAATATGTTGTCTACATTACTTATGAATGTATGTGTGGTTTAACAAATGCGAGCGCAATGAAAATACGTCACACTGGCTTTAGGATCTGCCTGCTGAGATAACGTTTGACCCTTTGATACTACGTGGCCAGATTTCTTGAGTAAACTGGAAAAGCCTTTAGGCTTGCTTTATACAACCCTTTGTATCCATATGCTTTACGTGTGGTTCACACTCTAAGATGATTAGACTGTGTAAGACTGCGTTGAGGACAACAAGAGAATTGTGGAAACAATGAGGCCTTCGTTTTTTCAAAAGCAAGCATTAAATACAGTCGTATTCCAATGTTTTTTGGAACATTGATGGTGTTTCTTCATTGTTGTGTATGTTTTATATAAATATATAAATATTCATCGCCAGTCGTCTGTTTTGTGCTGCAGTTTTGAGCATATTTGTACTTTTTATTTTTTATTTATTTATTTATTTTAGTAAAACGTATTTTTTTTTTTACATTTTATTTAAAGTTTCAAGCTTTTCCTCTTCTGCTTTGTTTTACTCTGCTGCATCACCGTTTATTTTTTTTTTTATTATTATTTTTTTTTTGTTAAGCTGAACTGAATTTCTGAACTGAAATTCACACAGTGAGATTTGTTAACTACACTGAACTGTGAAATCCACAGAGGATTTGTTGACTAGGAAAGATAAGTCAATATTTTATTGACACTGTGTGTGTGTGTATATATATATTCACATACTATACCCAGTGATATCAGTGATCATTCTAAGCACAATAGCCGAGAACATCTACTTCATGTTTATATTTGACCCCTGCCATTTTTAAAATAAAAAAAAAACAAAATCCATTGAGTAAAGAAATACAGAAACAGACATGCGTAATGTGCTGCACTGTATGATATTAGAGCAAAAAAATAAAAATAAAAAAAAAGAAAGAAAGAAAAAAAGATGTACATAGAGTCATTGCTGATTATCTTAGCTTTTCTTTTAAGTGATAGGTTTTGTCTATGCACGTTAGCTATTGCACATTGGAATCTGGCACTGGAGCTACGTGCATATTCTGTTTGTATTGATGCGATATATGGCAATTCTCTTGGATGGACAGAATATATAAAATAGTCTTTCATGCAAATCATATTTTCTACTGTGCTTTAATGCTCATACACTTGTATGTTTAATTAGCTACTCTCTGTATTGTAATCTAAGATATCCATGTATTGTTTCCTACTTTGTGAAATATATTTTTATAAATAATTGTGGGTGTAACATTTCTTAAACCAAGTACAGTATGTCACAGGTCCTGATTCCTGTACTTGAGATCTTTTTCTTGCTTTTTATTTTTATTAAAAATGATTCCCCCATTTGGGGTTTGTCAGTTAAGAATTTGAACCAAATTGATTACACAAAATGCTGAATAATGAATGAAATGAAGCACATCTATTAATTTTTTTTTTTTTTTTTTTTTTTTTTTGCTAAGAAACCCCCTCAAATTCACATATTTATTTATTATTATTATTATTATATTTATTTTATTATTTATTTATTTATTTATTTTTCCTGGAGGACGACCAAAGCCTTGAATTTGAGTTTGTTGGATTTCTATTTTATTGAACATAATCCCATCACTGGCCTAGAGCCAGCAGTATTCCATGCAATCGAGTTTGTCCGTCTTTCTGAGGTAAACCTAGACATTCACTCAGAATATGTTTTTATGTAATTGTTGTAATTTTGTAATTGCTGGTCTATGAAGACATGCACTAAACAAACTTCTTTGGCCATTCTTGCTGGGTTATTTTCAGCATCTCATGCCATGAGCACTGTGTCAAGTTAAAAACTCGGGGTCTCTTTCAGTTGTGCTCCGTTCAGCTGTTTTTAAAGACAACGGCACGTCCTGTTTGACCGGCTCCTTAATCATTCTGTCCTATCTACTCTTGGTAAGTATGGTTTGGCAAGGCAAGCTGCATCTTGTACATCTATTTTATAAATAATAGACTGTATAAAATGAATATTACATTGACAGCCCTACATAAAAAAAAACAACTGAGTATAAGCTTTATACCAGAGTTAGGAATATTGTGCTAATAAATGTATGCATTTATTGCCTTGTGTGCTTGACCGAACCCCCAGTTTCCTGTATTGATCTATATTTCTCATATTTATCCCTTGACCTATTACAGTTACCTTATCTTTTTTTTGTGATTGGCATCAGGTACTTCCTTCATATATATATATATTAAAAAGCAGTTTTACTGTCAGACTGAAATCCTTTGCGAGAGATGCTGATAGATTTTAATTATCTGTCCCCTCCAGTGTTTTCTAAAAAAGTGGAGGCTTATGAGTCATAATCCGCTCCCCCTTTTCTCCATTCCCTTTGAAAGATTTGAATTTATCCTCTAACCTATCTGATATTAGATTGTTTTCATGAATAACAAAAAGCTTGTGATCTTGTCAATTACTGAGCTGGGGTGGATTTATCATTCGTTACACTGAAACTATAAACAACAAAAAAATGCATCCATACAAGATTATTGTGCACAACTCAACACATCTGTACCCTATCTGTATGCATTTTTATTTATTTTTTCCCCTTCATTTTACTTTTACTTTTATGCCCTGGGTTCAAATTAAAACATCAAACTCAATATTGGAATGTTGTTGTGATCCTCAAGTAGATTCAGACACTGATTTACTAGAAAGAAAAGAAATTACACATAAAATCAGTGTTTGGTTCATGAGTTTTTAATAAAACTGAATCAAAAGAATTAAATAATATTGCAGTAGTCATTAAAAGTTTTGGTTAGTGGCTTTAACTGTTGTACCCTTAAGCGTGGCATGGAACCTCAGGCTGTTCAAGGTACTCTCTCTCTTTCTCCCTCTCTCTCTCTCTCTCTCTCTCTCTCTCTCTCTCTCTCTTACTGAAAGTATACTCATGGCAAAACCCACTGTTAAATGAGATTTAGCCAAGGAGAGAATGTGAGAGGGATAGGTATGCAGTAAAAAATCCTGAACTGTTGGGAAGCCACATTTGAGTTTAATATACTGTATATAATGCATGTAGGTTAGAAAGTAGAGTAAGTTAGAGACAAGTACAAACTGTCCACACACTCCAGTTTTAATTCTGCTCTATTTTCTGTTCTATGCACGAGGACCAGGCTGGTCAATTAAAAAGCATTTAATTTAAGTGGGTAATACTGTATGACTTCGGATGTACTCTCTGCAGATTCATCCTTGGCATTTTCTATGCAGACTAGGTAATAAATTGGAAAATGGCATATGTCCCCATTAAAAGGACATCTTTATAGAAGTCAAGCGAGTTGGAAAGGGCCATTACTCTGCCTCTCCCACAGATCACTGAAGCAGAGGAAATACACAGGCACCATATGACCACCCTGACACGCGTATTAATATTGTTGACAACTTTCAAACTTCTGATATGCCATAGAGGATTTATCCTCTGATCCTACAGCAAATGTCTTTGCGCCATGTGCTGATCCAAGTTACTGATTCATGGCAAAAGTTTCAAAAGTGCCAGTAATATCAGAAAATGTGAGGACGAAAAATGATGGTGCCACATTTGTTTCCATGACCAAACTTGTCCAGATTTCAGTCATTTTTGCAAATACTTTGCAAACTTTTCTTTTTTAGTTACAATATTATACAATTCTACTTATAACTCTATATTTCTAGTATTAATACATTTCCTCCTTACTGAAAACTGAGTAGTGAAAACCTTTTCGAAATTTATATATATCCTCATACAAAAAAAAAAAAAAAACAATCAAATCATCTTTTTCTGAAGTGTTTGGTACATTTCTAAAAAGAGCTGCATGTTTGGCAGCTAATTTATTTAGTTCAGTTCCAGACAAGAAAAAAAAAAGTTTCATAATTCTCTATCTGTCTACATCTTTCTTGGACTGGAACAGCTTTCTATGTTCATCTCCATCCTCCCACAGACATGAGGTTTCATTTGGGAGACCTTGGATGTGACTCAGACACATTTCAAGTGTCCTGGTTTGTATACATCGTCTCCTTCATATTTTTAACATATTCTTGAGATGATATTTTCACTTTGTGAAACCTTGTGCCAGTTCGCAGTAACTCTTGATGGATCTTGGACATTTATCCAGATCAAAACTGAATGATGGATTTAAAGTGACGGAATGGCATTACTGGTCCGTAAGGCACTGATGGCATATTCATGCATATTCATCAGAAATGCAGATAGGTTTGATGCGCTGATGATGCTAATTAAAGCAACCTTGATGAAAATGAAATGGACATGACCAAATCAAGACAGGCGTTGATGGTAGGCAATAAACAACAAAACAATCTTTGGGAAAAGAGTCTATCACCAGAATGCAATTATTATTTGCTGGTTTTACACTTTACTTTTTGTTTACTCCGGATGATTTTTGCAATTAAATATTGCAAGGAGAAAAGTTACTTTTCAAATTTTGCAAGTGAACAATACATCACACAAAGTGTTCAAAGCTGTGGTCACTCCTCTGACTAAACAGCCATTAACATCAACAACTCAGCTCTGGATGGTGAGAAATGTCAAGCTGATGAATTATACAGCAGTAGGGAAATATGAAAGCACTTCGAGGCTAGTGCTCCTGCGGAGAATCAGATAGAAGGCAAAACCTCTTTTGCAAGTGCCGTATGTAGAAAATCAATGAGTTCTGGTCAGAGGCTCTTCACCACAGTACCTACCCCATTTCAAGAGCTCAGACGCTGTTAATGATAAGACAAGGGCGCACAATCAACCGCAAGCCATTTCACATCTCTGCCTTTGTGGAAGTTGGGTCAGCTTAGTGTCAACTAAGTCTTCTCACAGACAAACAAAGAAAAAAGAGAGTACAACATTCCAGAGACCAGCCACAGCTGATCAAATTAGGTATTGACCAAATGCCAAGAACTGAGTGCTAGATGCTTTTTTGAGCCAAAGCCCAGTTAGTCTTTACCAGAATCCTTGTCTGCGTAGTATGAAACGACATTAGTACAAATTATACCACAGTAATACAACATGCACTTCCAGTACAAAGCACTTACCAGTTCTTAGGTTATTTATATTATAT
The DNA here is from genome assembly GCF_018340385.1 of Cyprinus carpio. NCBI lineage: Eukaryota > Metazoa > Chordata > Actinopteri > Cypriniformes > Cyprinidae > Cyprinus > Cyprinus carpio. The sequence continues at coordinate 25,241,859 of NC_056603.1, read as the reverse complement.
ATACTAAATAAGATCATACATACAGCCGCCCGGTCAATAACTCTAGACGACTACCCAGCTGACTGTGTGTCATCGCACCGTTTTGTACCAAAGAAATAAACAAAAAACACCAAATACACACAAATACACACACACACACACACACACACACACACACACACAGTTCAAATGCCTTTTCTCCCAGAAAGGATATATTCACTAGAACAACAACAAGAAAATTAAAAAATAAATAAAAATAAAAATCTATTTTGAATAAATGTTGTTTATTTGAACTTTCTATTTACCAAATATCATCAAGGTTACATCATGGATTTTACTAAAATATTAAGCAGCACACCTGTTTCAGCCATCGGAGGAATAAATTATAATTTAAAGCCTATTCAAATAGAAAACAGTCATTTTAAACTATAACAATTCAAAATATTACTGTTTTTACTGTATTTGATCAAATAAATATAGCCTTGATGAGCAAAAGAGACTTCTTTCAGAAACAAAGTTAAATTTTAAGAGCAAATTTTGAAGTTGATTGCACGTATTTATATGACAGCAAAGAGAAAGCTGAGGTGAGTGCATGCCGTTACAGGCACTGAAGTGCCTCAAAATCTCATTTACTCATTACTTGCTAAATCAAATAAATAATAAATAAATATTAGCCTATGTTTTATCATCCATTTCCAAATGTGCAAGCTAAGCGCTTTATTCTGCAATGATGCATTAACTTAAGGTCTTGTTTAGATGCCCCCTCCCCCTCTCTCTTTTTCTTTGCACTCTCTTTGATAGTACCATACATTTTTGATGATCAGTGTAATGCCAATGAGTAAAATACTAATCAATCTGAGAGCTGGGAGAGTGGATGGACACCAGGAAGAGCAGACAGGGTGAAATGAAACAGACTAGCATAAATATTGTACCACACCACACGACAGATTGAAACCTTGTAGAGTAGAACCAAGTGGAATTGAACAAGTTCTGCTTTATCAAAAGATGATTCGAAGATGGTTAGCTTTAAAATTATTTCTCTCTAAGCTTTTATAAGTGGCGCTTTGCTGTGTTAGGCTTTGTTGCAAATTTACTGTTGTTATTAAAAAAAAAAAAAAAACACACTTACTCTGAAAATACAAGTATTAGACATGGACAACTGCACTGGACAAAAATGATGACGCTAATAAACAAACGAATAACTTGCTGAAATGTTTACAATCTTGCACTGAAATAGGGATGAATTAGTTATTTGCTTGCTGCAGAGAAAGTCGGCTTACTTTTTAACTCAGCCATCAAAGACAAACTCAAATCCTAGTGGATTACACTATTTTGATGTAAATGGGGCACATTATACTGAATGTCTGGACAATATTGGTGCTTTTGCATTTGTTTATTCACAGAGGTTAACAAAAGAGATCCAGTTGATTGGACTTATGCACTCAAAGATAGTGCAGAGACCAGAACAAGTGGATCAGTACTGTGCTACAGTAGATCTGTCCAAACAGATCTGCACACCAGCATGTCTTGTTAATTAGGCAGAAAGACTTTAATACTTTAATCAGAAAAACGCAAGCTTAAAAAAAAAAACGAAAGAGAAGAGAAGCTTTCTGACTCTCAGCTGTGAAAGGTAGGGACTGATTGAAAAGTATACTCTAAACTAATTAAACCTGAGAGAACATGTCAAAGGGCAAAGCAGACACAATTAACTACCCAGGCTTCTCATGTGTACTGCTGCAAATGATGCTATGTGCAGGACTGAAATAGCATGCATTGAAGTCTTTGAGCATTCATCCGCTGCAAACGTTGGTTTTCCCTACACTCAGTGTCAGGGAGCACCCTATGATTACTCCAGAGGTGAACCTTGATTACATCTCACAATGCCACAGTACTCCATTTGTGATTAAAATCGGGGTTCTCAGTTGGAAAGATTAATACATTGATATTAACAATTCAGCTAAATGACACCTCAAAGTGATTATTTTGAACTTAACAAGCACAAGGCACATTGATCAAAAGAAACAAGTTAGATGAAGTGTTTGAATTCAGGACCTTGACACTGGGGAGAATTTGGCACATGGCCGTACAGTTCAACAATTAAACTTGTCTAAACTCATTAAATGGAATAAATGAGCCAATACATGAAGAGTTGCATTGAGGAGCAAATCCAGAGTAGACTTGAGTTAAAAAAAAAAAAAAAAAAGATTTGCTTTAGAGATGTGACAGTACAATGTCTCACTGGGCTGCTTTAATGCGGGATGGTGATTCTGTAAAAGCGTGTGTTTTGCATCTGATGTTTTAGAGGACATAATCATGCCATGAGGGAATTTTGCAGGCAACCAGGACCTCTTCCCTCAACAGAAATACTACTGTCTTACACTACAAGTCTAATGGACTGTCTACAAAAAGCCTTCTTCTCAAACTACGGACCTACATACAGTATCTGCAATCGTGCAACCTAGTTACATTTGTTATTTTTTGTAGGGGTGTCAAAATTTCACCTGTGGTATAAATAATTAAATATTGAGTGAATATTTTTGGGAAAGTAGAACTTGATTATTTTCAAAGTTGTAATACGATACTTATAGCAGACGTTTAAAACTATTTTACATTTGCCTTCCTGCTTGTTCCGATGAGCTAAAATTCTGTTGCTATCTAGAAACCTGAAAAAAAAGAGATTATACAGTGGTGGCCAAAATTATTAGAACACTATAAAAAAAAAAAAAAAAAAAAATTAAAAAAAAAAAATTAAAAAAAAACTTTTGCTGTAGTGTGTCAGTTATATATATAAAATAGACACAATTCTGTTGAATTTGTTTACTCTAATAGGGGTCTGTTTAGGAAAAGGTGTTGCTGTGATTCCTCAGTGTTCGTTTATAATTAAGAATGCAGTTGGCATCACTTTAATGTATGTGCCACCCATTTTAGCTCTGGGATTTGGAGTAATATGAGATGTGACAAGAGAAGTGACAATGCATAGGAACTCTGAGGAAAACAATGTCAACAAACGGCTTTGAGGTGCAACACTGAGAGGCGTTTATGTAAATAAAAGAAGAACCCTATTCTGGTAAATGACACTGCTGCTTAGGAAAAAAACAACATTGGGGAAAATGGCACATAAATTACGAGAAATACAACTGATTTAACTTCAGAGCGAATGGAAAGAGACTCGAAGGAATGAGCAATAACAACTAGCTTCTTTACTATTCAGATATAAAAAAAAGGTTTATTTACAACTTATTTCCTTTGCATTTACCTTACAGCATTCAGTAACATTTCCAAAAAAACAATCTAATTCTGTATATTCTAAAATGTATTATTTGATTGATATTCTTGTTTATAACTGCCTTAGTGGAAAAAAATAAATATACTTAAATGTATTTGAAATACCTTTATTTCGTGCTAAGTATAATACAAATATATTTGCATATTTAAGTACTTAATAAAAAAAAGGTCCCACTTAATATTGTGTCCCTAATATCTGTGTACCTACAAAATAACTACATGTGAACGTAGTATGTAACCACAGTCTAAGTACACATTGGTACTTAGTATCTAAAGCTGTAATATTTCTGTAACTACACACATGTAACCTTCCGGATGGTTTGTGTAAGTACAAATGTGTAACAGGACATATATAGCTACATTTTGTAACAACAATATGTGTAAGAGTAATTGGAACCATTTGTTCCAGGGGGTGGAGATTGGTAGGTTTAGGGGTGGAAATGGGATCCAGGGGGTGGAGATGGGTAGGTTTAGGGATATGTAAAGTGGGAGGAGTTGGATGTCAAGTTGGAGTTGGTGCACCACTGTAATACCAGTGTATTTACATGGGGAAGAGTGTTGGACTTGCAATCCAAGGGTTGCGAGTTCGAGTCTCGGGCCGGCAGGAATTGTAGCTGGGGGGGTGTGAATGTACAGCGCTCTCTCCACCTTCAATAACACGACTGAGGTGCCCTTGAGCAAGGCACCGAACCCCCAACTGCTCCCCGGGCGCCGCAGCATAAATAGCTGCCCACTGCTCTGGGTGTGTGATCACGGTGTGTGTGTGTTCACTGCTGTGTGTGTGCACTTTGGATGGGTTAAAAGCAGAGCACGAATTCTGAGTATGGGTCACCATACTTTGCTGTATGTCACGTCACTTTCTTCACTTTCTTCTTTTCTACATGGTAACTCCTCGGGAACTGTCCACTTAATATAAAGTGTAAAATTCTGGACACCAACCACTATTTATATGTAAATACCTTACTTACTGGCCGCTGCTGTGTAACATCAGCGTAATTACATGATAAATCTAATATAAAGTGCAACACTTTATTTACCAAAAAAAAAAAAAGCTGTTAGTCCTTTTACACATTTGCACTTTCATTACCAAAAAGTGTTGTTACCAATGTCCTGTTACATATTTGTACTCTCATTACCAAACAGTGTTGTTACCAATGTCCTGTTACACATTTGTACTCTCATTACCAAACAGTGTTGTTACCAATGTCCTGTTACACATTTGTACTTACACATAACATTCAGTGGGTTGTTATAAATGTGTAGTTACACAAACATTACAGCTGTAGATACTACATACACATTAGTTACTATGTAAGTACACAGGTATTAGGGACACAATATAAAGTGGGACCATATATATATATATATATATATATATATATATATATATATATATATATATATATATATATATATCAGTGCATCTCAAGCAATATGTCAGTAAATATGTCCATAGATTTGAACTATACTTAGCATGAAATAAATGTATTTTAAAGATATTTATTTTTTAATAGGGTTTGCTCATATTTGTACACACAATATGAAAGACAGTACTAGCTAAATTGTTATAGAATACACACTGATCCTTGGTTAACATCCAGTGTTCAATGTATTGATTCCAGCATATGAGAGACTGCAGCGCAGTATGTGTCATAATACAGTGCACAAATGTTTGTTGCTTCTCTTACATATGGACTGGTGTAACTGGGTAAGATACACCACAAAAGTTACTTTAAAGTTATGATAGATACGCAAAACCAAAATAATTCTTGAAACTGGGTTCAAAACTGTTTATTGTAATCATAGCTACAAATAAATAAGTCTGTCAATGGTTTCTCCTCTGTGCTTTTCTTCTTCTTTTTCTTCTTCTGCTTCTTCTTGTGAAATTTGGGATCAAAGAGCTATTTGATACTTCACAAAGGAAACTTACATTGTTTCTCACTCCATATGTGAACTATTTTCAACACTATTAGTGCCTTACAACTGGCCCTAAAATTGGCTTTTAAAATGGAATTGTAATTTTTGCTCATTGAGTTTACAGTGTCCCATAAAATGCAATTTATTTTATTTAGTCTGCTATTGTTTTATGTAGTGTCAGCATGGGACAGTGGGTTATTAGATTTAATCTTTCATTATGTGATGTTCATTTTCTTCTAAACCTAACCCTAAGAAACACTCTCACTAAGGTAAGCATATAGCTGGCCATTTAAAATGCAAAGTCAACATGGCTGGCTGGTTTTGACATTTACTTTTCATTTTCCATAGGCTCTTTGAAGAGCTACTATGTCTCATTTTACACATATGATCCCCCTCTCTCTAATTAAATGAAGTGAAACAGCCTTGTGTAGCAGTTTCATGGATTTCATTTATGTCAGCAAGTTTCCAAAGGCACCCATCTGAATTTCAAATGATAAATGTAAATATAAATCCCACTCTTAGTGTAGCAATTACATTAAATCCCACATTATGGAAATAAAGACAAAACCAACAAAACATAATTTAATTTTCTGCATTTAGTTCCTCATAGGGGTACAGAGAGAGGAACAGTGCATTTAATTTAGTAATTTATATGTGCTTAGTCTTCACTGAAAACCTAATTAAGTCGACTATAAGTGAAATATTTATATAGCACCAATCCTCTAAAATGTTTTCTCGTAGATGTAGTTTTTGAATGAAATATCAGTGTGCAAATAAATACTGTAGCACTATTTAAATGGCATTGCGCTATTTTCACTGCTCTGGTTCTTGATAACGGTGCATGTAGAGTGGATGTAAAAGGATAACAATGAAGATATAAATCCTAAGTATAAAATTCTGAAACACTTTCAAGGGCATTCAAGGATTATTCTACACTGAAAAAAAAAAAAAGATAAACGCAACACGTTTGTTTCTGCCCCCATTTTTCATGAGCTGAACTCAAAGATCTAAGACTTTTTCTATGTACACAAAAGGCCTATTTCTCTAAAATATTGTTCACAAATCTGTTTAAATCTGTGTTAGTGAGCACTTCTCCTTTGCTGAGATAATCCATCTACCTCACAGGTGTGGCATATCAAGATGCTGATTAGACAGCATGATTATTGCACAAGTGTGCCTTTATAAAGTGTTGCATTTATAATTTCATTCAGTGTAAACACAAAAAGCTGTAGCATCTCTTCATTGAATCTGGTTTACACAACATTAAAAAACATATGGATTTAAGCCTACAGGAATGCAAAATAATCGTTATTCCAATGGACATACCAACAGTTATAAATAGGCCCATGAAGTTCTTGGGTAGTCCAATATTTATTGTCAAATTGTCCCTATATATAACTATAATTTATAGTAAATAACAATAAACCACAATAAAACAACTATAAAAAATATTATAAAGCACAAAATATATCAATTTATTAAAAAAAAAATAACTCAAATACTTTATCAAATAAATAACAAATAAATAGCCGATTTATAAGAAATAAACAGTTTTTATTCGCGGGCAATACTTTTTATATGGCATTTGCTTGAGTAAGGCTGTTCATTCATTTCTGAGGATGTATTAGTATCATTGATTTTAAGAGTATCATTGTGGGGCGTATAACATAGAGACTATTTTATAGTATTAGCATTATTATATTATAGCATTTTAAAAGTATGGGTCAGTTATTTTATTTATTATTCTTATTTATTTATTTATTGATTTCAAAGAAATTCCATTCATCAAAGATTCCTGAGGAAAAAAAAAAAAATTAGCTGTTCTTTTGAAGCTTCCATTCATCAAAGATTCCTGAGGAAAAAAAAAAAAAGTATCACTATCAAATTCTTCAATGAATTTGGAAGGATCATATGACACTGAAAAATGGAGCTGTTGAAAATTCAGCTTTTCCATCACAGGAATAAAATATATGAAAATATAAAACAGTTATTTTAAATTGTCATAATATTTCACAGTAATATTGTTTTTAGCTACTGTATTTTGATCAAATAAACGCTGTTTTGAAGAACATAAAAGATTTCTTTCAAAAACATTAAAAAATGTACCGACCTCAAACCTTTGAATGCTAGAGTATTACTTTATTATTATTATTATTATTATTATTATTATTATTATTATTTTGACATTTATCACTGTACCTTGTATTTAGGCTTCTTTTTAAACATAGCTTAGAAAAACCACCCTCAGCATCAATCAACAAACAAAAAAAATCATTCTTCAGCAAGTAAATAAACAAGCCCTCCAACAAATATTTCCCCCACCTAGGTTTGTCACCACCTGTATGTTTCAACAGGCAATTTACAAGGTAATACCCTGCTCAAAAGATGTGGCTTTGACCAAAACTGCTTGCAACGACATGCTGTTCAATTGCTCCATTTTACGTTCAGCTTACACATTTTCATTTCCACATTGCTGGATGTTGGGGAGCAGGAAGCACAGATGTGCTCCACAGGGCTCTGTTCTTCTCTACAGTCAGCATTTTCTTAAGTACCTCACATATGTGCACCTCCGGCCTGGATCCCATCCATGTTGACGACTGAGAAAGGGATTGCTGACTGTTAATTGTGCACCCTATGTGCGTGTTAGAGAGAAAGAACTGAAAGATGAAGGAATAGTCAACTCATTGTCATCTAGGTGAACGGGGGGTTGGTAAAAATGAAGAAGAAGGAGAGAGATGGATGCTACAGCTGAAACACTTAGCATGAGCTAGAGGGAATTAGAAACTCACAGAAGCATAAAATTGCCATTGGCAAAATAATTTTATCCTGGTGAAGTAAGAAGTACTTCTAACCTCGGAAATGTCCCGCAACACCACTGCCTTCACTCCATCTATATTTATCTCAATCTTTGCTATCTGACAGCTTGTTTCAGAAGATAAGTTTGTTTTTGCCTCAGAGTGGCGTAAACCTTATCAAGTATCATTTGACTCCACGTTATTGGCATATGCTGTGGATGAGAAGTGCAAACTAATGATTGCCTCTGGTGTGTCAATGAGGGTTGGATATTAACTGCCACTGGAGGACAACACATTGGTGTTACATGACAAATGTGATATATTTTGTCACTGCACTGTCACTCTGCTTGTATTTATATTAATGCATTTCAAATGCAGTTGCAGGAAAAAAAGTAAAAAAAATTGAATTACATTTGGATTTCTGTATACATTTGATTGTCTGCTTAAACAAATAATACAAAAATGATGCATTTCCTTTACTACACTAAATAAATGTAAGCACTCACAGTGAAGGCCAAAAAAGTATGTGAATCCCTAGACTAATGACAAAACCTGTTTGGAGTCCAATCGTGTTATTCAAAGACACTCTGCCCTGTGAAAACAGAAATTTGCTATTCACAAGATGCACCTCGTAACATTAACAAACACTGACTTGTAAAAATCTAGGAAAGGGTCACAGAAGTATCTCTGAAAGTTTTCATGTTCATCAGTCCACGGTGAGACAAATTGTTGTCTATAAATGGAGGAAGTTCAACACTGGTGTCACTGTTCCTAGGAGTGGGCGTCCTGCAAAGATGCTGCACATCTGAAGATCAGAAAAGAGCACCTGGATGCCACTGGCAAAATATACTTTGGACAGATTAACCAAAGTTGAGTTGTTTGGGAAAAAAAACACACAATGTTATGTGTGGTGAAAAAAGGCACAGTACAGAGTACACCAACATCAAAACCTCATCTCTGCTGTAAAGTATGGTGGATAGGCCATCGTGATTTGGAAGAGTTTTGTTGCCTCAGGGCTTGGGCAGCTTGTTACCATCAATTGAAAACTGAATTCCCAAGTTTATCAGGACATTTGGAAGAAAATATAAGGCCAACTGAAGCTCAACAGAAGTTGAGTGACGCAACAGGAAAACAATCCAAACTGCAGAAGTGAATCAACAACAGAATGTGTTCAAAGGAAGAAAATATGCCTTCTGGAGTGGTTCAGACCAGCTTTGAGCAAACTGAGATGCTTTGTGGATGGTGAGTGATTCACCAGACATCCTGAGAATATTGCTGAACTGAAAGAATTGAGCTGAAACTGAAAAAGTTTTGTCAAAAGGATTGGTGCCAATTTCCTCCTGACAATCGTGGAGGTTTGGTTCACAAATACAGTACATGTTTGGTCTGTTATTAAATCCAGTGGTTCACAAACTGGTGACTGAGGATGAAAATACCAATGCTTTTTGTGTTATGTGTTATTTTTATAGAAAGTTTTTTTTTTTTTTTCTCTCTCTCTATTGTTGTGCCTTAACACTACTGAGAAGTGTAGGGGCCTGTTTACACCTGGACATGATTTTCTCTGTTCGGATAAATCAGATTTAATTACTATAATAGTTATTTAAACTGATCTATAATCCTAGAAAACAACTTTAAACATAAATATAACTATATATATCCGATCTTCAGTTCACGCACTATATGCAAATTTAAGTTGAGTTCAAGTGAACACAACAGATACCTGTTGTATTTTGTTTAACCGCAGAGTGGCATCAGCACTGGAAAGATAAATTAGTCTTACTACTTTTAATGAAGGTGATTATATGTTGAGCGCCTGTGACTTACTTTCTGTTTTATTTGCATCAGTTTGTGTGTCAGCTTGCTGAAGAGATACTCAGCTACTCATCCGCAGCAATGCATGTTGCATTAGAGCTGTCATATCTGACTATAACGTCATATAGCCTATAAAATGCTCTCACTCGTTCATTATTGTAACATTTTCTGAGGATTCAAATTTGCATATGGTTTCAACAACCAGATGCATTTACACTTGTCCAGTTTCATCTGGAATGCTGCCCAGACCACCCCCTGAAGTGATTTGAGAGATCGGCTTTAAATCTGTCTCCAAAGCCTTCCGGAGGGCTTTTTGTTTTCACGATCAGATAACTATCCCATAAAAGGAAACGCATGAAGTGACCAGGTGTAAACAGGCCCTATGATTCAGACTTGGATTAAAATCACAATGTATGTCTGACAAACAAAGAAAAAAATACAAATAAAATACCTGAGCTCCTTGGTCAAAATAAGTCCCGTCCGAACAGGGCTTTAGATGAAGATAACATTTTATGAGAAATGTATGCAGAAATCCATGTTAAATCCTGAAACTGTTAATTCGACAAAACAAAAGTGGATTTGCCATGTGACAAAAATAACACAAAATAGTCAATATCAAAGAAAGGGGGATTTTGATAGAAATTCCTTTGTTAAGTACAGCAAAGTGCCACCAATACCCCAGCCAATTTGTTATGGTGTGCTGACATGAATGCTACATGATCAGCGAGACAGATGAGATTGAAGATTATTGAAGATAAGAATATCCCCACATCTAATCTCCAATTTAAATCTTCAGAAACAACAGTGTGTGTGGGAAAATGTAATTTGAGTGCATCAATAAAGGATTTCAGAGAAATAACTTAGATGCGGTTACAATCGCTGGACAAATTTTAATTAAAATATCCCTTCTGGATTTCAACACATGTTGGATATTGACGCTGCCACTCAAGGGAATGCATCATAATTGAATATTTTACACCACAGAGCTGATGTGCTTCATTGATGTATTCCCTACCTCAAGGGGCTAAGTGGACCGGAGAGTAGATCGGGTGAATCATTCTGTACTGAGCTTATAAGATTCCAATAGTGTATTTCAAGTTGATAGATGCTATCCTTGAGAAAGTGTAGCAAAGTAGTCACTTAGATGTATTGGCAATGTGTCCCAGAAACATACCCAATGCTCTAAATACTAATGACACAGTGCTGCTGATCTCAGTGCCCTTCCTTCACTTTTTGATGTTGATTTAATTAACAGCCATGCACTGGTGTACATTCCAGTAAATTCAATTGACTGCCTTAGAAGAACAATTATGCAAGTTAAAGATATATGAGCACGAATACAGAATACTAACTACAGATCTTATGTCAGACCTACAACCTACAACAGTGGTTTTCAAACTTGTTGACTCCATTGCCCCCCAATATTTTAACCTTAGTAAAATGTAGAGTATATTAATAAAAAAATACAATTATTATAAGTTATATTACTTTATTTACTTGATCTTTTCCAGGTCTGGAAATCACTTTTAAAATTAGGTTACCGCATATGTCTTGGTATATTTTCATGTATTTAAGTTCAAGTATTAGTACCTTGTAAGCTGTTGGAGCAGCGCATGAAATGATTTTGCACTAGGGCCTGTAAGATCTTTGTTGCACTGTAAATAAATATAGGTTTGTGGGATATATATAGGCTATATATAGGAACAAGATTAAATGTTTAGCCATTTGTGTGCGATATAAATTAGTTTTTAGAGTTACTATTAATCTGATCTGGACATTAAATAATTGACCTATTAAGACATGCTGACTCTTGGTATAGTGTCGGTGGTACTATTTTGGCACTGTTTTTACTTGCACACTTTAATGCTTTTCTAATAAAATGCTGCAGACTGTGCCTGTCTGAGAGAGCAGTTAAAACAAAGTTCAGTCTGTGAAGAATATGTCACACTCTAGTATGTGAAGTCCAAATCAAATTATGAGTAAAAAAAAGATAATAAAAAAATAATAAAACATTCAAGTATAAAGTATTTTCATATTTGTAAAGGTCAGTCATAAGTTCTCAAAATTGTGACAAGTCTAGTCCATCTCAGAAGCCTTTTGTTACAGTGTACCGTTATCAAATTTATCTTCTGGTTTAGATAGGCATTAAATTATTTTAATATAACTTTATTTAAAATAAAGGTCACCAAGAATATAAATGTCTGGCATAAGTCATTCACATTGGACAAACTAAATTTACTAAATCATGTCAGGTTCATTTATTAATTATAAGAATAGTAGGCCTACACTTTATCATTATATCTACTACAGTATATTATTAAATCCACAAACAATTATATATATATCTTAATCTTTAAACCACAAAAGTCCACCTGACGGATCATTGCTGATGTATTTTGGTAATGAGTCACTTACTCATCTTTGTTTCAAACAGGGGCATGGACCAGTGCTGAGCGACGAGGATGAGAGACTGGTAGGGGATTATATGACCTTTCCTATCCCTCCCTTTATTGAAGCTGTCCTGCAGACTCTGCACCGGTGGTATTTACATTAACATTTCAATACATCCAGGCCAGCCAAAGATAAAATATTCATTTGACCTTTTAGGAGAAAGACTTACTTAAACACTGTCATGTCATTTAACCTTAAGAAATGTACAGCGGCAGGGCCCGAGAGCAGAAGTGACCCTCATTACTGTTAAGCATCAGAGTTAAAGGGACGCTTTCATTGCTGCCGCGGAAGAGGTCATTGTGTAGAATTCATGCTGCCTTCTGTACACACCGTCTCATCTTTCCGCTCTCTAGATTTGGTTTGGTTATGGTGATGAACAAGGCGCCACTAATTATGATGCATAAAGAGGAGAACGCTCCTTTTCTCTGTTTTGCGCTCTCATATGCACACAAGCACACACAAAAACCGAGACCCCACATCTGCTTGGAGCGGAAACAAAATGGATGCATGCCCTTTGGGAGCCCAGGCAAATGAATACTGTTGGCAGAACAATTAGCATTTAAAAGGGAGAGTAACCTTTGCTCAATACATCATTTTTATTGCTGTGGACGTTCATTTTCACCAAATACAGGGGCCCGTGTGTACGCGTGCATGTGCGTGTTTGTTTAAGCGGTGGGGAGAAATAAAGAATTTGATAGTCCTTGGCTCAGGTAGCAACTGGGGTTCTAAAATATGGTAATTCTAGCACTTTCATACATCACGAGTACAGCTGGTGGAGGAGAACTTGTGTCTGCAGTGCTTTCATGTTTCTGTCTTGATTAATTATTGGTAGACGTTATATACACTAATGAGTACACTATCTCTTTTTGCGTGTGCGTATAGAGTCGTTGCAGTAATAATTGTTTGTCTACTTGCATTATTATTCACATTTAAAAAATTATACAAAAAAAAAATTGAGACACAGAGTGTCTCTCTGTGTCTATATATTGATAATAAAAACTCAAAAAAAAATGTATTGTTTCTAAGGATTTACCCTCATGTCATTCCAAACCCGTAAGACCTTTGTTCATCTTTGGAACTCAAATTAAGATATTTTTGATGAAATCCGAGAGCTTTCTGACCCTGCATAGACAGCAAGGGAACTACCTCGATCAAGGCCCAGAAAATTAGTAAGGATATCATTAAAATAGTTTATGTGACATCCTTAAATTTATGAAGCTATGAGAATACTTTTTGTGTGCAAAGAATTAAAATATCTTAATTTGTGTTCCGAAGATGAATCCATGTCAGACTTTGATGCACATTCATGACAGTACCATGATGCATGCAAACAAGGCGCAGCGCATCTGGGAACTCCGGCTCACACACATGGCATTGTGATACTGCATTGAGAAAAATAGTTGAAAAACAACTAAAATTAAGGTTGAACCACTGATGTCACATAGACTTTTTTAACAATGTCCTTACTTCGATTCTTGGCCTTGAACGACGAGGTAGTAGCATTGCTGTCTTAATGACAGAATTTTCATCAATTAATTTATTAAAATATCTTAATTTGTGTTCCGAAGATGAACAAAAGTGTTATGGATTTGGAACGTAATTGGGTGCGTAATTAATGACAGAATTTTCATCTTTGGATGAACTACCCTTTTAAACTATACTAATCTAAAGGACCATGACAATAAAGATTAAGTGATATTTTTATTCATTGACTTTAAAAATGAATAGTTTATACAGTTTTACTGATTCTCAGCCTTGAGTTTTCATTTCTGTTAGATGGTAAACATTGTTCTGCAAAAGGTCTTGTAAGGTTCACATGTGATATTTATATACTGTTTATTTGGAGTCCCAAAGGGTCTCTACCACTAACACTAACCATAATGCTAATCCTAACCTTTGTAGCAGCAATTTCAGATTGTGATAGCTTTGCAGAACATTAGATACATTGTATTAAATGCTTTAAATTTTAATGTACTATAAAGTTTGAGAAATTCCTTTTGTACCAAAGAATAAACACACTCAGCTTACCTGATATTTACTGTGCTGAACAGTTTTATTATTAAAGTAGTTTTTTTTTTTTTTTTCTGACCATAGGAAGGTTTGGGTTTAGAGAATCATGCTTTTAGAAATGCCAGGGAGGTTAGAGCAGCCTCATAAAACTGTAACTGTGTTCTCAGCTGTAGCTCGCATTCATCCGTTTTTAATTATTCATTTATTTTATGTAAATCCATTTCGATTCTTCCCCCATGACTATTAATAGTACTACTATTTAATATAGCAATGTTTGTTCATTCTGTACCTGAAGGAAGGAACAACATAAAGAAAAAAGAACAAGATGGAGATAAGTTCATTGTAAATGATGGACTACATTGCAATAACTACCTTGATAATCTGCAATAATCAAAATTGGAAGTCCTCTCACTATCTGAGATCTGAATTTGCAATATTAGAGTTAACAATATTACAGCATCCATCATCCTCAAATGCTACATGTCAGCCTGTTGCACAGCCTCAGTCTGCACTGGTGTAGTGTGATTTATAAGAGGTGCAATCCGATCTCAAAATGCAAACACGCTTTCTATTTGTGTTCCTGTTTAAATGTATTAAATGTTTTGGATCCTGATCCAGCTCTCTTTGGTTGACATGTAAGCTCATCCTTACCCAAACTGACTGTACAATCAAAACTCCACAGTTGCTCAGACATGTAACATCTTAAACACATTGACACCATATTTTCTCTTGCTAGCTGAACATACTTTAAAATAAGTAAATATGGCCAGGATAAATCCAGTGACTGTAAAGGCGCCCCTTTTTGTGTATTTAATTTCACACATATTTGCACAGGAAAATTACATTTTATTTATCTAATATAGCAGGGAATCCTGGGTAAATATCAGGTCTGTGGATTTCCTCAGGATATTGGGCTGTAAACATAACCCTGCAGGTTTAAGGAGAGTGCATAGGAAAAAAAAACTTAAAGTACAAGCAACAAATCAATAGGCATTTAACTTTAACGATAAAGAAGTTTATTCATGTTATCAAAGAGCTTTTCATATACACAAGTGTAAAGCATGCACAAAGTTGCTTTCCATTGCATCAGTAACAGTATACAGTGAAAAACGGACATCCTTTCACTTTCCAGCTACAGTTTAGAATATAGAAATAATATTTTATTGAAGATGAATTTGTTTGATTGTAACTTTTATCTGTATCAAGAAAGCACCTATTCTGTTTCTTTGTAATATTTTGGAATGTTTGTTTTGTTGAATGGATATTTGTGGATTCTCTGTGATTCAGAAAAAAAATGGAGTTGAAGAGAATGGTACTGTATGAAGCGGTAGGAGATTTCAGCTGAATTTACTTGCTGAGAGACTGCATTGGACTAATACAAGGCCCAGGATTAATTTAATATTTATTACTCACACTTTAACAATGATAACACACAAAATATGAATAATATATCTGTGTATTTCTTCACTGATTCTGGAGATATGACAAAACATTTAACAGAAATGTATCTGCCCTTTGTTCTGTTAAATAGCAACACTTCCACTTTTAAATTAATCAAAGATGATCACTGGGATGTTTTTAACACAAGTGTGCCATTGCTTTTATCATAAAGCCCTTTTGTTAGGTTTCACAACTGTGTCCTCACTTGGTTTTAACACTCTAAGATATGAATTTAACATTTAAAATTCAGACGTGTCAAATGTCAAAGTCAGCCCATATCCTGAAGGTCATCTTTTTTAAAATCATCTACAGTTTTTTAAAATTTATATTTAGGTAATCTTGCTCGTATTATCATCTTGTCAAGTAACAACCATGATTTTCCAACTTTGAAACCTTTTGTGAGGAAGTGGAAGCAAGGCAGTGAATACTTCTGAACACATTCAGCAAATTTGAATAATTGCAATCCAAAATATTAACCTTTCTTTCAATTCTGTTGCCTGTTCTGTTTCATGACTCAAGAATCAATATGCTCTAATATTCCTTAACTGTGACTATGGACCACCACCTACATTTTACATGTCAAATTAGTCACAGGTCTGGATACCATGTTATGGTGGTTTTAGGATGGATGTTACCAGACCCAGTTTAACCTAGCTGGAGTGAGTTTCAATCTTTGAAAAGAAAAAGTTGTTTTGAACTATGAGCAGGTTTTTATTCCTTCATCCTTTGTTTTACTAATCATCCCATGGGCAAACACAGTTAATAACAAAGGCTGAAAAATGAGCCCTTATCTCATAAGAAAACAGGAAAATAGATATCCCCATTGTGCATAATTTAGCCCTGCTCTCATTTCTTTTATCTTTCTTCTTTTTTTTTCTCTCTTCCCTTTTTTCCCTTTTTTTCAGAGTGAATAAAGGTTGTGGAGTGGATAAGAGATGCATAGACGGATATGAGTCTCTCTCTCTCTCTCTCTGCCATTCTGGGATTAATGGTGCCCCCATGCATCTGAAAATTATACGAATAAATATGAACAGAGTGGTGATGTGGCCTTGTGGCACATTATGTTGATTAAACACAGTAAATAGAAATTCAGCTTGCATTGAGAGCAGTTTATCGCAATCAGCCACTCACTGTTTTTTGTATTTTCCATTTAAAGTTATTGAATTTCTACTTTCTTCTATTGCACATATTAAATTAAGCTACAAAATTATTTCCAGATGGCAGGGCATAAAGTAAGTGTGCCTCACAAAGCTCTGCAGGAGCACCTTAAATAAACTTAAACTCTCTAAACTCCATAAAAAAGTAAACAGAAAATTGTGTTAAAAATAAAATAAAATAAAACAATAAATAAATAAATAAAAATAAGCAAATATGTCTACATAATGAGGATGGGATTAGTCATTTCCCTGCTATAAATGTTTGCTGTCATAAAGTTTGATAAAACTAGTGTCTTGAAAATTAGCAAAATTTACTCCATTTTTTTTTTTTCTTGCCATCAATAAGAGTGAAAGAAGAATCAGTGGAAATGGAATTCTCTAGCTCAATTCCTGCAGATCTACTAGTCAGTTCAAAAAATTTTTTGGTGAGCTGGACATCACTAACAAACGTATTTCTTATATGCTTTACAATTCTTGCATGACAGCACTATTCCTCAATACAGTGGTCACATTCTGGACAAGAGTCTGTTCTAAAAACTAAAACTATAAGCATTACATCTTTGCACTTAATTCAAAATGAACCACTTCATGAACAGTCTCCAATCAATTTATATATCATTTTAAACTTATGTGCTATCTTTTCCGTTTTTGTAAACGTAAAAAAAAAAAAAAAAAAAAAAAAAAATCCTGTCATCATTTACTCACTACTCACTTATTCTCATTATTCAGTATATCTCTTAATATTAGCTATTCTTATGCTGCCTTGCTGATATTTCCTCTTGAAAATGCTTATTTAATAATTTGGCCATTATTAGTAGTAACCTTTATTTCCTATTACACAGTGGCCATGAACACACTGCAGATAAATTTGGTTGTCACCCTAGTCAAGTGCTTAATTCCGTTTCACAGAGTTCAGCTATTTACAGGAGCGACAACTATGTTTTACAACCTAATTATTATATTGTACATATTTTGTTTGAGGAAAATATACTTGGGTTTTAGAGTAAGAAGTAAGAAATCAAACATAGAAAAGTAATACTCAAGGAACTGAATAGAAGAGGCGGTGGTTTTGCACTACAATTTAATTTAGTCAGGCAACTGAAAACACTTCTACAAAAAAAAAAACACAGGGAAAAAAAAACTCACAACAAAAAAACATAAAAAACAAAAACCTCAAAAAATCTTTTTATTTTACCTTAAAAATAAAATAATAATAATAAAAAATAAAAATAAAAAATGTAGTGTACATTGTAGATAACATTTTTATGTTGGATTTTCATAGTCTTAAGAGTATAAATCTGGTATTGTTTTAATATTAGTAAAACAATAAAATCTATGCATGCATTTGAAAGGCAGTCATATACAGTATAATGCATAAAATGTACAGTAATGTACATTATAATTTGTTGTTATTTAACCTTCAAAAGTTGAAATCTGTTTATTACAGTTTTTCAACTGCTTACACACCAAATCTTTACCTGTCACACAATTTCTGGAACCTGACACTCAAACACCAGAACCACACACCAAATCTGCAGAACCATACGCTAATTCTTGGCCTTTGATTCAGTTTTCAATTTCATAAAACACTTTTTGCAAAACACAAAATGCAATCCTCTATGTAACAAAGAAAAATCTAACAGGAATTAATATTATGGCAAAGTTGTTTGCAAATGTTTGGTTTTGAGATGTGTTTGGGGTATTTTGAATGCAGTGCTTCATTTTGCAAGAGATGAGAGGCATTTTGCATTTTGTGTGTGCAATTCTTGTATTTGTGTGTAAGGGTTTTTTTGTTGTTGTTGTTTGTTTTGTTTTTTTATAAAGAGGCAAAATTTTGAAAATGTGTGTAAGCAGCTAAAAAAAAAAAAAAAAAAAAAAAAAAAAAAAAAAAAAACTGTGACAAAGCTTCAGGGAATATTGATTTTAGCATTGAACTTCATCTCGTGTCTCGTGTTTTCTATGGTTGTGTTTGTTTGGCATTCTGACCATTGTCAGTAATGAATTGCATGTGCATTGTTCTTCATACTGACCACCCTTCAGAAAGCACAAACCTCCAGGTTCTTCTCCACACTCAAGGTCAGTAGAAGTAGAGATTTAGCCTTAGGTTTGGCCAAGTCTATTCCAGTCCTTTTGTAACTCCTGTATATGTATTTATTTTTTTATTAGATTTGTTTTTTCCATCTCTAGAGATGTTTGAATGTCAGAGGGCTGTTGCTGGCATGCCCTTTGGGAAAGTTGCCCCGCTGCTTTGTTGGTGAGGATGTGACTCTGGAGTACGTTCACACTCAAAGGCCTGGGGAGGTCATGCGAAGAGAGGGGCAACTGCCTGTCACCATCTCTCTCATTCAGAGACGCATCCACTCGCTGTGTCTGAGCACTCTGTCTCCTTCTCTCCTCCCCCGGGGTGCGCAGGTCTGCATTACCCCAACCTTGCACACCGATGAGCAGTGATGGACTGTGTAGGATGAGAGTCTCAGCCTTATTCCTACAGTCAAACTCGTTCAAGTTCACTCAAATCAAAGATTTTAAATTGAAGGTTGCAGGGTTGTCATCAACACCATTTATTGATAAACAGAGGCCTTCCTTCATCTTTCTAAATAAACACACAATTGTTCCAAAATTTGTTTTTGAAAGGAGTACCCTTGTGTGTGTGTGTGTGTGTGTGTGTGTGTGTGTGTGTGTGTGTGTGTGTGTGTGTGTGTGTGTGTGTGTGTGCGTGTGCATGTGTGTGTGTAAACCATGACACCATTTATTTAATAAACAGAAAGTTCAAAAAACAATTTATGTAGTTTATTATATGTAGTTAATTTACGTAATTAATATTTTACTGTCACTTGATTGAATTTACAAAAATATATCAAAAAATTCATTTCTTAAAAAAAAAAAAAAAAAACAAGTACACTGAACACAAACTGACCAAAAACAAGAGCATGTTGTCACACTAGGGTGCGTTGTCACAATAGAACATGTGTTTAAAGAGCCTAAACAAATAAAACGTTAAACAATAAAACAGTTTTTTTTATATATTATAATATATTTATATATTATAATATTTTTTTTTGGTGTTTTATATAAAAATGCAGACATTTAAATCATGCGTGATATATGAATCTGATATATGTCCAAGATAAATAATAAGTAAATAAATAATAAATAAATAAATAAATCAAAGTGACAGCTTGGCCAAAATAATTATATATATACTAAAATTCTGAAAGTTCAAACTTTAAACTAAAATTATACCGGCATTGCATATCTACCTCTTCCCTTTGTGTTCACTTGTTACAGTAGTAAACAACTAGCAAAGAAATTTTAGTTTGGAAGACAGAATTCAAAAGTCCAATTCATAATTGTTCAAGAAGCTTTTGCACTAGACGTAGCACTAGCTAGACTTTTGCCTTGAAACCTTCTTGCAACAACTTCCCAGTGTGACAACCTGCCCCAGATTTCTTCCCTTTTTTTCTGTATATGGTGAAACGTGTGGTCTCTATGGTGCGATCCTTCATGGCCCTCAAGGTTGTCAGCACATACCAATTCCATTCCAGCCTTTGTTTAGGAGGATAAATCTTTCACAGGCTTGGTTTTATTGAGTTTACTGGCATGATTTGTTGGCCTCCAAGGTCTTCTTCCTCTCAGCTCAGATCCTGCTAACACAGGTGTCTACAGTCCACCATGGTCATGACTGTCAGCTATATATGATGAAAGATGTTGGAATGAATAAATACTCGCGCGCGCACACACACACACACACACACACACACACACAAAAAAAAAAAAAAAAAAAAAAAAAAAAAACAGGTGCTTTGAGCCTTTCTCCCTCACAGCTAATATGAGCTAGACTCATAAAACTCTTATGGGATTTTCCCTCTGGAATTACAATGTGCTGCACATTTCTAAGATTCCAGGTTTTGCATGTTGCATTTTTAGTGAAATAACCAGAAGAAAGATGCACTGTGTCAAGTTATGGAGCGGAATGTATTTCATTGGCACCTGTGTTGTGGAGAGACCACTGGCATATATTTACAAGTTTCAGGTGCACGCCCGCTTAAGGGCATCTTCTACATTAGTTTCAGTGTATACTGCAGTTTCTGAAGTATGCTTGTTCGCAAACATTTGTTAAGGAATGATACGTGAGAGCACTGGCCCTGATACCTGCAATTTCCTGGAAAATCACTAGATAGAGGATTTTATATATCTATTTTTAACCTCTTGTAAATGGTCTGCATCTGTGGATGCAATATACAAGACTCAGTTAATTTTTCCCTCTGCTCTGCTGTTCGATTAGCTTTCTTTGTAAGAGGGATTTGGTTCAAGCTC
This sequence comes from Cyprinus carpio, assembly GCF_018340385.1. Lineage (NCBI taxonomy): Eukaryota > Metazoa > Chordata > Actinopteri > Cypriniformes > Cyprinidae > Cyprinus > Cyprinus carpio. The sequence continues at coordinate 25,220,696 of NC_056603.1, read as the reverse complement.
TTTTGTCTCTTGTCAGCCTCACTTCAGTGATAATTCGGAGGCTGAAAGTGCTATATTTTGCAGACTTGATTACATCTTTCACAGTGGACCGGTTCTATGAGGATGGACAGTTTAAAGTAAGGATTTAGCTAGAGGGCTAAAGTGATAAACATGCGGAAAGCTGGAGGGTTGCTGTCTGAACCTGCTCTGAACTCTGTCTCTAAAAGCGCTCAAAGTCAAGGCAAAGCTGCCCACAGTAGTAAAAAATGACAAATCCTTAATAAACAATCTGTCACATTCATTCCATATTAATGCCAGACTTGCATCTCCTGTCAGTCTTCACTCTTAGCTCCAATTATTCAAACTTTACTGAGCTGGAAAGGCAGTTTTTTTCCCCCTCCACTCAGTATAGTGAAGCTGAGGAATGGAAATGCTCTAACAATTCACAAAGTCAGGAACAGGGGCTGTTTTATTAGAAAAAAATCCTGACAGGCTATCATATTATTTGAAAAAAAAAAAAAAAATTATATATATATATATATAATTATATATATTTTTTTAAATAATATGATAGCTAATTAACATGGACAGTGAACAGAAAGATATATTGTTAAAATATAATAAATAATTTAATAATAAAAAAAAAACTTTTCATTTTCATGAACTGCTTGATGATATTGTTATGCAATCATTGCACTTCATTTTGTGGATTAAATTATTTGATATGTCGTGAAATACACGAGCGAAAGAGAGAGATTTTGCCTGTGAGAAAAATCCAAAGAGACATTGATCTTCTAGTGCAACAAAAGTGTAGGCAATGCAATATTGTATCTCTATAGGGCAACTCTGAGGGCATTTTTTTGGGAGTTTTTGCCAGAAAACCTTCCTGGTGCTCAGGCACACATTCGCAGCAGGATATTTTGATAAATTTAAATGAGCCAAAGAGTTTTCTTTCTGTCTTCTATACGGACAAACGGTTTGTGCAACGTGCGGCACAAATGAAACTCTGTAGACCGTCACACACTGACCAGGCAGGAGTTGCCAGAGGAAAGGGAACCCCTGTGAGTTTTTGATTAAATTTGAGAAATGGTTTGGAGACCCCTTTGGTCTTGGCTGATGTGTGTGGTCCGAGGTCCTGCATTGAGAGTAAATAAATAAGAGAAAATGGCTGCACGGCGTGGTGAACGTGGGACGCTTTCGGCTGTTTTCTGGCTGCCTGCCCCCGCATTGGAGCAGCCCAGCTGCCACCTGCGATATTCCACATATGACATTTATCCAGGGGAGGGCATTGACAGATGATTCAAAGCAGCTTTGCACCACAGCCAAGAAAACCCCCCAGTCACATTTGATGAAGCTGGGGACGATTGCTTTACCCTGGCGTGGCATTCCAATGTTTAAAACTCCACCGCTCGGATTCTACAACAATATCTTGTGTAAAGAGAATATTGAGAACAAATGCACAAGGTGTCTGACATACACCTACATTAGTCCTGCATTTATTCTTCTTTTCAGGTTTTCTCAACAGAATTCTGCACACTGATGTTTGCAGAGCTTAGTAAAAAAAATTGCTTCTTTAGTTTTAGCCCAGATTTTGCAGATACAATGCCCCATTTTTCCTCATTATTTAACTTTTCGATAAAAGACAACACCATGTGGACATTCACCGTCAAGGAAGTGTTTAAATGAATACAAAAAAAAACTCTACTAGTTCTCAATTCATCCACTTGACCACAGTCACATGCTGTCTGTGTGACATCTAAACACACAGTAAACAGCTTCTCCCATCTATATGGAGAACACTAACAAATCAGTGTTTATTTTGCTAGACAAGGTAAAATAGTCTCCCTGTCTTCCTGTCACCGCCATCTAATGTCAGGACTGTTCGCAAAGGCGAGATTGGACCTTGCTCTTATATGCCGGCAAGCACAATGTCTCAGGTTTCATTTTTTAAGGCGGCTTGATTCATAGCACTCCAAAAAGTGGCAGATTATTTTCCCAAAGACCACAGAAGTTTTCATCATAACTAAAAATGATCAGTCAAATTAAATAAATTGACTTTGTGTCATTAATTAGAACTGTCTTAGAATAGAGGATTATTCAAACAGCTGTGCTTAATGAGAGTAATATAACACAGTTGTCGTTTCACATTTTGAAAGTCAATTACAAAGCATAAGGAGGTTATAAATGTTAAATTAACAAAGGTGTGAACCATTAATGAGTCAGTAAACTGATTAAAAGCTCAAGTGTTAATTGGCAGACTCCATTAAACTCTCACTGTTAAAGGGGCTTTTTTTTTTTTTTTTGCGCACAGCAACTTTGTTTTTAATCTCTGCTTTTACCCAACTGACTGTCATTCAGAAGTGGACACTGAAATCATCTTTTTTAACGTAGATTTGCTTTAATATTACATCTCCTACCCTTAGGAGCTTGCCTGTAAATGTCAAAAAGAGATTACAGGCTACAAGTCATCACAAGCTATGAGACCTCATATGACAGCTGTGACCTCAAAGATAGACACCATGATTCTGCCTAACTGAAAGAGTCAGAGAGTCCCAAATCACAACAGCATAAGTCCTCAACAGCTACTATACATCTCCATGAACTAAACAGCTGATTCATCCACAATGTCTGGAAAGCTAATTGGTCCAGTTCCCAGTCAAAGTTGGGCCCCACTGAACATTGGACCCCAGTGACTTTCTTTGTATGAAAGAAAACATTATTTTTCATTTGAAGAAAAAAGGGTTGGAGTGGCATAAGGGTAATAAATGATGACAGTGAACTATCCCTTTAAACATATAGACTGACAATAAGACTACAGTGGCTAAATTTGTAGGTCCCACCATGCAGAAAGTATGTCTGGCCTCTGGCAAGCACAGATTTGTGGATTGTCATGCAGAATGTGACTCAGCCCATGGGCATTGCTCTGATTCTTATCGCTGTGCGCACATCTGATGAGAAAACAGTGTCTGACAAACACAGGTACTTCTACATTCTCCTCGTATCTTTTTTTTTTAAATGATTACATCAAAGCTGGGTAAGCCGGGTGGCAATATAGAGACAAATCTCGACCGAATCTACTCGTCAGAATTCCTGATATGAAATGACATTTGATTTATAGGGAGAGCAGAAGGAAAAAGTGGAAGTGGACAAAAAAAAAACAAAAAAAAAAAAAAAAAAAACAACAAGACCAGACAGCCTGGATATTGGTTCTGAGTGGCTGAACATTCAGGCGTCTAAGAATTTGACAAACCCACCTTTTGAAGACCAGTATAGGTCTGTTTGTGCAAACTAAATTAGACAAGCAGGCTTTCTCTAATTGATTATTGATAACTGATGTGGATATTGCATGATATTTTGCCCAACACATACTGAGCCATTATGTTTTCAGTGATATGTTTTCAGTGATTACAAGTTGTCAGTCGAGACACAAAACACCTGATCATAAAATGTATTTTATGTGACCACTTATGTTCAGATTTCCTCTAAACCCTCCCCTTTTATTTATTCACAGTCTGCATCTCTTTTGAAGGAGCGCAAAGTGTGGCAAACATGACCATTACATTTCGAGCAAACAAGAAAAAAGTGAAGGAAAGGATACAAATGATAACAATGATTTTGGTTGTACCCACAAAGTGAAGTTGGAATCAGTTGTTTTGGTGTGCTTTCTCAAAATGCATCCCATAATGCTCAAGTGTTAGTCAGTGGGCGGTTGGTTGAATGTGAACCAGGTAAAAAAGTTCAAAATGTTTTAATCCTTGTTTACATGATTTTTAATGTTGCCACTTCTGATCGGATTGACACAAATGCATCTTAATACAAGGTGTAAACGGGGCCCTAGAGACAAACTTCAGAGAAAGGCTTCAATCTTTATAGGAGCTCCTACTTTTAATCACCTCCCTTTCGCAGGCTTTGGTGAATAAATGAAACTTTTAGGTAGCCACTTGCTGTCTAGGTGTTATGCTTTATAGGCTGAATGATGGCTGATACTGCCAGGGCTTTGCAGGGAAGGATGTGTGAGCTTCACTGTCTCCGTGCCTGATGTGTGTTTACAAAATTGTGTCTTTTCACCATGCTGAACTGTCAGCAGTCACAGCGTCTGCTTCTCTCCTTCACATGGCAGACCCATCCAGACTGACAGACCATTCCCCACAGAACTCTGGGTAATTGGCATTCAGAATCATCCGAATAATGGGGAACGGGCTACAATTTCTGGAGACATCCCCTCCCCTCTCATGCCTCTTTTCAAAACACACACGGAAGTTGTGTTGCCCACACCCAATCAACAGTGGGGCTGCTTTGCATGCAGGGTGGTGGGCAGCTGGTCCCTAGGGTGCTGGGAGTGGCAGAGACGGCGGGAAGTAGCTCTCTATGCATGAGGAGAAATCTCCTTCAGGTCTGTGTTTTCCCCCCTGGTGGATTTCTGTAGGGATTTATGACCTGTCACCTCGGAGCTGGTGGGGAGGTGATCTCTCAGTGTCAATTTCAGCAGGCCTATGTGTCAATCTCAGACAAGGTTTTACTCAAATAAACTGCACTAGTGGAAATATTAACAAGAGAAGAGAGAGGTGGCATATTTGCAGCCTCAGCTTTCTAGGTTGTGAAAGTCAAGGAACAATGACACTGTTAGGAATGCTGACGTGAAATTTGAGGTATTGTAATTTTTTGGGGAAGGTTTTGATAAATCTGGGAAAAGCAGCATTAATAATTCTGCTATGTTTGCAGCCTCGTAATGCATAATTATATATATATATAGAAATAACAATCATAAACAAATAATATAAAAGAATCATCTGAATTCACAAATGCAGACTTGGTCAAAATAAAAATATTCATTAATAATGAATCATAATAGTAGAGCACAGAATCTAATCTAATAGTTTAGATTTCTCTCTCTCACACACTCACTCTCTCTTATTATTAAAAGGTCATCTATTGAAGAACTGAATATTTCCTCTCTGGCATGGAAATCACAGCATCACTTTGATTTCTGAAAGAGATGCAGTGAATTAAGGCTTTGATATACTGAAAGGAAAAATCAAACAAAGCTGAAAAGAATGTTTGTTTCCAGGAAAGATCCGAATTATGGCTATACTCTCTGAGCTTTATTTGAGATCAAACGCTATTACAGATTCTCAGTGAAGTAAAAAGTATCTGTACTGAATCAAAGAACCTTAGTTATGAGTCTTTGTGTCTTTAATCATACATTTGACCATAGGTATGTCAGTTTCACCTCACGTTGCAAAGGGTTTTTAGTGATCAAGGGGATTTTATTTGTAGAAGAAAAAGCTTAGCAGTTGACCAACAACAGGGTCAGAATCAACAAGTGAGCTTATTGATAAATGTATTTATGAGGCCTTTCCCCCCTCACGTAAGGACAAAGAGATCTAATCAATTATATATATTCTCTTCAGATCATTTTAAGATAACACATTGTATTGTTTTATGGAACACTGTGGTTGATATGCAATATTTAAACCTGACCTACATCTATTTTTATTTCACTGTAGGAGAATTTTAGGAGGTTTTAATAATCGCTGCATATTCATGAACAGGGATACAATATTTTTCCCCATGAACTCAGGGAGAGATTGCCTTTAGAAGCAAAGAGCCGTCAAAAGAAGATCTGATTCACGTGTGAATGCAGAATAAAAAGAAAAAGAAAAAGAAAGCACTTTGAATCTTACCATCAAACGTCAAATCACTGAGATACATCATCTTTTATCATAAAAAAAACACTGATCAAATATGGCTGACATAAATGTTTTAAGATAATGTACAAATTAACAATGTGATATTGTGCCAGCTTCAATAGAGTGCTGCAGGGATGTGGCATTTTACAATTTTACCATTGGCTTTTAGATCGTTGCAGAAAATAAGCTCTGTGACCAACAAAGGTTTATCATTTTTACGTATTTTAGTCATTGAGATAATCTTCACAAATGAACACAACCTTTATTTTTTGGAGCCAGCAGAAGTAAAAGGCTAAAGAGGAAACTACACCAAGTTTGCATGATGAATCTTTCAATTTTTATTTAAAAACTATAAGTTGTAAACATTAACTTTGCATAGTTTGCATGAACAGTATAAATACAATAAGGCAGCAAAAGTGCACTACTGAGTAGATCATTTTACCTGTTCAATGGCATGGTGTTTAATGTCCTTGACAATCTCTGTAGTCCCATTTAGCCAAACTACCTTTTTCCAAGACACACAAAAGCTTAAAGGTGTGGTACTGATCTATTTTATGTTACAGTTTAAAACTTTAAAATAGATTCACATTTCACATTCACAAATTTATATTTCTTCTGTTGACACACCCCATGGAAGAGAGGGGTGGGGTGAGCATTAGCTCATTATCATTTACAGAGACATGCACCGAAATGAGTTGCTGTGAACTAGAGGGTTACACAGGAGTGGATTTTCAAACCTCTCCCATCCCACTCCAAAAAAAAAAAAAAAAAAAAAAAAAAACCTGTCCCATCCCAATCCCACAAAAAAATCCTGTCCCGTACCAATCCCAGAAGAATGACTCCCATTGCATCCCACTCCCGTGTTTTTTTTTTTTTTTTTTTTTTTTAATCTGTCAGTTACAGTAAACAAATACTGCCGGCTTAAAAAATGCACAGTGTGCATTACACAAACATTAAATTTCATGTAAATCATCCATGCTAACACACAAGTGTTTTTTTTTTGTTTTTTTTTTGTTTGTTTTTTTGAAAGTAGACATTTCACTCTGTATAAATATATTTATCATACATGGAGTTTCAAAATTTCTCGCTCAAGTTCACATGACCGAGACGACAGAAAGCGCATCCTGGTTGCTTGAATTATTTTACAGAAGTGCAACATTTCGTTGTTATTCAGAGTGCACACAAATAAACGCAAAGTCTTTACAGATTCACACAGACACTTGAATAGTGCACATTTCTCTGGGTTAACATTAGATTGAGCGGCCATGTGAAGTTGTTACTACATACATCTTTCAGATGAAAAGCCATATGTGTGGGATGCCGTTTGGATGTCCTGCCCATTGTACACTATATTACCACATAGACCAGTCGTTAATGATCTCTCCGTTACAGACCGCGTACATCATTCACTTTACCAGCCACACCAAAGCAAACAGGAGGAGAGCATAAAGAGAAAGAGACATAATTAAATTATACAGTTTATAGTTTATTTATATAAAAGGTATATATTGTATAAAGTTGGGTATCATAGTGTTATTACGATTCCTGGTCCCGCCCACTCCCGCTGACATTTGTTCCTGTCCCGTCCCAATCACGTGATCAATAGTGATTTTGTTTCCCATCCCGTGGGATTCCTGTGACTCGCAGGATTCCCAAAAAAATGTCACCCTCTACTGTGAACAAAGCTGTTTTTAACAAGTAAAAAGGGTTTTGTTTTATATGACCATTGAGGAATTTTAACCGAAGCATGTTACAGCCATTTCATGAAGACTCTAAAGAATCACACGAACTTGTGGAAAATAGGGATCCGATGTTTTATTTTAATGATTGTGATTACATTTGTTCTGGTGTTACAGTTAATGCCTCAACTTGTTCATCGTGGCTCTACATCTACTGCAATCAAGCACATGGTGCAGCACGTTCAAATGACCCAAGTCAAGCAACTGATGGAAGTCTCACAGAGGGCAATTTCTCTCATGTCCACCTGGCACTTGAGTCAGATTGTTTGTCCTCCAATCAGTCAATTTCACTCAGACATTGAATGCAACCTGCTGGATTTTGTATTTCTTTTTTGTTTTTTTTTTCTTTTTCTTTTTCCTCTCAGTGAACCGTTGTAGCTATAACATAAGCTACGAATGACCTTGTTACATTCACATTCAAGACATTTAACATGCAAGCTATGGTTCAATATACACTGCAGATGTCTTTATGAGCTGACCATAGCAGTGCTACAGAATATACAGTAGTATTTTTTCTCTCTCTCTCTCAAGTGGATTGATTCTGCATTTTGAATAACCATAGACCTGAATACTAGTATACAAATTACATTCAGATCAAGCTTTTAGATTTGGATCTATGTTATTTTACCTTTGCAGTATATACATAAACTTGTGCAACAGACAAGGCACAGTCTAATATGGTAGTTCATTCACGTGACAGTTTGCAAATATCAAATGTTATGCCAAAACAACCCGCACATGTTACATGCACATAACAAAACATCTATTTTCCCCACAGGTTCAAGAAACACCATTTTATCAGTTCACACCTTCCTCTCACAGGATTGTGGGTCTTCTCTCTGTGCAAATGAAAACTGGCTACCTCGATCACACTCTGAGAGAAATAAAAGTGATATACAAACACTTTTTTTTTAATGTTCCAAAGCCTGAAATAGATTTTTCTCCTAGTTTTACAGAGGAAGAATGTGACTATAAGAACATATTGCAAAGTTGTAGCTCTTTCTGCCTCTCCACATCAAAGGCTTATGCTGACAGAGGCTCATGGTAAGAATGGTTGTTTACTAGGTAGATCATACCACCTGCCTCTGCCTTCCACCTTGATGTCTCTCTGAGGCATCTTTCAGCCTTCATTTAGTTATTTTTATTTCCTTTCTTCCATTCCTTTCATCCATTTCCCTCTTAGACACAAAAGGTGTCTTTGTCACTGTCATTTTTTTGGCATGACAAAAAAAAAAAAAAAAAAAAAAACCTTGGACACTTTGAAAAGCGCAGGAGATGGGAGGAGAGAGGAAGTGGGAGGAGGAAGAGAAGATTATGGAAAATTTGCCCCTTTAGAGCACCGCAAAGAAGCATCTCTCTGTTGGCTCTGTGATCTCATCTCACTGTGTTCCTCCCACTATTCAAGAGGCCTGTCAGCCCAATAAAGAACTCTTCTTCTGAGTGAGTAGTGAGCTACAGCATGTACCATGGTGCTGTGCAGGTGCTTCTCACTGAACTAAGAATTTATTCACACAGAAAGTTACATTTACGTGTTGGAAAAAGTTATGTGATTAGTTGAAGTGCTTTTTTGTTCAAGAACATTCAAAAGTATACAAAGAGTATACAGTTGCAGAAGAACCTGGATTTCTGCATAAATTTATGACCAATTTACCCATAAAAAAAAAATACACAACATAATTACATTTAACTAAACATACAATATATATAAAAGAAATAACATCAAACCAAAAAATAAAATTCCAAAATAATTTACACGCAAAAATGAAAATTCTGTCATAATTTACTCACTCCTCATGTTATTCCAAGCCTATAGTATATGACTCTTTTTCTTCTGCTACACACAAAGGAAGATACTCTGAAAAAAAAGAAAAAAAAATCATCAGAATGAATTCAGTTGATAGACAAATACAATTTTAGATTTTATTTTATTATTATAATTATTATTATTTTATTATTATCATTTTATTTTTTAAATAATAAAAAAAGATGAAGTTTGTTTATTATAAAAATAAAAATAAATAAATAAATAAATTCTAAATGATGTCGTCCACTTTAAATCTTGTTGTTAAACCGTGAAATTATGAGGCTGACTTAATCAGGACTGACTGTGGAAACGGCTGAATTGATGTTTCTTACCTGTCAGATTATCTCCTAAAAATGTACCCTCCTCTGACCTGAGAGGAGAGTGAGACACCTGGCCTGGCCAGAAATAGAAGTGTGAACGTACGTGCCATGCACAACACTGTCCAGCAGAATCAAGCCTGTACCGTGACACAAGGCATTGGGGGCAGCCGACTGAATGACGACAAGTGAAGAGCCATTTATCTTCATTTACCCTCAATCCCCTTGTTCCACACAGCCTGTTGCTGCCTCCTTTTTATAATAGGGCACTTGTAAAGCTGGATAATAAAGAGGGGTGTGACAGAAACCTTCCAAAGACACTCACATACTGTCAGAAGGAAGAGCTTACAACAGTACTAAACAGAATCCCAGCGGCTCAGTATTCACACACTGTGCAACAGCCGATTGGCATCATTTTTTTTTACACAGTCTAATACTGCTATAACAAACGAAGTGTGTGAGTGTTATAAAAGTGGATTATTTTCTAAATCACAGTAGTTCATTAGGGAAATTAGAAATGCTAAAATATTTTAACACGGAAGATTGGGGCTAGTTGTCATATTTTATAAATGATATATTTTAGCATCTATAAGGTTTTGGGTTATATTTAAATGTTATATTTGATTTAATTTTAATTTTACTTTATTGTATTTGTTTTCTAAATAAGTAGACTGATATTTTTGTATGTTACCTTTTACATGTTTTATGAATTGTATTTACAATTTTGTAAGTTCTTTGTTACTTACCCCATCTTCAGTAGTGTGAAAGAATGCTTTGCAGTTGAGGCATACAGTTGTTCAATAATTCAAAAAAAAATATATGAATAATAAATAAATAGAAATAAAAAAATACAAATATTGCCCCCGTTTTTGATATCCCCCACTCTGTTTGTTATTATTTTTTTTATTTTTTTTATGCGTTTTATCCCTGCTTCTGGTCAGATTGGATTCATTTCCCAAGGTTTTTTTTTTTTTTTTCTTTTTCTTTTTTTTTTTTTTTTCATTTCTAACAGTAGATAATGTAAGTTTTTCTACTACCATATGAAACATTAGGTAATTGGATTACTAGTATGTTATACATTTTTGTCTAATGTCTATTAGTGGCAGGTCAACTGTTTTACTAGCTATTGCTCAACACAAGGGGATATTATGTATAGTCAGTGCAACGCACTGTTGCTGCTCTTTCATGAGACCAAAACAAATTGTCATTATATATTTCATTGTAGATTCTATTTTCAGCATTGCAAGAAGACTAGTATCACATGCACGACACTCTAACTTATCCTGGACAAGGATAGAATGAAGATAATATAAATATGCCTGGACAGATGACTAAAATGTGTTCAAAATATTTGACAGCTTGTCTTAGTGACTCATGAGGCCTAATTAAAAAATAAATAAATAAATAAAAAAACTATCATTTAATTAATTTAAATCAACTCTTTTCTATGTTTTTACTGTTAAAATTATAGGCACTTTATTTATACACCGCCATTTAAATATCCCCTAATTTTTTTGTCTTTTTTTTTTTTTTGAAAAAGACTGCATATTGAAAACAAATCTTTCTTTCTCTGTCTTTCTTTTAAAAAAGATTAGACTGAACACTAAAGACATCAGTTTAAATTATACATCAAGTGAGACGTTAAGCAAATAATTCAGTGTCGCATTGTTGTGTTATTTCTCCTTCAGAGGGTGATCATTTTGAACTGATGGCCAATGGCATGAATAAATTTGACACATCGTGCACCATTTGTTGAACTGTGGGTGCGCAAGAAGCCAGCCAAGATTCAAAAATGTCAATATCCGATCCTTGAAAAAGCTGAGAAATGGAGCTCATTCCACCAAGTGTGGATGTGTTAATCACATCACAGGAGGGCAGATCTAGGCTCCGTCACACTTTGTAAGTCTGCATTAAAAGAGTGAAGGGCCTCCCTGTGTTTCATTCCTTGGCTGTAAACAGCACAGTTAAATGTTATGTTCCTCATTATGTTGTAAGTGGGTTAGCATATTCATTTGCCACTGAAGTAGGTTATACCTAGAAGCGCCTTCATCCCTGATTAGCATGTCATCAACAAGCAGTTTGTGCCCACGCTGGCCTCTTGACAATTCACATGTGGCCAAGATAATGAAAATTAAAGCAAAAAATCAGAGAGAGCTTTTGGTCCCCCTCTCTGGAGGTTTGAACACTAATTGTAGTGAAAAATGGACTTAATTTCTACACTCCCTCAGTAAGAGTTTTTTACATCCAAGCTGATGGAAAAGAACAAAATAGTATTACCACTAATTAAGGCTAAGCAGAATAAATTATGCAAGTGTATAATACTCCAGGGCAAATACTAAAAAGGAATTACATGATGGTGCGGTGCCACTAAAACTAGTGACTAAATTCAATACTAATAAAGCACACTTCAGTGGGCAGGGCAACAACAAACAGTCTCGGTGCAGAAATGTTGTGAACTTGTGGAATCTGAACCAAATCCAAAGGTTAAATCTGCTGTTAGCATATCAGTGATCACTTTCAGACAAGAAATGGTAAAGAATGGCTCTGAGAGTCCAGGTTTTCAGCCAGTGTGTTTACTAAGGTGTCAAGAAAAAGGAATCGAGGTAAGTAGTTGTGCAATTGGTATCACCTCTTTCATCATGATCCTCCAGTGAGCTTTTGGAAATTCACAGACAGCTGTGCTGGAATTCCTGCATCCTCCACACCTCATTGAGCACTGTCAGTTCTGTCCAGCATGTCTGTCTGTGGCTACGGCTTCGACGCCTGGCCTGTGAAAAACTCGGCCTGCCCCATTGGGTCTACTTCTAGGAGACATATTTAGTGCATGATTTAGCTAGCAGACCTACAGCTGTGTCCCAACACTCACGACAAGGCCACTGGGCCGTCACACAAGTGTAATTAACCCGTTCATTATGAAAATAAGGCACCATCATGCATAATTCTGTCTCCAGCAGATGCAAGGATGTGCTTGGGTGAGTCGAGACTGTTCGTTCCACCAAGCATGTGATGACATCATTCTGTCGTAAGTTATCTCAGGGGAGCGAGGAGAAGTTTTGCAGTCGAAGAGAGTGGAATTAGCTAAGGATTCTTCTCGAGGGATACTATAGGTCAGGCCTGGTCCTGATGATTTACTTGAACTGCTGTTGTATAATGAAGTTCATCGGTCAGACTTTTTTGGCTAACAAGGCCACCCTTACTGGGCATTTAGAGTCTAATTAAATGCGGTGATTTTTCAAAGTGGATTAGTAATCATGTCACATTTGTTAACTTTCACACATGCATGTTTATTATGCTAATGCTAAACAAACTTGTAATTACCCATACTGAGCACAGAGCGTGTGATATTTATGAAAGGAGAGACACAGCTGGGATGGTCAGCACTCTGTTCTATTCCTCCTCCTCTCTCTCTCTCTCTCTCTCTCTCCACAAAGTGTGTGTGTGTATGTGTGTGTGTGTGTGTTTTGTTGGACAATGAGACAGATGGACTCCTTAAAACTAAGCAAAATAAGTCAAGACAGCAACAGTCTGTTAAAAAAGAATGATTTAATGGACTGCACAATCATATGGCAAACATATGCATCTTTGTTTTTAGCCCATTATGTCTGAGTTTCAAATGATGTTGTTGTTGTACTACTACGACTACTACTACTTCTACCAATTATTATTATTATTATTATTATTATTATTTAATTTAAAAGTACATCAAAGTAATGGTTGTCATTAGATAACAAGATCTTTTGTTCACTGTGAATTTTGCTATTTTGCTTTGAACCCATTTTAGGATAATAGGATCTATGACATCAGTTGTGTTTGTTTATTGTTTGTGATTTGAACTTTACCTCTCTCGCTGTATAACATGTGATAATCTGATGCCCACCCCCATACCAAAAAAGAAAAGAAAAACAATCAAATCATTCATGCATCAGAAATTAGTTAGAAGAAAAAAAAAATTATATATATATATATATATATATATATATATATATATATATATATATATATATATATATATATATATATATATATATATATATATATATATTTACATGAACAGAAATATAATGTGCATTAGATGTGACCATTCCTTTTCGAAGGGTTCTCTGACTGTCAGCAGTAGAAGAGACAGGTGGGTGCTCTGAATGACTCTCTCCTTTATGTTATTCCTCTGTTGAGAATATGACAGCACCTGTTTGAAATGTAACAGCTCAGCATGTGCCGTCTGACACACACTGCTCTAATCTGCGCGCCAAAGCCCTCATGTTTCACTAAATCTCCTTGGCAAAGGATCTTAAGGGAGGAAAGAATGGTAAGCATGCTTGATTTCATTTAAAAAACTTGACATTTAACATTGAATTTAGCATAAAACATAGTTGTTTGAATCTTAATCACTAGACAGTGGCTTTAACAGATGAACAGTAAAATCCAAAGCATAAGGAAACTTAATAATCTAAAAGCACTGCAAATACATAAAAAAGATTAAAAGGTATCTAGTTTACTCTATTAAAATGCAGTAATGGATTCAAGAGCCATCTTTTTTTCTCTCTCTCACTTTCCAGCGCTCAACGGGAAGTCCTACCTGCTAAATATCACATGACCCTGCAATCTTTCAAATGTAACATTCCCGTCTTTCCCATGGGGCGTATTGTAGGTGCATTGCACACCACTAATGGAAAGCGGGATGGACGATAATGCGCGCTGCTTCAGCGTTTCCCGTAGTTTCTGCCCCCCAGGCATCGCACATTGTTCATCAATGCTTGCCCAGTTCATTATAGCACTTAGAGACAGGCTAGGTCATAGCATCCAAGCTCTGTGTGAGTGATACATGCACACACAATAGCCCATCATTTACCACACATCTCTGCATCTCTAGTACTGTGCTGCAGCCTTGCCTTTTTGCTATTCATCACAGCTAATGTTTTAATATTGGCACTTTAACAACAGAGAGGAGTTCATCTCTAACACAAATACACATTAATGGAATTTTCCATTTGATACATGAATATTGAATTGAACGTCAAAAGGGACGTGCTGGACCAAGAAAATGGATGATACTTCTATTCACAAATGACTTTTGAGTTTTAGCGTGTCTACAGTACAAAGTATATGAAAAATATGAATAGAAGTGGACATTTGAATTGGGAAAAGAGAAATGCATTACTCGTTTTGGTTCGCAAACTTGGGCATGCATTCCCGCGTAGTATTAAAAAAGAAAAAAAAAAACGTTTAATAGAATGAAGTCAAGAAGTCAACAAGATCAAGATTCTCCTACGTGGCTCACACATAACGCATCTTAACAATAAATAAAACTGAATAGCCTGGTTGGTTTAAATCAATAGAGAAGCTCACATTGAACTAATACACCCTAACTGTGAAAAATCAAGCAATATTATCCTCAATAGCTTTGCGCTATAGGAAGCTCTATTGATTGTGTGGTCAATACAAAAAAAAAAGAAAAAAAAATGCTTCCAACATGCACCTTTATTCAACCTCTATTGCTGAATGTGCTACAGTAGGTCAACTATCTCTGCAAAAAAAAAAAAAGTGTGGAGGACATGATTCAACAAATATAAATGTATAATCTATAATAAACACTGTATAGGCTTATATGGTGGTATGAATAAGTGCCATGTGCTCTACAGCAATAATACATTTGTGACTATATGTAGCTGTCTAATGAGTGCAGAATTTAAATAAGAATTAGAACAGAAGCGCATTTCTTTATTTATTTTTGTCGGCTGCACTCTTTCAGGCTCAGATCTTTGGCTGGAAAGAAGGAGTTTAGCTGGTGTTGTGAGCATATTCCAATCAGTCTCCTACAATCAGTGATTGGAATATGAAAAGTGCCCTCATAAGATCCAACTGTTTCAGATGTACAAGCACCATCCATGAAATAATTAACTGCTTGATATTGCTGTCAAAACCCATGTGCATAGTTAAAGTATATGATCCACACGCACAGGGACAAAGTTCCTCTCACTGGTGGAGGCCAAAATGTCACAGTGGTGCATAAAAGCCTCATTAAATTCCCAATTATTCACATTATCTGTAGAGTTACTCTGAATATACAAATCCTCCCTAAAAGGACAAAGTAGTTTCAATGGGAGCGGTGTACCTTCTCTTCAGCATGCAGAATAGATAACTGACAGGGCTTTGACAATGAAGACCATGCACAAGCCTGATGCACGGTGAAGGGAGTCAGGCATTACGTTGCTATTTCCGCTAAGTCAATCAGCAGGAGCGTGCAGCAAGCTTTCCCTTGCATCTTTTCAAACTGAAATCAAATATCTTGTTGTCATTAGGGAGACCTGAAACATATTCCCTTGCTCTCTGTCACATTATGTAGCAAGCTCCAAATGTTTGAGCTTTTGTCATATTTAGCTCATGCATTCGCTCTGCTGCATATCAAATCAGAAAAAAAGGAGGGGAAAAAAAGCATGTCAAAAATAAAAATGTGACAAAATATCACTCCATGCAGTGCAAACGTTTATTTCCTATGGGTATTTCAGATTGCAAGAACAATTCCGGCACAGGGATGAAAGACTGTTATTTGAGGATGGTTGTACCAAAGGCTGATGGTTTAAATTACAATAAGGAAAAATATTTTATATTAAATAAGTACTTAATTAAAAAGATCAAATGCAATTTAATAATGACATTAAACAGAACAAAATATCCCTAAACTACAACAATCCAAGTCAATATTTCACATATAATGTCCATGTGACATACTGTATATTATAACAATAATATAACAGTGTGTCAATATCAAATAGTTAAAAATAATTCCACATTATGTGCTTGTATTTCACTAGCATTACTAATACTTCCTCGTGTACAGTACATAGAGCAGCAGTTATGTACCCACAGCCTTCAGTGGCCATAACCACATATCCCCACTGCCGTACATATCGCAAGAGGGGTTATGTGATACATGGATCAAATTCTTGTCAGATCTGGTAGGATCTCAGCAAAATTTATTATGAAAAAAGCATGAAGATAAAACAGCACCTCATGAAGATGTCTGGTTTGAGGCAGAGACTCAGTAGGGGACTTATACTATGCATACCCTCTGTCCTGGCACACCAATAACCACAGGATTCATTTACACTTAGAGTGCCTGATTTCATGCCTTTCTAGTCTTTGGAGATGTGCTTTGAGTTGAAATAAGTCCATTTTTTTTTGTTGCTGTTCAAAGCCAGTTAAGGTTCAAAATGACAAGGCTTCTGTAGTTTATAGTATAGATTTAGCAAAGAAAAGAAAACTTCCGAAGTGGTAACAGTTTTTCAGGATTTGTGGATGGTATTTCCCCTCCAGTTACTGCTGTCGTTTATTTATTAACTTGTTTATTTATTTATTTATTTCGTATAAAATTTATCAGTGGTGCACAGAAACACATATTGGATGACGGAAGAGAAGTAACACAAGCAAAATGGAATAACACAAGATTGCTATTTCTAATGAATGCTGATTATTTATTTATTTATTTATTTATTTATTTATTTATTTATTTATTTATTTATTTTAACTTTCCATTCATCAAAGAATCCAGAAAAAAATAATGTATGGTTCAACAAAAATAGTAAGCAACATACCTGTTTCAACACTAGTAATAAATAGAACAGTTTCTTGAGTATCAAATAAGCATATCAGAATGATTTCTGACACTGAAGATCTGTTCAGTTCGGTCCATATATATTTGGACACAGGCACATTTTTTATTATTTTAGCAATTGACCAAAACATATTCAAGTTACAGTTATATAATGAACATGGGCTTAAAGTGCACACCCTGAGCTTTAATTTGAGATACTCGGATACTCGATACACAGATACTATTAAAACTGAACTGAGCTGGATGATGACATCACTGAATTCAATGATGAACTGCCTTTTTGCATTATTGACACACTATTTTCATATTTAATGCTGTACAGTTGCTTTGACTCAATCTGTATTGTCAAAAGTGCTATATAAAGAAAGGTGATGACTTGACTTCAGGGTATTCCCATCACAATTGGTTTACAGCTGTTTAATATGTACCTCCCCCCTTTTTCAAGGGACCATAAGTTATTGGACAGTTGACTCAAAAGCCATTTCATGGACAGATGTGGGCTATGCCTTTGTTATTTTTACAACAGTTAAGCAGGTAAAAGGTCTGGAGTTGATTCTAAGTGTGCCGTTTGCATTTGGAAGCTGTTGGTGTGAACCCACATCATGCGGTCAAAGGAGCTCTCCATGCAGGTGAAACAGACAATCGTTAGGCTTCAAAAACAAAACAAATCCATAAGAGAGATGCAGAGAGCAGGAACATTTGGAATGGCCAAATCAACTATTTGGTACATTCTGAGAAATAAAGAACACACTTGTGAGATCAGCAACAGAAAAAGGCAAGGATTTCCAAGGAGGACAACAGTGATGGACGATCGGAGGATCCTTTCCATGGTAAAGAAAAACCCTTTCACAACATCCAGCTAAGTGAAGAGCACTCTCCAGGAGGCAGGCCTGTCACTGTGAAAGTCTACAATCAAGAGAAAACTTCACGAGAGCAAATACAGAGAGTTCACCACAAGGTGCAAACAAGGCCTGATTAGACTTTGCCAAAAAACATCTTTAAAAAAAGCCAGACCACTTCTTGAAAAGCATTCTTTGGACGGCTGAAATTAATATCAACCTGTACCAGAATGACGGGAAAAAACAATTTGGAGAAGGCTTGGAACAGCTCATGATCCATGATACAACATCATCTGTGAAACATGGTGGGGCAGTGTGATGGCATGAGCATGCATGGCTTCCAGTGGCACTGGTTTACTGGTGTTTAGGGATGATGTGACAGAGGACAGAAACAGGCGGATGAATTTCCAAGTGTTTAGGGATATACTGTCTGCCCAGATTCAGCCAAATGGAGGAATGCTGATTGGACTGCGCTTCATAGTACAAATAGACAATGGCCCAAAAACACAGCAGAGGCAACCAAGGAGTTTTTAAAGGTAAAAAAGTGGATTATTCTGCAATGGCCAAGTCAATCTCCTGATCTCAACCCGATGTAGGCATGCATTTCACATGCTGAAGACAAAACTAAAGGCAGAAAGACCCACAAACCAACAACAAATAAAATCAGCTACAGTAAAGGCCTGGCAAAGCATCACAAAGGAGGAAACCTAAGTCTCTGGTGATGTCCATGAGTTTCAGACTGTAGGCAGTCTTTGCCTGCAAAGTATTCTCAACAAAATATTAAAAAATAACATTTTATTTGTTTAATAATATTTCTTTGTCCAATTACATATGAGCCCCTGAAAATGGGGGGACTGTGTATAAAAATGTTTGTAATTCCTAAGCATATTATGTTATATTTTTGTTCAACCCCTTGAATTAAAAATGAAGGAAAATGCTGGATTTGCCTTGCTATTTGCAGGATGCTTAAACACTGTTTCTGGAGTCTCTTAGTGCATGTTTACACAGACTAATTGTAATAAAAGGTATCAAGACTTGGTTTGGTTGTGAACGTTGTGTTACTATCCCTTATGCGCTGTTGGGGTCTGGGGAGACCCCAAATTTACATATACATTAAATCATTTAGCATACACTTTTAGCCAAATTGATTTACAAATGAGGGTTATAGAAGCTATCAAAACAACAGCAACAGAGCAACAATATATTGGTATTGTCTGGATAATATATTGTTGAATTGGCTGGAAGAACTGCCAAGTGAGCGTTGCAATAGTCCACCCTGGACAGAACAAGAGCTTGAACAAGGAGATGTGTAGCATGTTCTGATAGAATGGCTCTGATCTTCCTAATTAGGTTTGCTTAAAGACCCAAACCTCCTGAGTGTACACCGTGCGAGCAGAACATAAGGACACAAGGACATAATCCAAATGACACAAAGCTGGTACTGGTTGTGACCAGTTATTTTTCCCATTAACTAAAAAAAAAAAAAAAAAAAAAAAAAAATCACATGATATCACATTTTTGCTAACAATTTATTTGACCTTTAAATTTAAATTGTAATCTTTTTTTTATTATTTAATAAATGAAAATTAAATGCATTTTATATTGTGCTCTATTACCTACATTTACTTTTAGAACCTGGAATTTAAAGAAGGTGCATTTGTCAAGTGAGTTCTGCTTCATTCTCTCATGCATTTTCTTTCATAATAAATGTTTTATTTGTAAAGTAAATTGCCCTAAAGAGCTTTAAAAAAGTCAATAAATGGCTGCATTGAATAGCTTTGTCATAAATTACATGAACAGAATGTTTGAAAGATTATTCTGTTATGTGTCAATAACTATAATGTTGCCAGACATAAAAAAAAACAATAATAATAATATCATTCATCCCAGCTGTCATATGATTCTTGCAAGCATCACTAGTGCAGTGCTTAGAAATAATAAGGCAACTGATAAAGTCTCTACAATATAACTTGTCATACCTTTTTAAAATACAGTAATATCAGAATTTCACCATATTTCTCATTAAGAGGCAGACAGTCAGTCCAGTACAATATTACTCACAGAACACCTTTCCAGACAGAGTACTCCATGGACAGCTGTTGGCTGTGATGCCTAATTACAGAGTGCCATTTCTACCATTGCTGCCTGTCAAATATGTAACACTAAAGCTTAAAATTAAGCACACCGTGAATCAACTGACATTCCAAACTGAGCCAGGCAGGACCCATTGGACAGCATTCAAAGGCTGCTCTTCTTGTTGTGAGCAGGATGAAGCAATGAAGACATTGTTGTCAATACCTTCAGCCACTTAAAAAGAAATCCAAAATGCAACATTATGCCTTGGGAAACAGCAAGTACAGTCTAGTTATCTTGATTAATTGCTGCTGTACACAACAAAATGTAAAAGTTCAATTTAAATTCTTCCCTTGTGGGTGCTGCCTAATTGTTGTAGTGTGTGCAATTGAGTGAAGTCAATTTCTTTTTTTTTCTGAAGAATAGAAAATTAACAAAGATTGAAAAAATAATGAACAAAAATTATTCTTCAGCTAACTTCAGCAATGCTTCAGACACAGAATTCACAAACACATTTTTATCTCAAGAAAGGCCTACTGGTAATAAATAAATAAATAAATAAATAAATAAATAAATAAATAAATAAATAAATAAAAATAACATCTGTGGGTGTTTGTGACCTTTGTTCAGCACAACTTACACATCCTGACCACTATCGGTGTAAGTCTAATGATCGAAAACGTGACATTTTCTATCGGTAAAATGTCAGATTCAGCTTATTGTATGACAGACAAAACGCTGTAATGGAATTCACTCCTTTTTTAAACCTTAGCAGTGAACAACATATAGGAACTCCCTGGGGAAATCAACCGCAGCATTTAATATGTTCTGCCCACGGTCTGTGAAGAGGAGTGGACCTTGGCCAAACTCACACTACCAGAGATGAATTCATCATGAGCACATATCTTAACTCCCACAGGGGCAGTCAGACGTTGATCACCACTTCCTCTCATAGATAACTTGAACATGTTGAGTAATGGTTATTTAATTGTGTAAACACTACTGTTTCCTTTGAAAAATTATGTCTGTGATGACACCATCTGAAAAATGTAAAAAACAAAGGGTTTAGGCAAACATGTTGGTATCACAATTGCAGCATTTAAAGGAATAGCCTGTGTACAATGGTTTAATCAACACCAGTTGTAATATAACGTTAATTACCACAAAAACGCTCAACTTGTTGCTCCTTTTCTTAAAAAAAAAACCAAAAAAAAAAAAACCAATGGAAGTGAATAAAGACAATTCATAAACATTGAAATACAGATTCGATAGTAAAGCCTTAAGATGTGGACAATATGCATGTTAACCAGTGAGAAAAAAAAAATGCTTACTAATCTTTTCTTTGTAAAGTTATATGCAATTGTAGTAAGTTTGTTTAAATGGCAACATAAAGTTGAAATCTTTAAAACGACCATAAAAATAACAAGAACAAATTTACAGCTCAAATAATACAGAGATTTTAAGACAAATAAATGGAAGGGATTGGCTTAAATTATAAACTTCAAATTTTTAATTATGCTCAGGTTTATATATTTATATATTTGCTGTCGGTTGAACCTAAATTGTATTGGACATGGAATATCCCTTTAATGGGAGTATAATCAGGCCTAGACCTGCACTATTCAAAGCCTTAGGAACCATAGACTCGAGCCAGTGTCAATAAATGCATTGCCAAAACCAAGGTTCTCCTCAAGCTGAGATGGATAACATAAGATTAATAACATGTAATTACAGAGGGAAGATTGGACTGTCACTGTGTCGAAAGCAAAAATTAAATGCTTCCTGTTGGAGGGAAGCATGGCCACAGACGTCTGTGTCATTGCTGCTCAGCTGCTGTGAGAAATGTTTCTATCGCTCTCATCCCCTCATTCTCTCTGACTGCCTCTGTCTGTATCTTTCGAGGGGAAAATCCCCCTTAAGAGTGAGCCCTCTGGAGCTCCCAGCCAGCTTTTGTGTGATACAAGGACTGTGTGGCACTGTGGTCGCCTAAGCAGGTGTATCTCATCCTCTAGTAACAGCATGGCAGATTGGCCCACTTGTTGAGCACCTAGAGCATAAATCTGTCCTCCTAGGAATGGGAGCCTTCACTAGCATTGAGTTATCAAAGCCAGGGCTCAGAGAATAGTTTGGGCTGCACAGATATATGTGATAATGAGGCAGCAAAACATGCAGCGTAGTTTCATCCCGGACCTGCAGCCTGACCTTTAAAAGTGACACAACTGCATTTAGGAGAGTCTTCAAATTACTTTTCCGTGGGCTAAAGGTGCCGACCCCCTATAATCATTAAACGTGCTACAGCTGACATGCTGTTCTGTCTGCTGCATGCTGGGCCAGCGCTCAGAGAGGTGATGCCACAGAGGTCAGTGTGGGGGGAAAAAAAGCAGCAGCTATAGAGAGATTCAATATTAAAGACATATTCATAATGAGAGGTGAGAGGCCTAGGGACAAACTGCAGTTTCTTAAAGATCACTGCTTTATAGCCTACAGCTATGTATAGGAAGGATTTATATATATATATATATATATATATATATATATATATATATATATATATATATATATATATTAGGGCTGTCAAATGATTAATCACGATTAATCACATCCAAAATAAAAGTTTTGTTTACATAATATATGTATGTGTACAGGGTATATTTATTATGTATATATAAATACACACACATAAATTATATATTTAGAAAATATTTTACATGTATATACATTTATATATTTGTATTCTTATATTTTATATTATATATAAATATATTTAATATATAAACATAACATATTCTTCTTAAATATATACATGCATGTGTGTGTATTTATATATACATAATAATATACACAGTATACACACATATATTATGTAAACAAAACTTTTATTTTGCATGTGATTAATCGTGATTAATCATTTGACAGCCCTAATATATATATATATATATATATATATATATAATGTTTTTACAAGGCAGAACTTTTTATCTCTATTCAAGATTTATTCATGTTTTAACCAATTCTGTTCCTTATGACACTATTCGATATTATATCATTTCAAGTGGATTTCTATGCAGGTAATACTGTTCCTGCCAATCAGCTCTCTAAAACATACTTACTTAATAGTGTGGATGAAGAGAAGTTTAATCTCTGAAGGTCTCAATGGACGTAAGCGCATGGTTAACTATGATTACGTAACAGCTGCAAAGGAAATCCACTGTAAGAAGCAGAACTCATTTCTCGACAACAGATTGATTCATCCTGATAATTAACACTGAACAAACAGCATAATACCCGACAAATTTTAATTCTACTTACTTTCGCTTTCATCACTCATCAAAAGCAGCAAGCAGCAATTATGGGGATACATTAAACACTATCCAGAGAATCAGAGAATGATTTTAGGATACCCAGTTCGAAGAAACTTTTGATCAAAGTTCACAGAGGAAAGTTTTATTTTATTTTATTTTATTTTATTTTATTTTATTTTATTTTATTTTTAACTAATTGTGTATAAACTCTACAATGAACCCTGTCAGTTGGTACATGACTATATTAAAGTGACAAAATGTTACTGTATAATACAATCTTAATGACTTTTTAATCATATAATCACATTTCTACTCAAGTTTGTTTTTGAAATATAAAAATTTAAACTGTGGATGTCATAACATGAGTTTTCAGGATGGATTAATTCAAACATAGCATTTAATTAAATCCTACATTAAATATTGAAGAACAGGTTAAGTGAAAGTATAATGAATATGCTTTTCTGAGGTAATGGTGACGTTACGTGGCATTAGTTGTTACCAACCAAAGTTGCGAATTTAACTTGTGCACAAAATTGGAATAACGCATAAAACATTTCCATTCAGCAAAACAAAGAGAACAAAATCGTAATTTCCTGATAAACTAGCAACAAATAACACTAAGATAAAGGTAATTTACTGCAGTAGAAGTCATCAAAGTGGGTCTTTTTTTCATATATATTAAATTACTTTCACCTTAGAGCTTGAAGACAAAACAAAATGCGGTCATGTTATATTGCTTTCAGAGGCGGATGCCTGTTTGGGAACGTAGTTGTGTAGGCAGTTCTGGAAGGTAATAATACCGAACCACTTTGACAACAGACTTAGACACATCAATGTAGATCAATTCCTGGGATTAAATAATAGATATTGGTTAATCAAAATGAGAATCAATTAAAATTGAGAAATCAATATTTTCAACTTGGCCCTATTATGCACTCAATTTATGCAGAACAGAACAGAACTGTCATTACCCCATTATGTCCTATTATCTGTGAACTTTTGTAAATTCTATATACGTGAGCTACATGTAAATTTGGAAGTCATGACACACCAGTGGCACTTATCTCTCCTTCACTTAGAGAGAGATAGAGTGAAATCGAGAATGTGTTAGAGTGACCTCTCTGATAAATTTCCTCTATTTTCGCTCTGTATGAGTGAGACCTGATGGGGAAGGCACTTCATCATTGAGAAAAGCTTTCACCATTCTGCCTTCAGCATTTCTCAACTTAATACGTTGTGGGAATGGTGCTAATAATGTTTTGAGGTATGTTTGTTTTGGGAAAATGGTTTCATATATCAGTTTGATGTGGGATTTCAGTGCTGACATCTGGTTTAAGGAAGTTTTATTATGAACATTATCTACAGACTAGGTAGTGTTTGCAAAAAAAAAAAAAAAAAAAAAAAAGAAAAGAAAAGAAAAAAAAACATAAATAAATGGCTGCTCTTAGGACTTCTTGTGTTAATTGGCTATTATTGTCCATAATCACACAATTCACTCAATTCTGTTAAGTACTTTATGCTGATTTTCTATTAGAAAATAATACTCTCACAGTCCTCTCAGCAAGCAGTGACAGCGGCTAATAGATCACCTCTGTTTGAAGTGGGCAGGATGCTGTGCAATATAAAACAGTCATACATCAGGTATACTGACAGTCTGTGAGAGTAAATAATATTACAAACAAGCAAACAAAATAACTAAAAATCTATAAAAATGTAAAAATATCCAACAATGTTACTCTTCAGGTCGAACTACAGTACCCTAATAGTAGCCTTCTCATGATGTGTCAATGTAGTTTAGGTGTATGCTAGGGTTCATACATGTGCGGAAACCACCAGGAGCACTTCTTGTCAGGAGTTTTGTTGCTCATTACCCCCAGGCCTGAAACACTGCATGTTTCTCCACAACCAAATCCCTAGGTTGCACCAGTGTTATCTCTTTATTGCCTCCCTCTCTCTTTGCTAAAATGCCCTGTCGGCATTGATTAAGGTACGCCAAGAACCTGCTTATGTGTTTAAATTATCTGCACCTTGTGCTTGGGGACAAACATTCACAGTGGAGCCAAGGGAATGCATTATTCCTGAGTTAGAAATTCTTTGAGGATCTCAGCTTTGCATCTTATTTGGTTTCTAAGCCTGAAGACAAGCCCCAGGGTTTTGGGTTCATAATTGGGCTGATTAATGCCTGATGTCTGATGGTGATAAAGTTTAGGGTGAAAGGGAAAAAAAGCTCAATTTGTTGCTCAGCAGTTTATACTCAAGAGCTGCAAACAGATTAGGTGATCGCTCATGTGTCAGGCACAAGAGTAAAGAATAATTGTCTCCCTAAGTAGGCTTGTGATTCAATAAGACATTCTGACATAAATATTCTGTATTTGCATGTTTTCCTATGAATTGTGACCTGAGGGCACCACTGAGTTCTGTATGTATAGAGAAGTACACTATGAAGTTAACATATGACCAATTAAACAGTGACAAACTGAAGTCCAATAGTAACTTTATCGTATGCTTATTGTGAACTAAGCCGATCTTAAGCCAGCTGCTATGCTACATGCAAAGTTTCCTGGTTTTTATTATTATTGCTTTTCATTTTGTGTGATTAGACCTTGGCTGAATAAGTGAAAGGTACCACAAAACAAAAGGACGCCATTGTGCTAGTGTTTTGCTTTGAAAAACAGAAAATAATGTTGAGTCATGGCCTGCCCAATCTTCAAAGCTAACACAAAATGATTTTCTTCTGATGTTGTAACAAACCTCAGAAGGCGAGATGAAACTTTAAATCCAAGTTCAATTTTATTTACACAGGCATGAACACAAACTGTGCTATAAGGCCTCAAAAACTCTAACAAAGTACAAATAACATTTAACACTGTCACGGTGCGCCTACTGCGAGGAGTGTGGAGACGAAGGAGCGAGCAGGCGTGGGAGAATCCAGAACAATCAGACTTCATCTACAATAAATGCATGGGAACACGCACATAGCAAACGGGGATTGACGTTAGACAGGACCCCGGACTCAGGAAAACACAGGGCTTACATAGGGAACGAGATGAGGAAATTAACGAGACACAGCTGGAATCACTTAGAACTAATTGGGAACAGGAACAGGAAATCAAATAAGGGCATATAAGGGAGAAACACGGTTGAAAACTAGCTCAAAACACACAGAACAGTCCTTGGGTGTGACAGACACCTAATAACAGATAAGGCAAACATGAGGGTTTAAATACGCATGAGAACCAAATCTTATTCAACATGAACTAATCACAAGACACTGCTGTAAACACCAGAGGTGCTTCTTAATTGGAATGCTGCATCCAGTGGTCTTTTGTCTTTTATGGCAGCCCAGATTTTAATCTCATCCCCAAGCACCATCGATGGCCATCACAGTTTGAAGGATCCTTGGAAGGAAGCCTTTATCTCACATCCTTCATTTAGCTTGTTTTGAAGGATACTTCATATATTTCACATCTTCCAATCACCCACAATCCTTTGCGCACATTCCAATTCAAAAAAATAAAATAAATAAAAAATAAAATATTGGAAGAATAAGTGAAAAATTATTAATCCCATACTCATCCAATTTTAATATGTAATGCAAGACAAGAAAAAAAAAGATTTTGGAGATAAAAGTATTATGCTTTCTTTTGTTTTGTTGTGAATTAATCACATAATGCTTAACTGTCCATAATATAACCCAATGTGAAAACACAGATGGTTGCTAGACTTACTGGACCATCTCATTGTAGAGTAGCATTCAAAACTCAGAAGGATGCCAGGACAGGGAGATGTAAACTTAGTCAAAAAAAAAATAAAAATAAAAATAAACTAATTACATAATAATAATAATAATAATAATAATAATAATAATAATAATAATAATAATAATAATTTCAAAATAAAACAATGCATGAACTAAAAACCTCCACAGAACGTATGCTCCAAACTGCTGTGCAGTTGATGGCAGTAATGCACCAAAAGTTGGTTTGCCATCCATCAGTAAATCTAAGAAGTAGCAGAAGAACAGGGAAACATAGCAACAGCTTGCATAACTTTTACAGTTGCAGAGTGTTGAAATCATTTGATCATTGGTTGTTCCACTGGTTGTCATGGCAGGATTTCATAGACCTCTGGGATTTGAGCTTCCTGGAGTTTCACCTAGCAGGTAGGGGAGTTTATCATCATTTCAGATGGAAGTCTTTGTGGTGCTCTTGAAATAATGCATGCATATTGTGTAAATTGTATTACTTTAAAGGCAAATACATTGGCTTATGATATATTAGTATGAGCATGCATATATTTGTTTCTATAATACTGTATACATTGATTTACCGTAACATATTTTGTATTGTGTCTCTGGCCTTTAAGAATATGCATTGGTTTGCTGAACTATATATTGGTTTGCTATGAACTGCTGCCACACGCATTGGATAGTTTGCATACAATGGGTTGTTTGTCTGTTTGCTGGTTTATATGATTATTTTGGTTTTCAAAAAATGCTGCAGTGTTGAAGTGATGGCATATGCCTTAATTGGATTACCATTATCAGTGAATTTGTATCACTGGCTTGCTGTCATTTATATTAGTATGTTATTGTTATTTATAGTGTTATTGCAATTATTATCATTATTATTGATTTTGAAATGCATATTTTGGTTGCTGCTTTAAGGAAAACAATGTACTGACATTCTCAGCTTGAATTTCCAATACACAAGTTATTGGCTATTTTTAATTTGTTTTAATGGTGGGTCTGCTCAGCATACATTATTTGTCTGCAGATGTTGATAGTGTTTATGCCAACGTATGTGTACTTATGGTGTTTTCTAAGGGCATGTTGTTTAGATTTGAAGATTCAGACTAACTGATGAATATTCCAGATAATTAATTAAGAAAGAAAGAAAGAAAGAAAGAAAGAAAGAAAGAAAGAAAGAAAGAAAGAAAGAAAGAAAGAAAGAAAGAAAGAAAGAAAGAAAGAAAGAAAAACTTTTTAACTTTAAATATTTAACTTTTTAACTATTTAACTTTATTCATTCAGCATTCAACTACTTTATTAGAAAAAAAAAATAATAATAATAATAATTATGAAATATTTCTTCTAAGAATTTGGTGGTGGGCATTCAGTTATCATTCCTATACAGCATTTCTTTAGCATGGTTTTGTTAATGTTATCATTTGAAGCAAAAAAAAACTTAATGTATGAGTAGTGATTTGCACAAATGAAACTAAAACAAATAAAGACACATTGTAATTTGTGTCTTCTCCCAGTGAGCTTCACAGAAGAAAAAATAAAATAAAAAAAATATGCATAAATGATCAAAATGTTTTACTAAGAGAGGGTCTCTGTATCTTTGACAAAAATAACAGCAATACATAACATAAAAGATGTCAGACAATGACATTCATTTTACTGAAGTGGTGCACAATATATAATTAGCACATCTCAGACGAACGAGTACTTAAATCTTAGTGTATCAAAATTATACAGCACTCCACAGAACACACCGTTAAACCCCTTCTTTAAACAAGCACTTCTTTAATTAAACCACCACAGATTGCCATCAACTGACTAATGGACATCTGATTATGCAAAAAAAAAAAAAAAAAAAAAGGAATAATACATAATAATATATATTTTTTTTTTTTTTTTTTTTTTCATTTTCATTTTCAAACAGAATGCAATTATTGTGTGCTTATCTCAAGCAATTCTCGACAGGGTTTCCATAATGATACTGTTCTTGATAAATCTGCACAATATTATTGTACATACAAATCTGCTGAAAGTGATTAAAATGTTTTTTAAATGTTTTTGAGCAACATGTTCTTATTTCATGCACGCATATATTTGCGTAAGAAAAAATGTTTATATGTATTCCTATTTTAGTACAGTGTTTGTTTTTAGTGTCTCTTATTAAATATGCAATGATGTTTATGTTTGATTAATAATTATTATTAAAAAGTTGTTACAGGTAGCAATCGGGCCAGAATAGAATGTTTTTAGGGGGTGCCTCCAGAAGTGGAAGAAATGTGATTAAAGCCTAGTCATGCTTTTACAGAGTGAGTAAAACTTTAGTACTTCACAAATTGTACTGCATTTATGGTTATTATGATAATGAACATATTCCTATTAACATAAACACTGTATTCTTTTGGCATGAGCCACAACTTTATCACAATACCGACTTGCTTTATAAGGGCACATGGCCATTGTTAACTGTAATTAATTTTGACTTGAATATGAAATATATCTCACTTCAGTACATTATCGGTGGTCATTTAGAACTGATAAGACAACTTCAGAAAAGCGTGTCAGTTCGTCTCTTTTAATATGGCATGGTATCACCACCAAAGCCACTTAATACGTACCATGACACGATTGCCAAGGACACTGGTGAATGAGTTGTGTCTCCTCACGTTCTGGCTCTGAGGGAGTCCTTGAAGCCTGTTCTGCTCTTAAAAAAAAACAAAAAACACTATAAATATAAACTCTCCCCTTTGTTCCCTCATGCTGCAATTATTGACATGATTTTTACCCTTTATCTTTGCATGACACTGGGGGAAATGTGAGCAAACTCTTAAGAGCGGTGGCCTGGAGAGAAGGGAGACGCGACTCCTTCTTTCCGGACACACTTGGTATGCAAGGCACTCGACCAGGCAGCCAACGGGTCTCTGCTGCAAATTTACTCACATTTGTCCAAATTTGCTGACGCGAGACAGGAATGGAAAGACAATCTTAGGCAATGCTATAAAACTGATAAATCATAAACAAACTTAAGTGAAAATGTTAATTTGGTGTATTGGTGAGAGGCACAAGAAGAATGATTTGCAGATGCGTGAACATAGTTTGAAATGATACATGACACTCTCATTGATGGTAAAATCATGGTCATTATGCATAGCCATCTGCAAATGTTCTCTTGATTACAAGTGATTGTTAAACTGATGATAATGATATCATTATTTTCAAGAGGGCGATATAATAGTGGAGTAATATTGTGTTAATTGAGTAGATAAAGAACGCATATAGAGAACTCACTCATCTGGACAGGTAGAAAGGAAATACGCTGTCACCACTCTCTTGGGTAAAAAATAATGCAACATACATAAGCCCAAATATTGTTAGACTGAAACAGAAGCCAAAACACTCCAAACATTTCTACAGATTCTACCGAACCACACTGGTGAAATAATACATTCCACCAATTTCCTGTGATCTATGACATAGCACACTTGCTGGAGGTGGTTAATTTACAGAGACGACAGAGATCTACTGGCTGCCCATGATGAAGCTGTCAGTAGTTTCTTTTTTCTTTGACCCCCCCCTCCACCCACACACACACAAGTTCCAATTTTCAGCCTGTCCCCTCTATTCTGTCAGATTGCTGCAACGTGTGAGACTAATGGACACTCTGAGAGGTTAAAAACTTCCAAAAATAAGCATAACCTTTATTCTAGTCTCTATGACGGATTACACAATGAATGCAGGTTTCAGCACAAAGCTGATAATGCGGAAATATCTATGCTAGGTGTTTCTGGTATTCCATTAGATATCATCAAGCAGAGGTGCCATGCCTGTTCAAACCAAGTCAAAGAAGCATTTTTTATATTAAAATATTCAGTTTCATGATTGCTGTGTACAAAATTATTACTATCCCAAAGCCTTAGGTGAATTTCGCCATTTTGAAGCCAAAGTATGTCAATTATTTGATTTGTGCAGAACCAAGAATTGTAGATTTTGTGTGCTGGTGGTTGGGGAATCCATTAAAATTTTAGCAAAATATTGATTTGTCTACACAATACTAATGAAGAATTTTCGCATTTAATGAGACATGTATCATATATCCATTCAAATGTCAGCCTTTTGTGAAAATGGCTTTCGTTGACCGACCAAAAGCTTATAGGAAATCTGTGTATTTCTCTGAAGCACTACAACATGAATGATCTTGCTTCAGTTCACAATTATATAATATTATGTAATATGTATATAATTTAGCCTGAAGACCATGCAGTAATCATTAAATGGGGTCATTATTATTCTGTGCTCTCTCTCTCTTTTTTTTTTTTTTTCACACAAAACAGTGTTATCAAAATGTATCTTCTGTTTTCTATGTATTCAAAATTCAGGACAATCATTGGCAATTCAGTTGCAATTTTGCTTGTTTCTTACTAAACATATACACGTATAAACACATATCAGTTCATGATTTGAATCTATCCCTCATACAGTACATATACAATTATATTGTCTTTGGTGCCCCTTAAAAAACATGTGAGCAAAATGGCTTATTATTATTATTATTTCAGTAACATGGAGTGTCTACTTTGGAGTGTCTTATCTTGATTGCGCTGTCTATTGTGCCAGACAGACATCATATGAGCATGCTGATACTTAGATTTAGGGTGTTTGTAATAGAGTATTTGTCTGTAAAACCAGCCTGACATATGGAACAAGCACATTGATATTGACAACACATGTTATAGGAAATATTTTGTTCTCCCTGAAGTTACCAGCCTATGTATTATTGACATCTAGCATTGTACTGTATATCCCCTGCTGTCCATTATCCCATAAAACATTGCAACCAAAAACAGTTTCGGGCTGCAACCCCGCTAGTGATCCACTGAAATAGGAACATACCCTTGCAAACATTATTCATTTATTTAGTTACTTATCAGGCATTGCTGGCTTGCTATAAGTCCATGAGTGCAAACCAAACAAACACCATGGTTTTCAAATATTTGTTCATGCAAAATCCTGGCTTGTGCCTTAGCATGTGAGCTGACAATGATGCTGGATTGTTTGTATAATAAACTAATTTCCATGCCAATAATATTGTGAAGGATGGATCAAAAGATATTCCATGCAATCAAGAATAGTGTGTAAAAAAATGTTTTCTACTACTGCAGAAAATAAAGTTTAGGTAAGTTTATACAGTGGCCTATATTGGAATAATTTTGCATTTTGTTTAAATGTTTGGAGCAAATTCACTACTGATGCAGCCACACTATCAGTACTGAGCAGAGGAAGAAGAAAAAGAAGAAAAAAAAGATGGTGAAAGACTGGATTGATTACAATTGTTAATCAAGATCCAGTTGAATGCACTCCAAGAAAGTACACTTAGTGAGAGAGAGGTATGCTCCATCAACTGCTAATTCGTTCCCTCCATGAGGATTAGTTTGTAAAGTTTAAATAAGTTCCCCTTAACTATTTAATGTTTTTGTAATAAGGGTGAGTATAATACAGGCACACACCATAAAGCAGTATAGGGCCTGCAAGCTTCTCTGAGCATTCAAACAATTCTGCTGCATTAAGTGAATATTAGCTTCACACCACATTATCCAGTGAGACGCATCAACCCTTTTTGTATGCTTACAGTTTATTGCAAAATGCATTATTGCAACTAGAATGGGTTTATGAAGAACATCATGCCTCTAAACACATAAAGCTGCCATGACAAAATATTTTTTATTCATTTTGCTGAATGTAATTTATTTTGGAGAGGACAAAGTCTGTTCCTGCTTCTTGCCAATTATACAGTTTATCTTATTGAAGTTGACAAGGTTAGTGGCATTTCTTGTGCCACAGTCTCTGTTTCCAATTACAATTTTGCAAGCTGCTTTATTTTATTTTTTAAACTTCAAATACATGATAACTGAGGTGTTTTTGAAAGAATAGCTCACCCTCAAATGAAAAATCTATACTCCCCTTATTTTATTTACTCAACTAGTAGTGATTATCTGTGTACCACACAAATAAATAAATAAATTGCAAAGTCAAAGCTGTAATTTTCCGTACAAGTTAGTAGATAGTGACTACTACTTGTCAAATGATTAACAATTACTGGTAAAATATGACAATATATGTGCAGCATGCCAGTTCTTATGAAGACCTGACCTAAACAAACTTCCATTTGTCCTACTGTAGCTCTGAAACGTCATTCACACTTGCTCATATTCAGACATCACTGGTTGTTTGAGCACTATGGTGGAGGGCAAGATTTTTAGCAGTTTTAGTTTCTTTTGCTCACACAAAGCTATCATATGGAGAAGCAATATGGATAACATTTTTTATAGACTTTATGTATTTTTTTTGACAGCTACTGATCTCTCTGAGTATGTGTGTGTGTGTGTGTGTGTGTGTGTGTGTGTGTGTGTGTGTGTGTGTGTGTGTGTGTGTGTGTGTGTGTGTGTGTGTGTGTGTGTGTGTGTGTGAGAGAGAGAGAGTGAGAGAGAGAGAGAATTAATCACCATTAATATTTCCAGAAGAAAGAAAATCATAGAGGTTTAGAAACAACATGAGGATGAGTAAATGATCACAGAATTTCTTCATACTTTCATTAAACTATATTAAGTTTTGATTGTATTCATTATTATTATTATTATTATTATTATTGTGCACTTATTCTGCAACTTCTTTTTACATTCTCTCACCTTGATTCTCCCCCACGCTCTGTCTGTTTCCTTGTATCCTATGCTTTACATTCGTAAGCAGAAGGTTTGGACAACTGGAGCATGTAGAAAATGTCGGCTGTTGCAGCATGGCAGAATTATTAATGTCACCCTGTGACTTACCCATATGCTGTTGTGTGTGTAGTCAGCATGTGCATCTGTTTACTCCTTCCACCCAGACACTGCATAAATATTATGCACCTGAAAATCCAGTCTGCATCCCGAGATCAAATGATTCCCAATGTCTCCTTCTTTCTTCTCTGAAAACAAAGTTTGGCGACGCTTTTGCCTAAAGACACATTTTGAGATTGGGCGCTGGACTAACTTGATAAATGTTTAATTTCTTTGTCCCATGAGAAATTCATGGGAAATTCTATAATCAAATATAGGAGAATAATGTGACAGGAACAGGGGCAATTGTGCTCAGGAAGTCCATTTTCCTGGTTGGTATGGAGATTCTCTCCTCCACTCTGCTCCCTCTGTGGCAGCTTGTGTCAGAGAAGAGAAGCCGGTTTGGCTGAAAATGAAAGGACCCCTGATATTTGTGCTGGGAGATGGATTTCTTAGTGATTCTGAATGCAAACGTAGAGAAGCAAAGCATTTTCCAATCATTTTGCTGAGGCCATTCAGCATCTGATCAGCATGTGCCCAGGTCACAGGGTTCAAGCAATCCCCCATACCTAACAATCACATGACCAGCTGGCACACCAACCCTCACACACCGCCTGCCACCAGCCTTAGATGAAAGACAGCAGCTGCCAGCGAGGAGAAAATCTCAGAAACAAAATGGACAATAACAAAAACTGTTTCTTTCAAAAGTGTAAGTGTTTGTGGAATGCATTTTGCATAATGTAATGCATCAAAAGAAATATGCACACATAACTTCAGTTAATTGTTTTGTCAAATTCATAAATCCTTTAATTAATAACTTGCAACTACTATAAATATATCCAGCTTTATTGAGGGATTTTTTTTTGGGGGGGGGGGGGGGTATAAGTCGTTGCCTAATGGAAAGAGAGTCAGAGTCTCAGGGCCGGCAGAGATTGTAGGTGGGGGGAGTGAATAGGCACCTTGAGCAAGGCACCTCACCCCCAACAGCTCCCCAGGCGCCGCAGCATTGGCTGCCCACTGCAATTGGTGTGTGTTCACTGTGTGTGTGTGTGTGTGTGTGTGTGTATGTGTGTGTGTGTGTGTGTGTGTGTGTGTGTGTGTGCGTGTTTGTTCACTACTCACTGCTGTGTGTGTGCACTTGGATGTGTTAAATGCAGAGCACAAATTCCAAGTATGGGACACCATACTTGGCCACACGTCCTTTCCTGTCCTTTATCTGCATAGTTTATCTATGACCACAGAAATCTATTCTCTATATAGAGTAAATGCTGTTGAGAAACATGCTTACCAGATAACATAGCTGTGCTTCCCTTCACTGTTCAAACATGCTTTATAAAATATATATTAAAGTGTTTTAATTATATTTGTTTGTCACAATAACAAATGAAAATGTGTCCCTAGAAAACAACAGAAAGGTGTTTTCATTAGGTACTATTATAGACAGCCTATTTGAGAAAAAACAAACAAAAAAAAGTTTTACTATATGCATCATGAGACATTTTATCAAAAATGTATGAAATATGATGGTTCCTGTAGGTTAACTGGTAGAGCATAACACTAACTTTGCCAAGATCATCAGTTTCCAGGAAACATGTGTATACACACAGCAAAGCATCTGCTGAATTCCAATTTTTTTTTTTTTTTTTTTTTATGAACAAAACATCAACATGTCAATTGAAACACTTATTCATGAATTAATAATAATAAATCAGGTTGGGAAAATACTGGGTATCATAGTACACCAGGTGCTGTATTATAAGATAAGACTCTTCACACTTTCTGCTCTTATTAGCACACTCATTTAACTGTATGTGTGTCTCAAAGTAATGTACAATATCTCAGTGAAGACCTACTGGTATTAAACACTGCGGCAGTTTGTTCCTGAGTTTTAGATTGCTGTCATAATCTTAAATGATTACAAATGAATATAATTACAGTGTAAATTAAAGTATTGGCCATGTATACAGGGTAGTAAAGCATGGGCTCTGGCATTTCTTCTGTATTTTGCTCATAAATTTCTGATCATAATATCCGTTGGTGCTCTGTGTCCTTGATGTGATTTACTCCTGCATTAATAAGTAGTAATTTATTAGCACCATGTTGGCTTATTTGAGACATAATATGCTCTGATGTTTAGCCAATTACAGTGCCACACTGAGAAACTGGTAACAAATTGGACAATGCGGGCCTAATTAAGGCTTATTGGTTGTTGTGCTGAGGTGGCGTTTCGCAATTGTCTGATTTACAGCAGAGCTTTGGCCGGTGGTCATTGTCAGACTAATGCGTTATGGAATGGTACTTTAAAACCCTGCACTGTATCTTAAACAGACACCAACATAAAACATAATTTAGGCTGACCAGCCTGAACCTTATTCTAACAAGGCACTTACTGAAACTGTACAACCATTATTGGATGACTTCTTCATACTTTCTGAATTTTGACTCCCTTTTCAGAGATTCAAGGTGGTAATTTTTAGTTTTGGACTATAGTGATTTATCAATAATATGTAGTTCAGATCAAATAGCCATGCATCTTTTACTTCCCCCTAGAAGAATTTTCAAAGCTTAAATGTTTTCTAATATTTTTGCTGTAAGAAGGAAGCTGAACTTTTTGTGTGTTGATCGCTCTGATCTCTTCTCTCATAAGGGCTGAGCTAATTTCATTCTCTTAGCTGTTCAGCCGAGGTTTGCAAATAATGCTGTAATTTTCAGCTCGGAAGAACACCTGCACCTTTTGGGATTAGGGGAAAAGGTGGATGTCTGTTTAGAATGAGTCCCAGCACTGGGTACTTTAGTATAGGAGATAAGTGCTAAAAACAGCTTCATGTACAAAACAAAGAATGAAGATACTGTGATTGTTTAAATGGACCATTTGTATATTTGTCTGTACATTAAATGAAATAAATAAATACATTTTTCATACAAAAGGATGCAAATAACATAGTTTTCAAGGATAAAATATAGGCTTTTCCAAAAAAGAGCTCTTGACTCCAGTGGGGATGACTAGAGGAGATGAATTGTTTGAATACTCATTGTTTTCTTTGTCATTAACTAAAGGTTGATTCAAAATGATCCTGAAAATGGCCACAATGGCTCAGCAGCAGCAGCAGCAGCAGGTGATCATATCCCAGCAGTGCCATATGTTTTTCCTGGCCCATGTTTTGCCTCCTCCAGTCTCACAGAAGGCACATACACAAACAAACCACATTATGGTCAAGGGCCCCGAGGTGCAGGATCAGAAGACCACAGCGCGCACACACATCCATACCCACTAGCACATAATGAAAATGCCCCTTACAGACACAGCTGATCACTGTCACTTTGTCTTTACTTTAATGCAGCCTTGATAAATGTGGATTGTTTATCAGTACATTAATATCAGCTGCTCATATATCCCAATATTTATATATTTTTTCAGGGTTCCTGGAATCTCCATGACCTGTCAGCAATTTAAAGGACTCACTTGTCTGTAAGTACGAAGCTCTTTAGTGCATTAAAACCCACAACTGTCAGTTTGTTTAACTGACAGCATAAAATGCCGAACAATGGCTTCAGCTGGGTGACTCACTGTCTGTTAAGATCACTCCAGTCTAATCTCGAGAGAATCTTCAATATTTCTATTGTAAACACTACAAACTTGGCTTTCTAAATGTATGTAAATCCAAGGGATTACGTACAGACAACAGTACACACATAATGACAGGTTGAAGGCTCTGAAAAATCAAGATAGCATGTTTAAGGGCATGAGGAGACAGGAGGCTCAGAAAGAAGGAAACCATCAATAACTTGTCCTGAAGTCTTTACTGAGGTTATATTAGTGCAATCTATCAATAATGTAGTGGGAAATCCATAATGTACAGTGGAATTTCACCCCTGTGTGTCGTTCTTTTTATGAAGTGCAATCTCTCCAGCACAGCTCTGTTCTATGGGTGCCATTTTTCAAGCACTCTGATGTGGAATGGTGTTGTCAAAAAATATAAAAACTGTATCGTCTGCAATTTTTATGCCATATATCCATCAACAGAGCCTGCCACTCATTTTGAAGCCAAGACTATTGACTATTTGACTCTCAGCACCACCAAGTCAAACTGAGCAAATGAAATGCTGTTTAATGAATTATTCATTTTTCTTTCTTCTTATATTGGTCTAAGGGCTGTAATTGGACCAGGGTTTTGGATTTAAGACACTTTTTTTGAGTAGGGCACAATTGCTTTGCAATTATTCTATTCGAACATGCAAACGTGAAACTGAATATGGATGCAGAGAAATGTGGCTACAATAAAAATAGCTGACCTTTAAAAAAGTGCATTAATCCAAGATGTATTTGACCAAATTGATGCTGCTTTCTGGGTGAAATATGTCAGTAGTACTGCACCAAATGCATCTGACAGAACCCATACAGTAGGTGTCTTTTATCTTAGTGTGCATGATGAAGATGCATCATCATAAGATTCTGATGGCGACACAAATATCACTTTATGATTCTCATAATAACCATGAATCAGTAGATAGCCTCAAACTACTAGTGAGGTATGACATGTCAGATGAAGATGAGAGTGACAGCATGTTCAGCACCTCTAAATGTTGCTGCGTAGAAGCTCAGCAAATCCCCATCTCACCCATCTCGCCTTCTTCAAAGTTCTTTCAAATGTGCTTCTCATCTTTGGAGAGACGTGCTCCTTTTGAACCCGCAGCAAGACAAAAAGAGCTTTCTGAAGGAATAATGGCTGTTTATATGGAGTGCGTTGTGAGGAGCTGTCAGGCAGTGCCTTTAAGTTGATTTGCTAGAGTGTCAAAGAAGCGGGGCTTTGGGAGGT
Organism: Cyprinus carpio; assembly: GCF_018340385.1. Lineage (NCBI taxonomy): Eukaryota > Metazoa > Chordata > Actinopteri > Cypriniformes > Cyprinidae > Cyprinus > Cyprinus carpio. The sequence goes on along the minus strand of NC_056603.1, from coordinate 25,181,970 downwards.
GAATCATGGATTGTCAGAAATCAATTCTCAGGGCCACTCTCCTGAGAGACTCAGAGCCATCAGGCATGAGAAAATAAATAGACCCAATCTTAAGAACACATACTTTGCAACATAATGTGGTGCCCATATGCAATAGTTTAATTTAGCTGCAAAAAGTAGCATTTGGTCAACAGGAAATTCAATCAAATTTTTATTTCCACAAATCCTTTATAATTTTTCTCCCTCTTAGTTACTTTTTTTTCTGTTCTGGCTGCAAGATAATAAGATGTATTGAACTCAGGAGTAACTCAGGAGCTGTTCACTATAATGTCTTCAGGAGAACCCCAGGCACGTTAGGTATTTGTCATTCAATAGTGACGGGCCAATTTCCGTTTTCATCTCCTCTGCTTTGCATTTCCACTAAGGCTCATTAGCACTCCCGTATTACCATTCACTGGGGCAGGTAAAATTGTTTGTCTCTAAATGGCAGGTAACATTGTTCTGATGCCATTCATAGCTGTGGCTACTAAACACATATGCAATATGATCATGATGTGCAAGAGAGCACCTCAGGGACTATTTCATTGTTCTCTGTTTTTCAGCGTACTGCTCGATGACACAGTCATACACCAGATTTAATCAGCGCTTGTTTCAATACAGATATTTGTCATAAAGATATACCTGTTTTGTTTGGCTTTTCAGGGGCCGCATCAATAGGTTGTATTACTTACCATGCATTCATGTTTGTTAAAACATTTGGCAAAAGCAGAGCACTGGATTTGTTTAGCTCCCCTGGGATATTTTCTCCTGTAACTTTTATTGTCACTGAGGTAATATATGAAATAAATCCTTAATGACATTCCATCTGATCGGCTACCATCAAATTTACTCTCTCCAAGGAGGTATGAGCCAGTCCTGATGCAGCCTTATCACCTCAGCTCTGATTCTGATGTGTTTACCTCTCATCTCGTGGATTCAAAATTGAGTTATTGCCCACCTCTGCTTTGTCCAAACATTTTCAAGAAATGGAGCTCTAAAGTAAATGTAAACAATGGAGCTGCTTCAATGCTCCTTCTGTTTGTTGTTGTTGTTGAAGTGAAGAAGAAGGAGAGAGCTGGAAATGAACCCAGCTGTGCTGATCTCTAGGATGAGAAGTCCACTGTATGAGTTCACTGCCTGAGATTTAGCTCTCAGTGGATTGGAAGTTTTCAGACTCGGTCCACTCAAAAAAAAAAAAAGAAGGAGTTAAAAACAGACATGATGACTAATCACTGCAAAGCCAAAACTAGTACTTAGCCAGTGACCAATAGCTCTCACTAATTGCCCCCTAATGCTCCAGTGGTGTCACAGATTGCTGACACCAGCTGATAGTGAAGAGGCCATAGTCAGGTTTCCATCACAGCTCTCCAATCTCTTGATCCTTGATCTCTATATGAGGTAAAGAATGCTTCAGCACTAAAAGGAAAGGACCATGGACAGCTCCATACGAGGTACCATGGACAGTTACACAGAAACAGCTGTTTTACTGTGTGCTAGAGCAGGCATTCCCAAATGTTTTCATGCTAGGACCCACCTAGAGAGGTATAATTAATCTTGAGAACTGAATAAGGTAAATATAAGCAAATTCACTTGTTCTCTTTTAGTTAACTTTTTCATTGTCACATCATTAAGTATGGGCATGTTTGTTTTTGTGTGAGGAGTGCAGCTGATCAAAATGTGTCATAAATACGAAAATACAAGTTATGTCTACCAACTTGATTAAATTGGTACACTTCTGCACACACACACACATATGACATGGCATGAGCATGAATGATAGTTTTGACTATTAAGAAAGAAACTGTATATATTAAATGTTACATTTAAACAAAAAAATTTGTCTTAACAGTTGTTATTGTTGTTGTTATCCATTCATCCATCCATCCATGTGTCTGTCCCTCCGTCCATCAATCCAATTTCATGCATTTTAACTACATCTAGGCACTTTAAAGGGGTCCTATTATACACTTTTACAAGGTCTTGATTTTGTTTTGGGGGTGTACTAGAACAGGCTCTCACACTAGGTTGTTCGAAAAACACATTATTTTTCACATATTTTACATTATTACAATACCTGGAATGGCTGGAATAGTTCCTGTATCAAATGAAAGCCCGCCTTCTGAAATACGAGATGTGCTGTGATTGGTTAGATGGGCCAGTGTGTGTTGTGATTGACAGCACTCGGCGCCTGTTTGGGAAATGTCATGCCCCTTACCATAGCAGCCTGCTGTGAGCTTCAGTGTAAATACTGCATCAAAATCAAATTAATTTGAGCAGGATTTAAACATGGATGATTGTAACCACTCTAAGCTCATCTGCCTAGGGTAAGCCAGCGTGTCTCCGACATAGTGATAACACTCATTGCCTTCTCTAGTGCAGCTCAACCAGGTCTCGTCCCATTCATCGATCTTTGTGATATCACAAATCCCGGAAAATATGCGTTGTAGTCCAAACGAGTCATTCATTGTAGTTTTTGAAAAGTGATTTCTGTTATCACTTAAAAATATCTCCTTTTGGATTGTACTTTGAGCTTTGTAACTTTGCAAATCGTTTTTATGCTCAAACAGCAACATACAGTCTAACTAAATCTGAAAAAGTGAAAAAGCATAATAACACCACTTTAATACAGACAGTATGGAAAAGCAGTATTTCAGTCCAGCAGTTGAATCATAGTAGTACCGGTAGTAGTAGTACTGTAGTAGTAGTAGTAGCAGCAATAGCATAAATCAGATTTTCTTAGGCATTAGCTACATCCAATATGTGTAGAAGCAGAAATTTAGTCGAGCAGGTAAATCTCAAACCTTCCTCTGCACCAGCCACAGAGGGAAACATGCACTTGCTGCAATACAATGAAAGAGCCGTGCCATAAATGAGGTGCTTTCCAGTGGGAAGACAGTAAGGAAGAGATTAGTTGACTCCCCACCAGGATGCTCTGGCTGTGCTGAAGACTCACACTTTCTTCATGCCCTTCCTCCTCTTCCTGGTGTGCCACAGACAGGGAGTCTCTATCTGCACCACTGACTTGAAGCCTTTTAGCACAAAAGCTGTGTATAACCTACCTCTGCGTCCCAGAGCACAACAGGTAGCCGCAAATACCAAGTTACCAAATCCCCCAAAAAAGAACTTTTGAATGCCATGTGCAAGCGATCAAGTAAACATGAGGGTGTGTGTGTGTGTGTGTGTGTGTGTGTGTGTGTGTGTGTGTAGCAAATGGCTGCAGGTGTGGTTATATCTGCTTCTCCACACTTCACAAAAAATACCCTATGATTTAGGGGGTTTGCAATATCAAAAGTCTCTGTTTTTTTATATAAATAAAGGTAACACAAGTTCAACACTCAGCAGGTGATAATTGTAAATTTGAGTCTCTGCATTTGCACAATCAGAGATGTGTAAAATCAGATTCTTCCCTTTAACATCTTACATTTTTTGTTAGTGTTGAAGGTCTATTGACTTCACCCCGAAAAAATGCTGAGCACTCGCATTGATTTAACTCCTCCTTAAAAGCAAGCTCTGGAAATGAATCCTTAGTGGCCATAAGTGGGGTATAAAATTTTACACCCTCCGTCTTACATCACTGGCTGATCCATAATGATGGTTTCTGTCGGCCACTATGCGATGAGGGACATATGGGGAGTAAAAGATTATTAGATGTGCTTGTAAAGACTTCATGTTTGCTGGGAATTTAAACTAGACATATAGTTTGAGGCAATAGATTGTGATCGGTGGCCCCGTGATTGCTAGAGTAGATATTGATTAAATTGATTTAGACATGCATCGATTTCAAACCCTGCTCGGGAGATATAATGAATATCGAGGAGGCTGACCGAGTTAGGAAATGAACTTATAATGCATTTGCCAACACCACGTCCCTCTCTAAACATATAAATAGATTTTGACAGCGATATACTATATTTACAGACATGTGTTAGTGAGATGTGGTAAACTGGCTTGCTTTCAGTCCAGAATTCCATCTACATTACAATGCATTTGTGGATGTAGACTCATCTACGTTGTCCACACACTTAGAAGAGACTTTCAGTGAATCATGAACTCCTATAAGAATATACTCCATAAAGTTTAAGTAGCTTGGGGACCATATTACACACAAATCGAGATGCTTCTCATGTTCCATACAGCCATAAATCCTAATATATGTGGATATAAGTATTTAATTTTATTGTCCCATCATCCCTTGTGTTTGCTAGCTGTGGTTTGGCCTCCTCCACGGGCTTTAGCTTCCTATAAGTAGCTGGAGCTGGTCGGATTAATGATGAATCACCTACTTACTAGTAATCAATCAGGTGGGATTTCTTCTGCCTCGGTGGGATTTCTCGACTCTTAAAGCATCCAGGCCAGCTTCAGCCTACAGGACCACAGCTGTCTCTGCTGCCCTGCTGATAGCCTTCCTTAAAGGGAAATATACCCAATGTATGGAGCTATAGAAAAGGTTTGCTTTGGTTTTGTGCACTTTGGTGTGCTAAAATTTTGTGTTTATTCATGTTTTTAATGGTTGGGCAATATTCAGAATTTAAGAAATTTTCAGTTTCTGAATATAAATTTGAAATGAACTGGCCATAGGAGGATACGTTGCCTCCAAGTGCACCTGGGAAACTTGTACGTAAATCAAAATCAGGCATTCATTATTATGACGTCATCATTACTCATTACATTACATCATTACATACACATGAAACCATAACACAGAAGGAGCTTAAACAAAAACCAATAATTAGTTTTTGATCCAACAATCAATCAATCAAGATAAAATCTGTAAGTATTCTTTCACTCTGATCAAAATGTGTTTTTTTTGTTTGTTTGTTTGTTTGTTTTTTTATATAAATATGAGGAAATACTGAGAAAGAGAAAATGCATCTACCCAATAATTGAGGCATTTGAAATATCTAAAAACGTATAAAACTCCCATGTAAGACTTTGTCAAGCCAACATTCAAAATCTGTCTTGACAAAATCTTCTACTAATATTCTACGACTGGTAGTTGGCATGTATGCAAGTGTAATTAACTAGTTATAGTTAGTAGAATGTCTAAAGTGGTCTATCAAATTAAATTGTTACAATACTATATATAAAGTCATTGCTCTTTCAGGCATACAACAGAATACAATGCCAGAAACAATGATGATTTTAAAAGCTCTGCTTGAGGTTTTTCCCTCTGTGTTGTCACTCGGCACACTCAGGCTTAATGGAAACAGGTCCATGTTGAACCACAGACCTTTTGCCTCATGCTAGTTCAGGATCACACATTATATGTACCTCTCACAGTGGAATCCAGCTGAATATAATGTGTGAAATGGTCAGAGCAAAATCCTCCTTTTTTGTGCTGAATATTGTTCCTTCTGTTCAAAGTTAGATCACACTGAGCTGCAGCATGGGGAAGCTCACTTGTTTAACCAGAGAATAGCTGTTTCACTATGAGAGCACACATTTGCCCACCCCACATACTACCGCTGGCCTTAGAGTATCAGTCATGCCTGGAGGACTCCTGCCAAGCACTCTGCAGAGTGTGCCAACCACACACATCCACGCCGACAGAAGCACTGAAACAAAGCAACTCATGCTGGGTACTGTTATGTACTTCTCTACAAATATAAACCCATACTGAGTCATAGGGACTCAACTCCTACTGCAAACCGATATTAGACAATCAATAATATATGAACCAACATTTTTTTTCCTCCAAAACTGTTTACTGTTAGTTACTGTATATAGTTCGCTGAATTCAACATTTTCAAAAACAGTTTGTTTGTTATTTATCAAATATGCAAATTAACAGTGGATTATCAGACACAGCTCTTCACCAGAATCAACGCCCATAGTCATAGGAAAAATGTACCAATTTTGCAAAATTCTAAAACGCACCTATACATAAAATTCACTCCAGTTTCCAATGGAAATGAACACAGGTGGCAGGTCAACAACTTTTAATATGCCTATTCCTATTTACAAATTATAATTACGGGGGCAAATTATAGATTAATAAAGACTTGTTTTGTGCGATTCCTTGCACAGTTCTATGTTATGACCTCAAAATGAATTTACCATGGTGCATGATTTGTAAAGTAATACATTTTGAAAGTTGCATTACATAATCAACAACATAAGTATTGCTTTTCTGATATAGTAAACTTGCTCGGTAGCTCACCTGGTAGGACCCGATAGGACTGCAATTTTTATGCGAAAAGCTTGGATACAAAAAAGTGTCATTAAATGGGCAACAAGCAATGCAATATTTTGCAAAACTGTCACCATAGTTGTGTTTTTCCAGTGAGTCTAGGTTTCAAAACAATCCACAGCTACATTGTCCCAATACTTCTGCTGTGGTCCACTTGTAATGCAAAGCTTCTATATAATGTTGTGGGTTAAACCAGTGGTTTTGCACACTAATTATGTTGTGTTAAGAATGAATTCCTTTTTGTTGTGGGCTAAATCCCATATGTGTTTAGTTAATCCCTTTGTATTTGTTGTCTTAATAGGGTTGTGTTGCACCCCCACAAGTCTTACAAAAAAAAAAAAAAAAAAACAGAAAATTGGCATCATATTCCAGCTAACAAAAGTCTGAGCATGCTCCATCACACCTACTCTCTCTTTCTCTCTCTCTCTCTCTCTTTTTTGAGTAAGTATATGAATATACAGTATTTACACATATCTGAGCCTGAAAGCTTTGGTCTGTGATCCAGTTCATGCTGTGAGTTTTGGCCTGAACTGATCCTTTAAGCAAACCAGTCTCCTTTGGTGGGCTGAGGCTCAGGAGGGTGCTGCAGTCACAAGGAGAGATTAACATGGTGGGTGAGGTTGATGACCTTCCTTTCTGAGTGAGATCTTCCCTGCCACTGATGCCAATTACACCTTCATGCCATCAGCTTCACACAGACACCATCTGAACTCCACCTCTGTCCTGTAATCCCATAGGTCTCTCTACCACCATCTCAGACACCTGGAGAAGAGAAGGACTTCTGAGCAATTACCGCAGAGTCACTCCTTGTCTCAAAGGGTAATCTTCTATTTACATATCACTCTGAAGTCCTGCACCACTTCAAACCCCATTTGTGCTCACGCTGCTTCAGGTCTTGAGTTAAATGTTCTCTTCTCTTTGAAATCCTGTGGTGGAGGCTATTAACCAAAAACACTGGCACTATTAATTCATTGGTAACTGTCACGTCCATGCTCTGAAAACTCAATGTGGCTTTATTTTCCATTTTCGGAAACACTTAACTATTGCAGGTTAAGTCGTGAAAAATGGTTATTTTTATCTGAATGTGACAGCATAAAAACACACTATTACATTTTTTTACAGTGACAACTCTGTGAGCTCCAGTTGCCACACACAAGCCTGTGTGTACTCTGTAGACGCAGAGTAGTAAATGCAATACTTTCTCTTTGTTAATGTAATAGATCCACCGACAGAAGCGTTATGTTTCCTCTCTTTCTGGTGTCTTACTGGAACAGAGAGGGGGAGGAGGGGAAGCGGGATCAGATGAAAACCTTTAACACAGTAAGTGGAAAGTGATTTGCTTCTCTTGCTTTTTTTTTTTTTTTTTTTTTTTTTCATCAACATGGACTGCAGTTGTGGCAATCAAAGAGAATTGGAAATCAGATCCAATTCAAACCATTCTGTTTTATCATAATATTGTTCTTTAGATAACTCTAAAGGAATAGTTCACTCCAAAATGACAATTTACTCACCTAAAATGTAGATGAGTTTGTTTCATCTTTGGAGAAAATTAGCATTTCATTGCTTGCTTAATAATGGATCATCTGCAGTAAATAAGAGTCAGAGTGACAGTCCAAACAGATCATAAAAGCATCACAAAAATCCACAAGTAATCGACATAACTCCAATTGATCAATTACTATAATGCTGTGAAGTAAAATAATGTTTGTAATAAACAAATCCATCAAAATGTTTTTTTTTATTTTTATTATTATTATTATTATTTTTTTCTTCCAGCTAAAATGTGAGCTTTTTATCCATAATATTGCCTTCTCGTTTTATGTCAACTGATGGACTGGTGTTGTCTGGATTACTTTTGGATTATTGTGAAGTTATGTATTGCTAAATTTCTCAAGAAACAAACTCATCTACATCTTGGATGGGCTGCCATCTATCGACATGGATCAGCATGATCGTCTCTGAGTTTTATGTAAATTACTATTCAGTTTTAGAGAACTTTCTATGCTATAATTAACTCCCTTACCTATCTAACAACAACAACAACAACAACAACAAGAAAAAAAAAAAAAAAAAAGAAACTTGGGCATCACTACTAATGATATTTAAATATTAATGTAAAGGGACACAAACACAATTTATTTCTTACTGTGTACAACTTTTTAAATTAGCACCAAACTTCTTAAAGCAACTTTTCATCTGATTGGTCTGGGCTCTTTCCAGCTAAAGAGCTTTTTACTAAGACTGTTCATATATAACAACAAAAAATAAAAAATAAATAAATAATAATAAAAAAATAATAATAATAATAATAACAGCATTCAAAATAAATTACAAGTAAATAAGGCCTCTTTCAGGAAACAGGGCAATTTGGACCACAGAATGCCTCGCTCACCCTCCACCGCAACATGATGTCTGTCCTGCCTCTTCACAGGATTTCAGTTTAATTGCTTAATTATAAATAAATGCTTAATTATAAATAAACTCCCCTCTGGTGCATCACAGAGTTATCTCAGTGTGCAAATCAACCCTGCCACTCATGATATTTCGAAATCTGACTCGAAATCTCCTCAAAAACACATTAGCGCGGGCACTGGCTCACTTTCTCTCTGTCTGTCTCACTGGCTTCCTCCTGGAATGCCCTTTAATTACAGGTTTACATCAGTCCACAAGGTCTATGGGAGCTGAACAGCTGCTCTGCTCAATGGTCCATTTCAAAGCAACATAGGCTCCTGAAGTACCTGCGTGTGTCAGGCAGATGTTCATTAGCTAGCCAGCCTTTCATCTCGGTGCTGATAACAATGGGCTGGCACAGTTTCTTGGCCTTTCATGGTGGTGTCTCCTCCATCCTCTACAGTCTCTCCTCCCCTCCTTGCCTTCTCCTATCTCTGTGCCAGAACAGCCCGAACAGTCAAAGTGTCAAAAACTTTCTGAAGTCAGACGAAGGGGCCATTTGACTGTAATAGAGGTCTGGATTGTTCTCACAGAGCGATGAAAGAAAGAGTATAAGGCAGGGGTCGGTAACCTTTTCAGCATGACGTGCCATTTTTAATTTTTTCTGGTTAACCAATGTGCCAGCACCCTCCCCCCTCTTTTTAATGCATTCTGTATTTATACAGTACATACATTTTTTTAAAGGTTACGATAAAAACAATAGGCTTATTTGATTTTCATGCAAATAGTTTTTTAGGATTATTTTTTTCATAAATTCTTTTTTAAACTTTTTTTTTAAAAAAGATAAACAGTGTGACCGTACTAAACACCACTGTATATGTGTGTGTGGCAAGGCCAATGCATTAAAAACATTCAGTTTAATCACCGTTCTATATTAAACCAATCCTTAAAATTATAATAACGTGCACACACACACCACTTGCACACAGAGATCTGAGATCACGCTTTGCAAAAAGTAACATCCAAAAGCTCATAAACTTGTTGTCAGCCCGGCACGACAAATCCCTGACAGAAAACTGCTGCTGTGTTCTATTAATGACTAGGGCTGCACGCTAAATCGCATGCAATATTTCATGCTTATCTTGTCAGTAAAGCCGGTTCTGCAATCAGTGGTAAATCTCCATCACATGCTTTTACATGGAGCAGCATTTACTACACAGAGCCGTTGTTCACTGACAAGCTGCGCAAAACCATGATCATATTTTTTGCATGTTTTGCACAGCTTGTCAGTGAACAGTGGCTCTGTGTAGTTAATGCTGCTCCATGTAAAAGCACGCACGTGATGGAGATTTACCGCTGATTATTGAACCCGTGGTAGAGCATTGCGTTAGCAGCTCAAAAGGTTGTGGGTTCGATTCCCAGGAAACACATGTTAGGTCAAAATGTTAGCCTGATTGCACTGTAAGTTGCTTTGGATAAAAGCATCTGCTAAATGTAAATGATTTTCAATGCTCGCTTTGTCGCATCCAGTGTATTAGACAGACTTTAGCTGTTCTGGCGCAGACACGGTGTTACTCAACTATCGAGAAATAACAAAGCAACCTCGACGTCAAACACGAAGTGCAGCGGTCTCATGTGCATCCGTAGATTAGCGCAAGTAAATTCTCACACTTTAATAGTATTTATAGCTCCTAACAGGTTGTGTGACTATGAGAAGTTATTACCTCAAAATGTACATCATTATGCAGTTTTTTCCAGTTTTATCCCTCTGCGTGCCACTGTTGGCATGCCTGCCATAGGTTGCCGACCCCTGGTATAAGGTCATACATTACACCAGAAAATCCAGCATGGCTTAATGTGTATTTTGTGTGTACTTTAAGGTGCATTTGTGTGTTATATTGCATGAAAGAAAGCAGATAAAAATGATGCTGATGATATTTTTTCAGTGCCCATTTAAAGGCAGCATATACTTGGTGGAAACACATCACTGTGTTGAGCCATTCACACAGAATAAGTTCACAATAGGTTTGCTCACTGAGATCCACTCCTAGCTTGAAACCAATTTTCAAAGAAAGCCCAATGGACTTTAACAAATGGGGTGCACTCTCAAATATCCATGCGGGTCAAAACATTCACATCTTCACTGGAGTGGCCCTTCTGAAAAAGACACAAGAGAGTCAGGATAACTTTTTTTCATATATTGTCTGGCTTAAAATAAAAGGGGCCACTGTGAAAAGCTCTAAAAACATATTAATGTGCTCTTTAACATTGCAGGTAGTATTATCCAGCATGATTTTATATAAAGTGCTCATAATATAATTAAGTACTTTAAGAGGCCATTTCAGAGAGAAAGAATAAAAGTAGGTTATGCTTATTTTTATTTATTTATTTATTTATAAAGAAGTACAGCTTAAAAATTTAACCAAATAAAGCAATAATTATTTGACTGATTCCGTGTCATGAAAAAAAAAAAAAAATTTTCCTCACACGGGAATGCAAAATGAATACCGTATGCGTAGGATGACTTACACACTGCTGCTTTAGATAAATGGGCAGTAATGTAGCTCTTTCACACTGACATCTTTGAAAGCTGTAGGAGGATCTGTAGCAAGAAACATTTTCTCAAATTGTGGTCATTTATATCGGTGTATATTTTATCTTCTACTGTTCTAATGTTGACATAATTTGAATTGCATTGTGTAAATAATGTCACAGCTAAAACAATTTAATGCAGAGGAGATGTGGAATAAATAAAATTAATTAGAAGATTTCTGTGGAAACAATCAATGACCTTTTGATGTAAATTACAATGCAGTTTGCAAGTTGATGCTTTGAGGCACACTGCTTAACTAGAATAGAAAAGTTCAAGGTGCACAAAGGTATGTATTTGTAATATGGCAAAATTCAGATTGCAGTTTTAAGTATGTTGGAAAACCCCTGCAGAGCACAGGTTTTACAATCTGCAATGTCCAATTCTTAGTTTCTCATTGACTGTGTTGAAATTAACTAAATGCAGTTGCAACAAAAGAAAGAGGATGATTTGATATCTTTTTCATTGTGTCACCAAATCATGTTTATTCCTGCCTACGTGAAGATGAACATCACAGTATTGTACTAATCAGTGAAACAACATCAGGCCTGTCACCAGTCGCATACGACTTCATGCCTGGTTAAAACAACACAACAATATCCACAAATAAATGCAGGAATCAGGAAATAAAACCTACAATTATAACTCAAGCAAGATATGCATTAGTCTGCTTATTTATACACAATATAGTGAGCTACATTCCTAATAGTAGTGCAAAGGAGCACACATAAAATGAATATGAATATGAATATGAATCCTTATTCTGAAAGCATTAAAACCATGAGCTTTGTCTTTTGTCTTTTATAATATTGATGTCACCACAAATATTTGGTGGGGGTATTTTCTTTAACTTAAAAAAAAAAAAAGAAAAAACATCCACTTATATATGCAGATGCATCCGGGAGCTCAACCAATGCATAGTATAGTAAATCAACCTTATAATAATCAGCTTAATTGATGAACACTACATTTTCCCATATTACACTGAGGAGAATGGCATAGTTTAGCTCTAACATTAATAATATGATTAATACAATAATTTTTAGTTTTGGGAGAAAAAAATATTATATAATATTATATAATACCCCTATCTAAACTGCTAACCTGAAGTTAACTTGAATGCACATCAAGTCACTGTATCTTGCCCACGTCCTTGTAAGTAAGGGAAGCACATGTTTTGCTTTGGGTGTTACTGCAAACGGGGTGTTTTGTGGATGGCCCATCGCTGGCAGGGACACGCAGGGTGTCAGCGTAGGGTGATATGTGGTTCTGATGCGCCACTAGCACAGCCAAGAATGTCACACTAAGAAACTCAAAGCTCCATCACAACTCTTTCTCTCAGTCTAGGGCTGGAGACCCATGGCTACAAATGACTTGTTTATTTCAATCTGCCCAGCATGACCACAAGCCTTTTTAAGCAGAATATGATTAAACTGCAGTATGCAAGAGAGAAGTTTATCAAGTGAGCTTTCAAACATGTGTCACAGTCCGTGTACTGAACAATGATTTCTCCACATTTAGAGCATCTATGCGAGACACTTGAGATGCACTGAGCAATAAATATAGTCCAACAGTTGGCAGCAGTCGATGTTTTGATCCTGTATGTTTTGTAGAATTTAGTTGTTTGGCCAAAAGTCAAGCCTATGATTCTGCTTCAAATGAAGATGCATTAAAGAAAGGCCTCCCATTTATATATGAATTTGGATTTCTTCCAAACTGCAGGCCCTTCCCGTAGCTTGATGCACTATTTTCCTTTAAGAGAAATGTGTTTTCACAGTTCACCAGGGAGAGTATTGAGCTGTTTACCCAGAGCAATATGATGCCATCATTAGTCGCCATGATCCATTTTGGCAAGTATTCTAATTGATTTTTCAATGCATCACTGAAATCATTGGGGGCCTCAGAACCCAGCAACTTTTCTCCTTGCAAAGACGATTTAACACCTCACAAGCATTCATATAACCTTAATATACATAGCAGATGCTTAACAAATTGGAGGGAATGGGGTTTGCTTTGACAAATAAAGACAAGACATATTTGTTTTGTGCTCTTCTTGCCATCTTGTGGCTGTGTTTGTGATACAAATTGGCATAGTGATCTGATGAATATTTTTAATGTATTTTACTCAAAATGTAGTTCTTCCAAAAATGCATTTGATTATGTTTGTATAGACACTGAAATGTACAATACTGACATATTGGCAGCATCTAAAATGTAATAGATGTACAAATGTTTAAGAATCTTTATTTGATCTATGAATATTCACATTAATTTAATGAGGTTTACCCATGTACTTAAATTGATATTATAACATTTAATTATTTTCTGTGTGACTTTCAGTGCCAGCTTGTTTCAGATGACTAAACAATTTTAAATAAGACTATGGTTAATTCAGTTTTTTTTTTTTTTTTCTCCAGTCATCTAAATGGCAAAATCTGTCCCAGTTTGGCTGAATTCACTCTACATTTTAAAATTATAGAATAAAATATGTTTATTTGTTTATATATTTATTTATTTATTTTTGAAAAGTGGTTATGTTTAGGGATTGGGGACAGGGTTAAAAGAGAGATCTAAAATATATATCTAATGGTCAAAATATATTAAAGTATTTATATGATATGATATAAAGGATTCATAAATATTTTAGCTTTCTATAGCTGTAAATAAGTAATACTGCTTACGTTTAAGATGTTGCTAGAAAGTCCATATTTTATGTTTCAGCATCTACCCAAACATACTAAAAAGGAATTCATTTTTTAACCTCTAAATGGTAAATATAAATAATTGTGTTTAAACAATGAGACCAGTAGACTATGCGTGTAGGGGCAATAAGATTGCTCCAGAATTTGAGCACTAGCACATGCATCCTCAAGGCACATGAAGTCAAACAAATCGTTCTTCCCCACCCTCATCCAGCCTCAAGGCATTACCAAGGACAAGAGAAGTGTGTGAGGTCACATGCTATCTGCAACCCTCAGGATCCTTATATCTGTGGAGACTGCAGTCCAGAGGCCACCCATCCACACTAAACAATTACTACAACAATGAGTATTTATTTTGGTTGAAAGTTGTTGTTGTTGTTGTTTTTAATTGTTGTCAATGTAAACAAACACTTTCAACATACATATGCAGCTGTTCTTTATGATGCCTCAAATAACAAAACAATGGGTCATTTCCTCAACATAATTCAAGTTTCAATATTAAAAATAAGAATGAGGTCTAATTTGTTCAGTTACTGAATCCTCCTTTCGTCAGGACAGCTGTTTCCTTCTGCATTTGTCACATGAGCTGCTGCCATCGGCCTCAATCTGCTCTAATTAATTCTGTCCATAACAGAAATTTGCTAAACTTAATATCTGCCAACCGTCTGGTCATGTGACTTGTCATAATTATTAGAACATTTACTCAGCAGACAAGAACATCAATATAGATTTTTAGTGCATTTTTAATTACACATTTCTGGACTTTATGATAAAATATGGTGAGAATGAAGTCCTTATTGCATTTCCATAATAAAAATATAAAGCTATTGCTGTATGCTTTTTGTAGCACATTTTTGACAAGTACCTGAAATAACTGTATCACTGAACGCCAGTCCATGGGAACAGCTTCGAGGAAATTGCATGTGATAGACACCTTCATTGGGACTTGGAATGACAGCTATGCATCTGCTTGTAGGTGCATACAAAACAAAAAGCTTTGGGTTTTCCCTTGCTGCTATCTCATATGAAATTGAAAAATTCTCTTCAAACAGTGTCACACCCTGCATGCTCACAATAGCTCACGTTACACAAGCAGATCTTAAGTTTACATGTGGGTGGAAAATGAAAATGTAAGGTTGTAAGCCATTCTTAATGAGATCCAAACCTTTCTGTGACAGATTCAATATGTTTGTTATACTACAATAAAATAAAATGATATGCTATTTACTCTTGAGAGGTTGTATGTCCCGAAAGTTGGGAGCTTTATTTTCTGTATTACCAATCACCATAGACTGCAGACAATGTATGTTGCATGTATCTCTCTTTCTGTTTTCCTTTTATCCCTTTCAGTCAATGTCACTATGAAATCCAACTCCAGACATAAGCATCTGCCACAGTGTCACTCCTGAACTGAAACTATGCACCAATTAACATACTATGAAAGCACCTACATCTGGTTGTCTCGCAGATATCAGAAAGCCAAATGTCAGTATGTTGCCAGAAGACATTTTCAAATATATATATATATATTATTTTAAAAGTCTCTTGCCTAATTATTAAAATATTATGGCACGACATATGATCCCACCGAAATATATAAAGGTTTTCAAAAAAGAAATAAAGAAAGATTAGAGACTAGTCTTTGCGAAATTGAGTCAAATCAAATAAAATTGCAGAGCTTCAGTCAATTATAAATAAATCAATGATCCTGAGTCAGGCTCCTGCGACAAGTTTTGGGATAGACAGGCCAAATCTTGTTTGACTAACAGGCAAAGACTACCAAGACTCTAACCTAGATTTCACTAAGTCTAGCACTTTCTGAGCATTGCGGGGAAGGAATGAAGATGAACAAAGAACAGCAACAAGCACTATAAGTGAGAAAGTTAGACCATGTGCATGTTTAATTATTAAACCCATTGTGGCTTGTGATAGATTATTATATTCAAGAAAAAGAACACATTACATAAGTCTGTTTTTATTTGGATTTTAGTTAAATTACACTTTCAAAAGTGTTTGTGGGCTTAATTTATAAAAACAATCCTTACACACAGCTAATTACTTAAGTGCTATAATTACATGACAAATACATTTAGGAACACTTTCACCCACAATGAATTCAACTGGCTTAATTGGTCCCACCGCAAGCTCTTTGTAACTTCCATGAAATTGCCAAATGGCTGGTCCTTCCAAATAACGCCTTTTTGTTTCCCTTTTCATTGCATAATTGCATTACTCCATGTGATACCAATTATCATTGGAATCAAGAGATATCAGATGAGCTCTTTCTCCATTGGTGTGGAGAAAAGCTTCCTGTGTCTCTGTAAGCCAAACAAAAAATTAACAGACGTGTTTCTTTAAACTCATCCCCATCATTAAAATTAATTTAAACCCTTGGTTGAGTGGGAACAGCCCAGAGCAACTTACCAGCTGCCTTTAAACGTCCCTGACCATATCTGTGTACCCTAGTGGCTAGTTTGGATATTGATGTGAAACTGCCTGCCAGCTTGCCTCATCTCTGGCCACCTGCCAGCAACAGGAAAGAAATAATTATACTAAAGACCTAAACCTTCAATGTCTAAAGCCCAAGACACACTGCACGATTTTTGGCTATCCCAGACAAAAGATTGGCATCGTGAAACAATCGTGGCGATTTCTGTGATCGTGGTCCTATGTCGTACAGTGAGAGAAATTCAAAGACAGCCATTGTCACAGTCTTGTGACCAAAGATAGCCTACAATAATTTTCTGGCAGTGTCAGAAATTCAGCATGTTCATCGTACAGTGTATTTGCAGTTACGACCCATGTTTACTGACCAACCAGTAAAAATGCAACATGAAATCAACGCGACATGGCGCTAAAATATAAAACTGCTTACCTCAAGCTCATATTTTTTCCACTTTCGCTGCTCCCACTTTCAGCACACATAAAAACTACAACTGTCAAAGTGTGATTCATTATGTTCTTTATGTTTACCACTAGCGCATGCTAATGACGTTTTATTCTTCTATAGAAACGTGTGTCATAGCCTACGAGTCAATAGGTGTCATAATTTTACAGTCTACATGCATGTTGTACCCAAGTTTATTAGATCCATGTCGCACAGTGTGACCAGTAATGATCTTATAGGATTGCTAAAAACGTGCAGTGTGTAGAAGGCTTAAGATTCTGCCACCTAAAGAGAGGTGTGAACCTATTTTCAGGTTTGTTTTGCTGAACTTGTATGCATGTAACAACAACAACAACAAAAACACTATGACCTATCATACTCATCTGATTCAGCACAAGTATGTTCTATATAACTGCATATTGTATTATATTTATGACTTGCACACCAAAATCTGAAATCCTACACCTTGGAGTCCAAAATTTAGAATCAAATTATCCTCCCAGGGTGGTTTGATTGGCTAGAAGTATCTGGTTTTCCAACACAATTGCATACAAGACATACAACACTCAGCTATTGTGTGTCTTTTGTTTTGTCTACAACAGATTTAGATGTGATACGTTGGAACAAAGCAAGCACTAGTCTATTTATTCATCTTATCATTTTCTTCTCTTTTTCTTTCTTTCAGCAGGATTCCTGCTGTTTTTTGGGAGCTGCTCTAAATTTTGAAACATCACCCACAGAGAATTTGGGGGGGCTGTAGTGTATCACACTCACAACTGAAGCCTTGCACCATTTTTCAAGTCATCTGAGCCACTTTGCCAGAGTTTGCCTCTTCTCCCCGTCTCTCCCAACCTGCCATACACATACTCAGCCTCCCACAATGTAATCAAATTCAGAACCCAAAAGGCACAGACCAAGTCAGTACCGGATAATTGCTCAACAACTCCAAGCGGCTGTCGTTTGAGACTGACTTGTTCTTTGAAAATATTGTCAGAGAAGTAGCCTTCTAGAATTCACTCTCTTAAGAATGCTGGTGCTGTCAGTCGATCGAGACCGGCAACGGAGCACGTGTGAGATCAGAAGGTTGTTTCAGTGGACTTATATCTTTGACCTTCTATCATTTCCCAGCACATTTGACCACAACTTGTCCTGCAAAGTGCCCATGTTTGCCATTACCGGGATGCTATTTTAAATGTTATAAAAACCAGTTTGGGGACGAAGGCTGGCGTAGGGTTACAACTAGGAGCTCCGCGATCAATCTCGGGCCATTTTCCCCTCTCGCTCCATCTCTCCCTCAGGTTGTTGAAACACACATAAAAACATAGACCCATTTAGAAAGCAATTTAAAGCACTCCGCAACCGTCGCTGCTGGTGAAGAAGTCTAGCCTCTTAATTATCCTGTATCAGCGTTACAGAAAATGCTTCCAAATATTACTCTGTTTTCCTGCTGTCAGCCTCTGGCTTATGAAGCAGGCTTTTAAGTATCTCCTTGTGTTAGACTAAGGTTTCCAGCATGGAGAGAAAAGGCAGAAGGTCTTGTTGTTTGCCCTATGGCACGAACTGCATTTCACAGGCGTTCAGTTTAACACGAAGATAGGCCAATTTTGAATAAATCTTTGTGAAGAATTTTAGATAAATGTAAAGCACACACAGCTCTTCTGTGGATATTAATGTGATAGCGCTTACAAGCACAGCCCGGTGTGCTAATGCACTTATCTATTCCATACATTCCATGTCGATGGTCTTTATTTCCATTGGCTGATCATTTTCACGTGTCATTCCCCACTCAAAACACTTCCCCAAACATCAAAGAGAAATGCTGAAAACCAGGCAATCTAGCAGCCACCTACCAAGGAGGAACACTTTCAATCTGCTTAACTCCTACCACTGAATTTAATTTTAATTAAACAGTTAATGAGCCATGGGATTAATGCCAATGGCTTTTTAAAGCAAACATCTATAAATCATTAAGGCCCCATTTGGAAGGGGAAAGGGAAATGTGCCTGTGGCAGACTGGGATCCTCTCCCCTCTCTAGGGCCTGGTGAACCCGAGCCCACGCGTCCACAGTGCCGACATTGTACAGGCAGGAGTATTGAGTAGCCCATGTTTAGCACGCCGCACAAGCATCTCTCTCCCTCCATTTCACTCACGCAGCAAGAGCTAAAAAGAGCTGCAGATGGGACTCAACCACAACAAACCTTTCTCTGTGACATTGCCTCCGCACACTGAAGGTCAGCAGTGGGGGAATGGGATGACGATGGGGGACCTACTGGGGCAGCACTGGCAGGGTTACTATGACCAAATGAGCTTCCCATCCACACTGCTGGAGCCCTCTATTACAGACTGGGACGCCATGGAACTGAAAGAAGGTAAAGTGTATGAACAGACCTTTCTCTGACAATATAGCAGTACATTAGTGTTGCATCAGGCTGCTTCTTAGCCAAGACCATTAAAACAAAATGTTGCTGTAAATACTCCAAAATATGCTCCATCAGTGTGCCTTGTTTTTCTATAATATGTTATATCACATAAATGAAATTATCTTTTTATGAGAAATAGTGCTGCTTTTACTAAAACTGATGTAATAAAGCAATTTGAATCATAAACAGATAAACATCAATATTTTTGTACATTTTAATGAAAATCTGGTTAATGACTTTTTTATTTTATTTTTTTTCCCCAAAAAATATCAACTTCCCCAAAACAGCCACACATCATATTGCATCTAAAGGAATGCAATCAACATCTTATCGCTATGTCCAATGGGGCTCTCATTTGTAACAATTAGTGCTCAGTCACATGCATGCTTCATGGCTTAAATCCAATTTAAAGCATCAATGTCTTAATAAGTCAGCTTCTAATCATAACTGCTGGCACAGCATCCAATCCCGTAATGACCCATAAATTCTGCTCCATGACTCCATTGATCATCACCCTCAGACGAGATGAGCCAGTTAATGTTATCAAGATGTACTTTCATCTGAAGTATTCATTCAAGATTACACTGCACATGTATCAGCATCACTGGTTAATCACTAGCTTGTGGCTTTAACTAGCACACACACACACACACACACACACACACACAGTCACTCGAAGAAATCAATTTTAGATCTACAGTCCTTCTTACTCATGTTTTGAGCTATTATTTAAACAAGAGTATTCTTATTGATGTAGTCCATTGTATATTGTACAATATCTGGGCCAGACATGAGAAAACCTGTTGCATAAAGCAAACTCAGATAGTCTAATTCTAATTGCATTATAAGGTAAGATACAGAAAACATGTCCAGCAGCGGTTGCTTCAAGGAAAACACCTGCCAAATTAAGTATAATCAAGAAATTTGGAGATTGCAATAACAACAACAAAAATAGTAATAATAATAATAATAATAATTGTATTACAAATAAATTAATAGTGTTCATCAGCTAAACCTTCAAAAATGTAGTTAAATAGAGACAAGCATTGGACAAGAGGCAAAGAAAATAAAAAAAAAAATAAAAAAATGCATTTAGGTAAAAGCATTTGTACTTTTGGGTCTTAAATTAGGCCAGTAAGTGTTTATGCTATTGACTTAAGGCAATTTGTTTTAAGTTTTAAACAACTAACTTGCAAAACTAAAGCAACCGGCCCCTGATTTCGTTTTAAAACTGTGCATGCATATATAAACAGTATATATATATATTTCGGCGAGCTCCTTTGATTTATTATAACTCAAAATCTGAGTGTTCATTGGATTTAATGCTGCTAAATTTGGATACTAAGTACCTGACAGCTCACGCAAATGCACCACATGCACACAAAGAAAAAAACATAATACCACCACCAGCCAGACAGTGTGATGGAGGTTCCTTATGGCTTTCAAGTGGTTTCACCAGTTATTGTAAATTTTGCATTTTACTCAAAAAAGAAATGGGAGTTTGGAGTACAAAAAAGAAAATCAATTTCAAACTTTTCAATTTGACAGATTTAATGACTGTAGACCCCCCACCACCCACCTGTGGGTAATATATTTTGTGGTTTTTACACAGAGAGCTATTGTATTATAAAAAGTATTGAATTCCCAGTCTCCAGTGGCCTGTGCTAAATTTACCTTAAACTAAATCACCAAAGCCTACTGGTGCTTGACAGTGAAGGCAGGTGCACAGCCTCCTCTCTGCCGTTGCCAGAGAAGGCAAGCCACCCCTCTCCTTTTTTTTAACATATCTTTCTTATATTATCAATTTAAGCTTTTTTCTTTTGAATTTCTAAAACTCACTATAGGAACCATTTTGCATACACACATACATAGTTGTTACATTGAATTCAATCCGCAGAATTCAGAGCTGTCCTCATTTTCCCTCCGCCAATTCCTTTTGATCTCTTCTCTTTTGTGTTGACAGTCCATGGCAACTTTTGCCAGTTCAAGTGATTTTCAGAGGACAGGCTGATTCTTCCAGCTTGCCGTCATGAAAACGGAGTTGACTTTGACTGAACACAGCATCAATGGCCCCTGCTTTTTTCCTGACAAAAGTGGTGTCTAGTGAAGTGTTAACAGTCCTGACACTGCTAGTTTTATGTGTGTCTTGGCATGTCTTCTTGTGAGTCAAACTCCTGACGCATATTTTGTGATAAATAAATAAAGCCGGTGGAGAGGAACAAATACATACTCCAAATAGAAGCTGACCGCTCACAAGCTAGTAGATGGAGCCCTCTCTCTTTTCTGCTGACTACTACAGGCAGATGGGAGCAGCACACAGAGTCTTGAATGAGTTTTCCAGGGCCTTCTGTCCCACTCATAGGACTGAGACTGGCCCCAGGAGACTGCCATGCTACTATTAAGTGGCCTTCGACAAGACAACAAGCCATTCATGTAGAGATGAGCACTCCTTCTGGAGAAGGTGAAGGGTTTAAGAGCAGAGATGGATGTTTTAAATAATAATGACTCACTTTTAGGGTTTATCGCTCCATTTTTTCCTCTTCTCCCATTCCCTGCGGGAGGGTGCTCATGGTTAAGCATGATGATTGATAATCTAATATCTCCGGCGCTTTGTTCACCTTTGCTCTTGTATGCTGAAGGACTAATTGCGAGACTGTCATACAGATCTTGTGCCTAAACTCACCATTTTTACAAACCTGTCAAAAAGTGAGAAGTACTGCATTACACGGACGATTAGTTATAATTCCCCCGTTGAAAAAGGAGACCTCAGGCAGACTCCATAATCTACACTCAACACCCCCCACACACACCCCCATTGCAAGGCACCCAGCTTTGTCATATAGTGACATTACAATAGGCCTTTTCTGACTTGAACTGGTGTCTTGAGACTGCCTGGTAATGGCCTTGTAAATCACACATCAACTTTTACACTTCCTCATCCGATAAACAGCCTCCCAGATGATTCTGCCAGAGCAATATCCAGCAAAATCAGAAGCTGGAACACTGGTCTTCTTGACGTTCAAGATCCTAATGTGCTTTGTTCAAAGACTTCAATGTGTTAAATGTGTTCCTGTAGCTCAAACTGTACAGAGCATATAGTACTATAGTGAGACAAGGTCATAGGTTCAATTCCCAGGGAATATACAGTATTTCAAATTTAATTTATTACATAACTTATTTCGTTGATGGCAAAGCAAAATTTTTAGCAGTCTTCAGTGTCACGTGATCCTTCAGAAATAATGCTGATTTGGTCCTCAAGAAACAAGGAGCAACAGTTTTTGCTCCTTAACATTTATGTACATGGAAACCATGATAATTTTCTTTTTTGTATGATTCTTAAATGAACAGAAAGTTTTTATAAACAGAATAATTTTGTCATTTATAAATGTATTTACTGCCAGATGATCAATTAAATGTGTATTTTTTAAATAAAATTATGAATTTCTTTCAAAAAATAAAAAGCTTAGGGACTCAAGACTTCAGAACTGTAGTGTATATAAAGTATATATGGAGGATATACGTAGCAGTGCATACACACATCCTTAAGCAGATTAATGAAGTATATAATGGAGAAAAAAAATTATATATATATATATATATATATATATATATATACATATATATACATATATATATATATATATATATATATATATATATATATATATATATATATATATATATATATATATATATATATATATATATGTGTGTGTGAGCATTATGTATTAGTAATGAATTCAAATCTTGTCTTACCAGATGATGATGTGGTTGTTGTTGCTGCTTGTTTAATATTTTGATAGCTTTCAAAATACTAAACAAGGCTAAAGTTTCATGTCTTTTTCTAATGATTGGTTTACTGCCCCGGTGACAATAATTTGAGAGAAGTGAATTTATGTTAAGCATTTATCCATGACTAAATGGTTGATTTAACAGGTTTTGGAAATGCATACAGAAGAAGATCCTGATTGTCAAACCAACATTTGATGGTCAAGTTTTAAAATCCATTCACGTTCGTCCAATGCGTTTGAAACACCAGACAGAAATTGGTTTAGACACATCAGAATGCCTTAAACTTCTGCAGAACAAAGTCCTCTGTATTTTGACAGCAGCTGGGGGATTTGAAACCGCCGTTGAAACAGTCCAGCTCTTCTAAAATATCCTCCATGACATTCATGCCTTTTATTGGGATGACAAGATCACGGCAGCTGTGGAATAGAACAACTCAAACCTTTGTGCAACCAAGTTCTTACAAGTCCTGCTAGAGGCCTTGAGATTCTGAACACTTGCTGTCTGTCACAGCGGTGGATGTTAGTCGTAATTACGCTGAGTATGTCTTTTCGAAACCACGTGCACTCTGACTGTTCCAGTCCTCCTCCGGACGACATTGAATGAATGTGTCCTCATCTGTGATGTTGACACGATTAACTTTCACCCACTGCATGTACTGTGTCACTACAGTCTTTAATCATCCCTCTGTCCCTGTGCCCTCAACCACACCTCTTCTCCTCCCCTCTAGCGCATCAGCTCTTCAGAGGGCATGCCCTTAAATATTACCTACCTTTAGATCGGGACGGCAGAGAAACCACCAATTACCCATATGCATGCTACCAACAACACAATTGCCGATTATTTATGTGCTGCTCTTTCCATTGCCACAGCAAGACAGCTTCTTCCGGAAAGAACAAATCTAAAGTGAAAGCTTAAAGCCCTTGAAATGGTTCTCCCTCTCACCCAATTTTACCTTTAGTCTATCTCTCTCTCTCTTTTACACCCTCTTCCCTTTTTTCCTTGCTCATTTTTCCAAAGGTGTGCTCTGGACCGCTTCTTTACTAGCCTGCTTATTGTGCTAAAGTAATTACTCCAGAGAAGAAGCTCATGAAGTGGAGAATTTCAAATGATTTCTCCATATTCATGGAGAGTGAAGCATGGAATATAGAAAATGATAAATTAGAAATGTATTTACAGAGAACCTGATGAGGAAGGTTAAAACGATTAGGCCCGATGGCTTTGCCAAGGAGTCTAAGGCAGACTCCACATGAGCACTCTCCCTTTGATTGGTGCCCCCTGCTGAAAACGGTAATAACGCAGTTCTCTCCTCACAGTACTGAGCCTCAGTGGGATATTTACTCCATGCAGGCTTCTCAGGTTATTGAGAGGATATTTTGCCACAGTGATGTCCTATCTCGCATTTGGAAAAGGTCTCTCTACTGGATGGTTGGATGATTGCTTTCCTCTAATTAACCCACTTTTTATACATCATTTTCATCCGTAACATGCTGTAAGTTTTATTAAAAATACTTAACTTTCCAAACCTGTGAATAAATGAAAAGTAATGTAAATTAAATGTATGTGTTTGCCTACTGTACTAAAAAGCCTAGAGGCAATCGCACAAATGTTAATTGAAATTACTGCTTCTTTATTTTTAATTGAATTACAGCTAGCAATATTAAGAGAGCATTAAACATGTGCATGCATGCATCTCTTTATCCCATCCCCCAACTTAATATCAAACTCATGTCTATCTCCCCCACACATGCAAACACTTTTAAATTTTACTCAAAAAAAAAAAAAAAAAAAAAAAAAAAATGATATAGCCAAGGAGTTTGATTCATGTAGACGTAAAATATATTAAATCTGTCAATCAGTTATGAAGGATGAAGGTACATTAAAAGTCTATAGCATATTTGGACAAAAGTTTGATTTCCTGTGGTTTGATCCACAGCCCGGTGCGTACACATTCATCTACTTTTACTCATCAGGTCTTGATGTTTTAACAACTAAAATCCATATTGGATGTACAGGTAAATTACGTTTTTAAAGATTTATGTGAAAATGTTTATTTTATAGTTTATTTATCTGTGCTCTGAACTCATTAATCAGAAACTGTATGTCAGTCAGAATAAGTATGGCTGCAGTATCATGTATAAACCTGGTAGAGTACTAGTGTGTGAAGCTAAAACATCACGTGACCCGTACAACATTAAAAAGCTTTTACTTTTTATAACACAATATATGACTATATAAATTTTAATAGGATAGATTACCTTAAAAAGAAAATTATGTCATCATTTACTCACCCTCACATCATTCCAATATCTTTTATATTACGCATAATAAAGAAAGTCATACAGGTTTAGAGCGACATGAGGGTGAGTAAACGATGACAGAATTTTTGTCTGTGGGTGAACTATCTATTTAATGATCTTACAATATGATATTGATGATCTCCCTCAATGTGAACACTGTGTCAGTACATCAGCTAAAGTGCTCTAGACTTACAGCAGCTCTAACACTTCAGTATTCGAGTATCAAACAGAACATGCCCTCACATAGAAACTTCTGCTGAGGAATATGATCATACATAATAGCACCTTAGAATTCTTATTTGAATCTTCATATTGCCGTTTACCTGAGCCGACATGATTCATTACCCATCATACTGTAGGATTATTAGCTATTAGGATGCTATTAGGATGCTGTTGTAGATGATTTGCTCTCATAAGCAGTGGGTCCATCATAACAAGCACAAAAAAAAAAAAAAAATTCTAACAATAAAGCCGAATTTAACCATGGATGCAATGTTATTTTCATAAATTGAGGTTTTTATACACCACTAAAATTTACAAGAGCAGATTTTAGCCTATTGCAGAAAAAGAGTTTCATTTCCAGAGAAAGTGATGACGATCATTTGTCTATTGAATGCAAAGTAATAGAGAAGCATTTGGACATCATAACATGTTTTTCAGACATTAGAGGTACTGTATTTCTTTAAAAATAATAGTAATGAGACATCACAAAGGGGATTACAAAAAATGAAAAGTCCTAAGAAAATAACTTACTGTCTGCAACCTTGCTGACTAAAGTGAGGTGAAGACCATGGCATCATCTTCCCTCTCATTAATTTCACATCTATAGTTTGCTTAACATGTAATTAACAGAATAGTGTAAAGATCAATGTGTCGTTAAATTATGCTGGCTCTCACTGCTGTCCGTGTCGAGGTAAGCGAGATGTCTTGTCAGCTCTTTTGAGCATGTATTATTTTAACCAAGCCATTTATTGCAAGGGCACTCCATGACCGTGGCTCAGCACGAGTCATTACAAAAGCAAACAAATATGGCTGCAATCCTCTCCACAAGAATGTCTGTTAAATCTCTTAAAGAACTAAAGCAGAAAAATCTCCAGAAGCAGAATGATAATTTTAAGATGCACCGTAGAGCCGCAACGACTTTCTGACAGTTTCATCATACATTACTCCACCATCTCTTGAAATTGACATTGTTGGCTTTGATCAAAGCCAAAACAGAGCTATGATATTCTGAAAGAAGTGTTTCATATGATTTCTGTGACAGACTGTATATCAAAACACTACCAGTGCTTGAAGGGATATACTCTGTGTGTGCATGCGATTCGTTTTAGAGAAAGAGAGATGACAGAAAGCGAGAGACATAGAGAGAGAACAGGACGTGACTATGCTAAAAGCAAGATGTGAGAATGAGACCATTTGTTAACACTGAATTGAGACAGTGGTCAGTCTGAGCACACCGTATCTGAAACAAATCCCAGCCCATTTGCATCACCAACGGAACGAGAGTCTATTTCTTACACACACATGATGAATATACAGTATTAAGGTTCGGACATAGAAAATGAATGGCTTACAATACAGCGCGACAGAAGCGGTGATGTCTCCCCCCACAGTGTGAGGACTCCAGGCCTCTTGTGTTCGCTCTTTCCATTCATCATGATCAGGGCACAGTTTGAGGCGCTGACTGGGCGCTGACCTGATTGGTGCTACATCTCCCATGTCACTCTGGAGAATAGACAGTTTCTTTGTCACCCGGGCACCAAGAATACCATCAAGCTTGTTAGGAAGAAGATAACTCTCCTTTAGTGAAAGGGGAGCTATCTTGGGAGGACAATTCAAAAGCGGCCTTATTGCAACATTGTTATTCTATTGCTCTTCTTTTTTCCCTTTGCTTTGTTTTGTCTGCAAAAGGGATTTTGAAGAACTGTGATACAAAACGAGCTGCTGCCTGTGAACACAGTAGGGCTGTCACGATATTAGATTTTTCATATCACGGTTATTGTGGCCATAAGAATTCACAATATCGATATATCGTGATATCTATAGAAACCTTGGAGGGAAAAGATATCAGTCAAATTATTTTTTATTTTGTTTATTGAGTTTTTCTTTTTCACCCAACGAACATACAGTAAGGATACTGATAAACGCAGGGCACAAGACTGGCTTTCTCTGTCTTCTTTGAAGCTCCTGTGAAATAACAAGAGAGTAAATGCTGTGGTAACACTTTACAATAAGATGCCATTTGTTAACATTAATGTATTAACTAACATGAATGAACAATACATTTATTACACAATTTATTAATCTTTGTTAATGTTAATAAAAATAGAGTCATTCATTGTCCATGTTAGTTCACAGTGCATTAATGTTTACAAACACAACTTGTGATGTTAATAATGTATAAGTAAATGCTGAAATTAACATGAACTAAGATTAATAAATGCTGTGGAAATATTGTTCATTATTATTTATGTTATTTATATATGTTAAATAATGTAATTAACTAATGTTAACTAATGAACCTTATTGAAGAATGACTGCAGATGAGGCATTAACTGCATGGCACTGCGACCAACTTAACATTTTACAGAGTTTAATGTAGCAATGTGGTCGCTCAGTTTTTCAAGATTAGTTTTAATCGTGTAACTGTTAAAAGATATGAACAAATAAGTTACTACGCACAGGCCGTATTGATTGCAAATACAAAAATAAGATGAGTAAAGAAAAAAAAAACTATGTAGAAATGAACAGCATGAAGTACAATCTTGGCAGAAGTGAAATAGTTATTTTGGAAGACACTGTAAGATGAGAACAGTAACCTTAAGCATCCGTTCTCAATTCCAGTCCTTGCGCCTCCCAGCTCTGCATATTTTGCAAGTCTCTCTTTGTTAACACACCTAATTCAGATAATCAGCTCGTTAGACGTGAGCTCCGTGCATGAACTGTGTTCTCATTGACATGGTCCCTACACAGTGTTCATTGCTCCCTACTCCCTGAGCAGGGGAAATCTGTTGAGGTTTACCTCACTTCGGAACATTCGTTCTCGGAGTTGTGCTGCGCAGCGTCTCCACACATGGACAAGTGGTACATCATATACCTCTGTAAATAAATACAATTTAAATTCACGTCTCGCACACTTCAGTGCTCTTTGAATGGAACATACATGTTTTCTTCGAACTGGAATCACTGCAGAATATCCTGTGATGTCCACTTCGCAGGAAACTTACGTTTTAATAGAACAAACATCTGAAGCCATAAGAGAAACATACCAAATGTGCATAGCGGGGGGGTGGGGCGGGGGTTGCAAGGACTGGAATTAGGAACCGCTGACCTGAAGGATCATTAAGGGGAAAGCATTTTTGCATATCTCAGCATCAGAAATGGTCTATGGGCTCCAGCACCTGTAAAAACACTGTGTCTGGAGCACACTTCAAGCACAAACACCTTCTCCCAGATGGGCTCTATGAGCAGGGCTTTGGATCTGAGGTTGTAGATTTAAGCATATAAATGGCGCCGACACCTTATCGTCTGCCTTTGTGCTTTGTGCTTTTCCCCCCACTTGTACCTGATTTGAATTTCATATCCTTACTTCAATGAGCTCAGCACCCACTTTGGCCTCCTCCCTCATCACCTGTAGACAGACACAACTCTGCCTAGGGACGAAGCCGCGACTAGATCTGTCATCCTAGCAGAGGACGTAGTTAACTTGGCACTAGAAGCCTAGTGGTACAGAATCTCTGCCATTTAAAATAAAAGAAACATGAAATGCCTTTTGATGTCAGAGAGGTTCACCTTGCTCTGAACAACAGCCCACATGGGAGCGACACGCCACGAGACAGTTTGTTTGAGGGTAGCGAGATGCTCAGTTAGAAGGCAGCATTCAAAAAGCAAAGAGATACAAGGGCGACCACACAAAGACAGATTTAAACACCCAAACATTTATCAAGGTGCATCTACAGAGGGAAGTGAAAGAACTAAAACTTTTCCCTTGTTTCAAAACATAACTTATTTCTGACTTTGGCTTTTCTAATAACGTTTGCTTTATGGGACAAGACCAGAGTAATCCGAATGGAATGAAGTTGTCTCCCTGAACAGTCTTTCTGTCATTACAGAGATTGAGGGTTGACTCCATCTGTCACATCTGTCATTTCTGTTATTGTGAAGAAATTGATTTTTATATTGTTTCACTGGAAAATGCCCCCAAATTCAGATCACTTATAGGAAGAAGACACACTAAACATACACTTACTGTTGTGCACAAATGCAGACAGCTTTACTGTCTGAAAGAATCTTGCCCAGCAGTTCTGTGAACCCTCACTGACGCACAAAGAGTTGTCAGAACAGTGAGACACATTTTCAAAACCAGTTGTAGTGATTCTGCTAAGGATTAGAACAGACCTCACTCACATCCAAACATCTATAGGCTGTAGGAGGCAGTAATAAGACCCACCACTGGCATCAATTCAACTAAAGTAAAGGTGATGTCAACCAGTCTTACAATATCACAAATTTGAGTGCTACACATTTTATTCCTTCCTGAATGTATCCATAGAACTATACTGTCATATACTTACTGTAAAAGCCACCAGCCTGTTAACCATTTAACATTAAAACATCTCTGTTGAAGAGATGAAAACCCTTGAAGAACTATATTTGAAAAGCAGCTTGATTTGATTGAATCAGTTTCACACCCAGCCAAAAGTAAAGCATTCACAATCAATATCAACGACACACTTTTAATAACAGACAAATACTTATTAAATAGCTTTGGCAGATTAAAGAAGGCTACTGATATCCGAATGAATAAAAAAATATTTGATAATAAAGCCACTTATGTCAGTCTTAAAGGAATTAAAAAGCAGGCAATTATTCCATCAAGGTGAATTGAAAATAATATTCAAGTTAACAAAATTTATTGTACAATGACTGCAGAAAGTCTTGATTTGAATGATTGCAATTGTACATCAGTGCATATTTAAATAATAATAAAAAAGATTCTTTATTTTTTTCATAATAGAACATAATGGCTGTAAAAACTGAAAAGAAATAGTCCTACTTCCTAGTGATTTTCATTATATTAGAGTGAATGTTTTTGGAGGGTTCTTAAAAGTGTGAACTGGCCTTTTTCTCCTTTGATGTCACAGTTCAGGATAGTTAGTAGCAAAGGGTTTGGAACAGTGCATGTTCTTGTACTGCAGTTGGCCAATCAAACTGAGCTATGTATCCGTGTGTGTGTGTGTGTGTGTGTGTGTGTGTGTGTGTGTGTGTGTGTGTGTGTGTGTGTGTGTGTGTGTGTGTGTGTGTGTGTGTGTGTGTACATAATAAATAAATAATAAAAAAATTTTTTAAAAAAATCTGAATGTTGTGAAGTGGAATCATCAACAATGCCTCAAAAGCAATATAAAATTGTATGACATAAATTCTGCGCTTTAACTACAACACTAAATTAATGGTGCATTAGAAATAAATCAGACTGATTAAGCAATGAAAATTACTTGTAAAAAATGATGCACTGCAATCGTTTGTCAGTGCCCTCCTGTCAAGATCTGCATTTCCATTAGTAAATGCATTACCATTTGAAAGCATAGAAAAGGTGTTTAACCTCTGGCATTGCACAATAAAGTTTCAGTCCTTTTACTTTCATATTAATCTCTTTAATCCCGTCTACATGCACATGATTAGTATGATATGATTTAACATAAACAGCAGCGCTGTAACAATATTTAAAAAAGCTTACTGGTCTACATTTACCAGTTCATCATTCATTCTCCTGCTACAGTTAAAGACATGAATAAGAATTGATTTTTTTATTAAAGTGCTAAAATTAAACATAACATCTAACAAGAGTGGCAGGAAAGAATAGCAGGAAAAGAGCTCAAAAGCTTTAGTTTATTTAAACATTGACTCGTGAAATGCTGATTATCTTGACATACAGAAACCAATCCAACTGCTTAACACTATGTAAGCATATTTCATTCACTCTCAGAATAATGGCTTACACAAGTGCGCATGTAAAGATGGTCCATGACCATGAGAGCATATCATAACATAAATATTATATATATATATATATATATATATATATATATATATATATATATATATATATATATATACAGTCAACACTAAAAAAAAAAATATACAGTATATATATATATATATAAATATATATATACAGTATTATATATATATATATATATATATATATATATATATATATATATATATATATATATATATATATATATGGTTTAAACAAACAAAAAAGAAGGTTTAGGAACATAAAACACAACAATATATGTAACACAACAAAATAGTCATGCTATACAATTTGCAACATAGCGTTGCCATTTGGTGGGGCCTGAACCCACCAGCCACACCACTGAGAAAGACCACCACTGTTTTTCTTGATTTTACAGAAACTAACAAAAAGAGCTCAAATGTATGCAATTCATTCAGCTGCCCAATAATAATTACAAAAACATTACATCTCACAAAGCACCCGTAGCTTGAGTGACTAAAAATGCCCTTTCGTCCTCTTGGAATTATAAGGTTCTATCTGCGTTCTGAGCAGTTTTGAGATATTGAGCTTTAAAGTTTTTGCATTCTATTCGACTATGTAGAAAGAACCTTTTTATTTTCTAAATAAAAAGTTCCAAAATGTACACAACTTAATGGAATAGTCTTGACTCTTTCTGAATTCTTAAACAAAGAAAGAGCTACATTTGATTTTTATTGACTGAACGCGAGCATTTTTTGCGATAGAAAACTCTGTAACGTTTCCACTGATTAAGAAATATTTTTATTTGCTTGGGTGGTAATATTAGGCCTATTATATTAATAGGAAAGGGGAGCCCAAAAATTTGTTTTGCCTATGTCACGAAAAGAGGTAAATCCAGCCCTGGAAATAAGCAAGTTTGTAAATCAAACAGTCGCATTCCATCTCTGCGCAGCTCTCAGAAACCAAATCAGCTCTAGCCTAATAATCAACTAAGATAGGCTACATATATAGTTTCTACTGTTTCTATCTATTTAAATTTTTAAATGTTTTAGCATTTAGGCAGGTATAAACTTTATTACTTGTTCAGATCTGCATTTGCATGCTTAATAAAAGGTTTTGCTTTTGTATTTGTTTCAACCTCCATGTTCTCCAATCAGCTATTTATAGAGTCAGCCTCCTGTTATTTGAGGTTGTGGCTGATGTGGCATTGCTCAGTACAAAGAGTTATATACAGTATATTCCTCTTATTTTACTTTTATTAGCATTTATTGAAATTGTTTTAATTAGAACTTTTTAAATCACAAAATGTCCCTGAGCTGGAACTAGGTCACCCGAAGCACAGCATTACACCATAAAGTCTTTCTATACAAAGTTGTTGGCCCCGACAGTTAGAAGATATTTAAATGTTATAATCATTATGCAAAATATTATTTTATCTGTTATACAAGGCATATTTATTCAGTGATAACTGCGACAAAAAGACTGTTAAATCACAGACACAACAGTTTTCAGTTTTCTCAAGCTCCGCCCACTTCCTGCACACCGCTAGTCTTTTCTATTTTTATTTATGTACTGTGACTTTTCAATTATTAACAACTACAGGGAGACTACAGGGAGGGGATAATGTATAGTTAAGCACAAACAATCTGCCCACTGATTGATTGGTTGGTTGATTGATTAACGAGGTTGTTTTCAAAATCAACACATATGGCGATTTTTAGGTGCTAAAAGAGGTGAAGCTTTAGTGGCACGTCCTCCTCTTTATGGTGCAGGAGACACGATTAAAGGCCTTTATCCTTCTTCTGGCTGGAACAAGACCTCAATCTCGAGGTATCTCCACTTTAATCAAATCGCTTCTTTTTCCCTGCCACAAAACTGTCACTGGCAGAAAATAAGCCCTCCCTCATCAAAGAGGGTCTTCAATTGATTTCCAGGCAAGGGGAGAATTTTATTCAGAAAGTTGGAGGCAAAGAGGGGAGGAAAAAAATCCACCTGCATCCCACATCAGCCAAATTACTTCTGACTTTTAATTTATTTCTGCAGGAAATGGAAAGCTACATCCTAACCACAGTCAATAGGGGAGCCGAGGAGAGGGGTGTAATCAGGCCGAGATCCGACTCCTCCACCTCGTCCCTGTCAACTTTAATAGGCTCTCCAAGAACACAATCTGCTCCCTTCGACACACTCCCACATCTCCTAAAAATGGGGCCCTCTACCCATCGGCCCCAGGCCATGTCCTCCTTAATGACAACTGATCATTCCGAATGTCTTGGTTCAGACATGACGAGTCCCCTGTGACGATTTCTTAGCATTCCTTAACTTGCCAAGCATATACTCCAAAAATGTGGACATACTGGTGCTTTGAGCAGATTTTCATTAGTACATCATCTCCTGGAATATTAAAAAAACATTACCGTTAGCAGCAAATGATCTGATGTTAGTTTGCTAATATGCTAATATTCAATGAACTATTTTCTCAAGTCGAAAGTCACAACCACTACATCAAGGTCACAAATGATTGGCGGCACTTGCACACTTGAGGCTCTTGCTCCTGAAGGAGCGTATTTGTATGGATACCCTGTCAGTGTCATTCAGGGCAAAAAAAAAGGGTCTCATAGATGGAAAATCAAAAAGTTTATATCACCTCAAAATGCTAAATGATCACTCAAATTGAGAATGAAATGAAGAAGAAGGGGAGGAGTGTAGAAAAAAATGTATGAGCTGCTCTTTTCATTTCATTTGAGCAAGAAACAGAGCGATGCTTTTGATGGTATAGCCGCTGGGCGTAGAGCTGAATGGAAATGGATTTGTGGAGTGTCCCTGACTCACAGATCAGGTTTTATCTTTGTGCAGTTTGCTATCCTCCAGACTAATGAACCATCTTTGAGAGGAGATTAAATGGCAGGAAAAAACAATCACAGCCCCTGGTCACTTCCATTCTGCCTGCGCTCTCGGCATATCACAAACCCTCTTAGTGTCACATCGGACTGCATGCTGTCTAAGTGCTGCGTCCTTTTGGGGCAGACTACCACTGTGAAACAAACTACCAGAAATGCTCTCCTAGAGTAAAATGAGTGTTTCGAGCTGAATGTTTTACTTCATGAGTCTTTTCTCAGCTGTACAACACATGCAAATGGACACGGATAGAGGAAATGAGGCACTCCAATTCTTATTGTCTCTTTTCAGTGAATTTTTCCTCCCTTGTTTCTAGTTGACATCTTCTTTGTGATGGGTCTGCGTTGAAATCTGGGCTTTATGTAGGTGGGTGGGTGATGTGCTGGAGAGTTTCCACTTTGGTCTACGCTCTCGCTCTGACAGATGCACCAAGGGGAGATCGGCTGATGTCCAGGAGCACTCACCTGTCAGAGAGTTTGCATGCGGACTGTTGCCTTGGAAACCAAAGTGCCCCAAACAGATGTGCTGAATGAAATGTGAGGAGATAAACAAAAAGCTAACTTTTTTTTGCATCTGCCCACTATTTTCACATTCATTCTTCACATATAGTCTGCTGATAGCTTGTTTCAGCAAGCAGATGCCCCAGTGCAGCTCATGAGCCACTGATAATGATTGTGTGCTATTAATAGTGTATGAGATGAGGTCAGCCATCAGTTCTTTGAGTTAATGAATGTTTTACCACAGCATCGGCATGGCTTTGGTAGAATAAGTTGAGGAGATCTTTGTTTTACTGCAGACATAGTTTTAGGAGGGTTTTTATTTTTCTTCATTTATTTGTTTATTAATGTATTTTCCACCCTGACATAGAATAATAGGTGGAGGTCTTGAGACGGAATAGTAACTACTGGTGGTGGAAAGTCAAGAGTCTATTTCTCTGAAAAGGCTTGAAATGGATTTTTTTTTTTCCTTCTTTTGGCAAATTGGAGCTCAGGAAAGCACAGATTTAGCCAATAAATGCAGTGAGGAATTCAAGTGGCTGACATCAGCTATTCTTAAACTACACCAATGGATAACTGTAGTGAGTTAATAGAGCCAAAGCCAGTCATAACAGAAGGGCCGTTTAGCACTCTTCACTCTATTATAGATTTATTTTGGGATACCAACCATTTTAACAAAGTTTTGTTTTTGTTGTTTTTTGTAAATGTATTTGAGATCGCTAATGTCTCGCTACAACTTGTTATGGTCTGAATTGCTTTGCTGGAACTGTGACCTTCAGAGAGAATAGTGGACCAAGACAGTAGAAGATCTTAAACGAGTGCATGTCTCTACGTGAGGCGAAATGACTCCTGCCCCGAATGACTGCCCCCTCCTATGAGGCCGCTTTTGCTGAAATCATCAAAACAGGCCACGATAATCTCCAGGCTTGCTGCATTAGCTGTTTGGTAACTCCCCAGATCAAGGTTTACAGACTGCTCCTGGCACATTGCCAGGTTCAAAGGGCATTTTTGAAGAGTTTTGGCATACTTAATAGACAAAATGAGATTGGTGTGGGCTTGCTCCGAGGCAGTCATCAGCCCTTTTAGGCACTTCCTCAGCGGGAGGAATTTGAATATTTGACTCTGGAGGTGCCTGTGTCTGTCTCATTAAGGCAGTCTGATCACTGATGACAGGCAAGTCTAGTCACTTCTCATCTATTTCTGTCTCTAACAATAAAGACTAAATATTTAAGCACATTACCTGGGCTCCCTGTCGGGCTACGGAGGCTTAATGGGAACACGAGCAAGTGACATTTAAATAGTCGTCCCGTGACACATGATGTACACGAATTAGTCTGAAACCTTGAAATCGACTGCATGTCGGTGTGATGCTTTTGTGTTGTGACTGAGGGAATATGTGTTGTCATTATATGGTGTTCTTGATTGAGCAAAGGGCCACTGCACAAGAGCCTCTGTAAATCAATTTTAGTGATTTCAGCCAAAGCCTCCTCATGCCACTTGTTTATGAGAGAGTGAACCTCAGTTTCACACCATCCTCGAGTGCTGTTTTCATCACTGGCTTTATTTTACGAGGAAGTGTCCGGGTTAATTCCCTCGACTACCCTTCTCTTCCTCTGTCCTGTGAGATCATTTTTTGCAGCATTAGGTGCTGTGAACCCTTGACTTCAATTTCCTCTCAGTGGCGGAGTGAGATCAGGAGACTACTTCAAAGCTGGATACCATGCTCCAGCACCAGCTTATATGGCAGCGTTAAAAGCCGGGGCGTCTTCGAGGGCCACTGTGGACTCAGTCTGCACCCGCCCCTCTGAAGTCTTTGCCGCTCATACTTTATATGCTGAAGAGCTTTTGACCTCTTTTTTCATGCCAGACGCCTCAGCATTTCAAATGGTTCATTCATTCTGAATGTGATGATCAGCTCATTTCACCCTAAAGGCCCTGGTGAAAAAAATAGCGCTCATTTCATTTTGTAGATTCCAAGGCACTTGGAAAGCAGGGTGTGTGCTTTGTCCCGAAAAGAAGCATCTTGTTGCACAGGTGCTTTCTCTCTCTTTCTGCAAACACACACACCAACAGGCAGGCACCAACACACACATTCCATTGACCAACAGCCAGTAGGCACCAACCTGGCGCTCTGTGTTCATTGAAGCCTCACTAATGCATCAAACACATCTGTAATTTATTGTAATTAACACCATCTCATTTGGATAAGTAATGACACAGCGACTTTTGATGAATGGCGATTACCCATTTGGTGAATCATCTCAAAAGAACAGGTGTTGATTATTTATATATTTAGTGAAGAGTCGGTCATCAAAATGCAGAAATCATCTGCCAGTGCCTCAGTGAGCGACTGTTAATTGCTAGCTGGTTTCATTATCTGAAATGCACCCGAGGAGTCAAACATATTTTGGAATGTATTTACATATTTTGGAAGTTTACCTATCAAGTTTAATCTAGCAGTCTGGTTTTCACTCTCAGCTCTAAAAATTATGTAATTTTATGCATTTTATGCATTCATAGCTATCTATCTATCTATCTATCTATCTATCTATCTATCTATCTATCTGTCTATCTGTCTATCTATCTGTCTGTCTGTCTGTCTGTCTGTCTGTCTGTCTCTTTATACTATACAGTATATATATACAGTACAGGTCAAAAGTTTGGAAACATTACTATTTTTAATGTTTTTGAAAGAAGTTTCTTCTGCTAATCAAGCCTGCATTTATTTGATCAAAAATACAGAAAAAAAATGTAATATTGTGATATATTATTACAATTTAAAATAATTGTTTAAAATGTATTATACTTTAAATTATCATTTATTTCTGTGATGCAAAGCTGAATTTTTAGGATCACTATCACATGATCCTTTAGAAATCATTCTAATATGATGATTCATTATCAAAGTTGGAAACAGTTCTGCTGCTTAATATTTTTTTCAGAACATGTGATACTTTTTTAGGATACTATGATGAATAAAAAGTAAAAAAAAAAGAAGCTATGTTTTTAAAATATAAATATTTTGTAATAACAATATACACTACTGGTCAGTAATTTGTGGTCAGTAATTTTTTTTTTTCTTTATTTTTTTTTTAAATAAAATCAATACTTTTATTCAGCAAGGATGTGTAAAAAGTGATAGTAAAGAAAATATATTATTAGAATATATATTATTAGAAATTTTTTTTTTATTATTTTGAATAAATGCAGTTCTTTTTAACCTTTTATTCATCAAATATATTATACAGCAGAACTGTTTCCAACACTCATAATAAATCAGAATATTAGAATGATTTCTAAATGATCATGTGATAGACTGGATGTTACATGTGACACTGAAGGCTGGAGTAATGATGCTGAAAATTCAGCTTTGCATTACAGGAATCAATTATTTTTTTAAAGTATATTCAAATAGAAAACTATTATTTTAAGTTGTAATAATATTTCACAATATTACAGTTTTTTCTGTATTTTTGATCAAATAAATGCAGGCTTGATGAGCAGAAGAGACTTCTTTCATAAACATTAAAAATAGTAATGTTTCCAAACTTTTGACCTGTAGTGTATATATAATGGGTCTTTTTATTTGATTAAAATTTAAATTGATTGATTTTAAACAACAAAATTTTAATTCAAACTTGAATTTTAGATTAATTAAGTTTTTCAAATAAATATAACTGCAATAACATAGACAAACAAATATGATGGGTTGGTGGGTAAGGTTTTGGAAGGATGAATTTCTTTTCATCTCCATCCATATCAAAACATTTTTTTTTTTTTTTCATGTATTTGCAGTATTTTTTTTTTATTTTTATTTGTTTGTGCATTTTACAGTCTTTGTTTACTGTGTACAGTTTTCTTTGTGATTTCTTTTTTGTAGGCTGCACCTGTGGGCTATTCATTTGGTGCCTTTCCTCAGACTAATCTAAAGCTGTTTAGAGATCTGTTGATCTGTTGAGGTCTTTCTGGGTACTGCAGTCATGTAAATACCAAGCTTTTCCCTCTCACCTCCTCATAAATAGAAAGAGGCAACAATCGACTTGCAGGTATCCACCATGAAGAGGAGGCAGATGGCAAGCCCAGCTGTTCCCAGGTTTTGGAGGCAGGCAGGATCCTGACTCATTCTCCCCAGGGCCCCACTGGCTTCTGTGGGGAATTTACAGAGAAGCTGTGCATATTGGCGGCCTCTCCTGCTTTACTGGTCTGGGGGCAAAAACTCCCCAGCTCTCCCCTCTGCCTCCTACTCTGATCTGCTCTGTCATAAGTGTGTGTTTAAGGTGGGAGAAGGTGTTCTATACTAATGAATGTGAAAGCAGTGAGCAGAATTGCATTAGCCTTAAGATAGTTATGTACTGTAGCTACACTGGCTCTTCTCTATAAGCTTAAACAGTTTTTGGCCATCATATAGTACTCACTAGAAATGCCATAGTTTAGTCTAACCCACAATTGGTTATTAAGTCTGCAATAGTGTACAGATTGGAAAATCTATATATTTTAAGCCTGTTGGACCATTTTATTGGGTTTATTGTTTTTAATATGTTTGCCCAGGTTTAACGTGTTTTCTGTATGGTTTCGATACCTTAGTACTCTTACATACAGTACTGTTGCCTAAAGTAATAGAAATTCTAGTGCAAAATAAGTAAAGTCAAAAAGCTTGTGTGTGTGTGTGTGTGTGTGATTGCTGTCCCAATGGTTTATTGACCTCAGCTGAATAGACTACTCAAAACCCAAGCACATCTGTAGTCTACTTACGATAATGGAGTGACTTATGAATATCATAAACGCATTTGATAGCTGCACCTCACTTCTGCTGTTTGTAATCACAGTAAAAGTTCTTTGGCTCGACCACGTCTAGACTCCAAACGTCAAAGAAAAATGCAGTTCTACTTTTTCTCAGTAAGAGCTCTCGGAGCTGTCAGCCCATGTCAGTCAGGCCTGAGATCCTACGCATTTACCAATCGATATAGAGCAAAACGGATACTTTGAGCAAAATGAATTTGGTCACATTTAAGGTGCTTTTAAGTTATATTAAAGCTTTGAGATTTGATGTTTTAAAGAAAACATTTTCATTTATCAGACTAGTTTGTGCTTTACATAGAGAATTTGCTTATGCTCCCCAAAGTAAACAGAGGAGTAAAATAGGAAAGCCTTTATAAAACTACAGATCAGTCGCAGTTTATGAATTTAAATGAAAAAAGTCAATAGCTTTCTACTACAGAAAAACAAAGCAGTAGGTAGATGTTAGTTTGTAAGTAACTTCAGCAGGAGTGACAAAGCAATAAAAAGGACAGTTGGATGCTTTAACTCCATTATTGCAATAGAAAATTATAACAGCTCTTGTACAACACCAGATGAAGCTGGCCTTCACTGAATATGAAACTCATACTGATCACTGATCTCAAAGTCTGAAGCACCGAAAACCTCCCATGTTCTCAAATCTTGTTCACGTTAAAAGAATTCAGAAGACTTGGAATAACGCACATGCATCATATTAATTGACTACTTTCCATACTTTATGTGTTTTGGAGCTTAACAGTTTTGAGATACAGTAAGTATGTATTTTAAATTGCTCCTGGAAAGCATTGTCACATTTATTTAGTTAGTTAGTTAGTTAGTTAGTTAGTAAGTGATAGTATAAGAGCCATATTTGTAGATTAATTATACAGAAAATAACAGAATAATAATGATGGACCATTTACATTTTTTTTTTTTTAATAAAACATAAAACATTTTCATTAAAAACTTATATCTGCTTAATTACTGAATTATTAGCTGCTTTTTTTCTAATTTTTATCACCTAAATTTATCAATTATTTTAAAATGACTAATAAATATAAATGATTTTGGTGTTTAATATTATTTTTCAATAATATTAATAATAATAATCAATTTTTCCATACCACTTTATCAGCTTTAAATGTGGCGTGTCAGCCTAAATATTTTTATAAACAATTTTTTACAAGTTGAAAAGAAGGTTACAATGGGTTATAAATAACATTACAATGGGTAATAAATAATGTGAATAAACACCAAAAGTCAAACGACGGATTACAATTAAAGTCGGCTTGGGGAGGATAGTGTGACAGAAGGTATGGAATAGGGTCACTGGATGTTTCTGAGACATTAGGGAAAGGCAAACTGCTTTTGTCTCTTTGCATATTTATGTGACTTATTGCCCCTTGATGAACCACTAGATCCAGAGGCATACTGATGGGTGACAACAAGGACCTAGATTTTGCATAGTTTATATGGGCCTGTCTGTTTCCTGATGGATCTCTCAACACAACTTGCTCAGATTACCTCATCTATCAAAGCCTTCGGGTATGGCCATGTAGATCCAGACAAAAGGTGAGTCACATGCAGTAAAGTGTTTGATATACAAAAAGAAACATCCAGTGCTAGACAGACAAGAAATCTATCTGTAGACTATCAGCAGTAACGAGGAATCCTGTTTTGACTGAATTGCCTTAATATGCATTTTACCATGCATTTTCTCTCATAACAAATGGCTATACTAACCGTGTATGTCATTAGTTTAGTGACTAAGAAAAGGAGGAAAGAAGAGAATGAGGGTGAGTATGGGTGGGCCTCATTTAATCATATAATGGACATATACTGTACATTATGTGTATGGGAAAACTACATAATTAAACAGCTAAACGCATACATTCTGAGCTGACTGTGCAGGTACTTTGATGAAATATCAGCCCAAATGAGAGAAAAAGAAATGCGAGGCTATGGGCACGGTGGGTAGTCCCCCAGTGGCATGTCTTTGCAGGATTTATGCACAAAGTAACAGCTATAAAGCAACACTGGTCACAGAACAGAGAACTGGGGTCGACTGGCACAGGTTTAATCATTATGAAATTAGAGCACCTCTGCTGAACAGATTAAAGTCAAACCCTCCACTCTGCACTGATCTCACACTTAAGAAAAAAAAGAGATGCCATTTTCTAGGCCCTATTTGAAGTCTTAATGGGCGAAGCTCTTGATGAAATCAATGTCATGTGAGCAGTTTACTATCAAGATATTCTTAAACTCCTTTAATGGGGTTTAATCAGCGCCTCTCGCTGTCAGTACAACTGCTATTCTAAGCAGAAATTACTACAGTGCCTCAAGCATCCCATTATATGAAATGCTATGATTAAATTTACATACTTTCAGTTTCACTCTTCCATAAACAGACTTTTACACTGCAGCAGTTGCAAGTGTTGATCTTGTTCGTGGTGCTGCATTCACGCCCAATTACTTTATCTGCTTATTTTCAGAAAGAACATGTGGATATAGATGTGTATTACAGCTACAGGCACCAGATAACAGATCATATGTACAATACCCAAAGAGTTTTTTTTTTTTTTTTTTTTCAGGATTATAAAGTATTTTCATTGGCATTTTCTTGCTTTCTTTTCAGCACCTTACACCCGCTCAATGATACTATGGTTTGTTTGTTTGTTCATGTTTTGTATTTTACTCTACTTGCCTTAAAAATTATCAATGACAGTAACATAGTCTATGTGATCAAACAATGCCTTAATCCTGGCCATCACACTCTTCCACACATTCCAGACTTTAAATGTGATTGGCTGAGCACTGGCATGTGTGTTTGCATGTTTTAGACATACTTTGCATTATAGTTTTAGTTTTACAGTTTCTTTTTTGCTAGTTCCACTGTTCTGCCATTAGGTGGCAACATTTGACAAGTGTCTTTGAGAGTTAGTCATAAATTCATTATTTCGACTGATTTGTTTTTTTAGTAAAGCTGATTAATTCAGGAACAAAACAAGACACTTTTGAAGACTGAGTCACTGAATCATTCACCCGACTGATTTGGTGAAACACTACAGCAGCTTGTCTGTCTACAGACATTAAAGACTGTCAACACTGGATGTGTCAAAGCAAACATTCCAAATCCATTAGTCCTGCTGTTGGAAGTAGTGCAACCACGTGGAGGATGTCATAAATAAAATGGAGCATCAATTTACTGTCTGTATCTTGTCATGGCACATCCAGTGTAGACAGAATCACTGACTATAATTAGCCTATTTCCATTTGCTTTTGATGCAGAGCATCTGGTGTTACTATTTTTGCCATATGTTTATACTGCAGTAATAGTAAGAGTAGAATGCTATTCCAAATTCAGAAATTTTTAATGAGTGAATCAGTGACTTATTAACTGACTTATTTACTTAGTCAATTTATTTATGCAAATGTCCTGCATTTATGCATATGGTCTCAAATAAAAGATGCTAGACAATCTTATTTGTTGCTATATATTTATTTCTTTTTGTATGATTTTAGCCCCTTTTGCTTCAAACAAACACATAGAGTCTTGGATTGACAGTATTCTGTGCTTTTTTGTTTGTCTGTCCAGTTGCCTGCACAGCTGTCTTTCTCTCCTTCACCACCACACACA
Organism: Cyprinus carpio; assembly: GCF_018340385.1. Taxonomy (NCBI): domain Eukaryota; kingdom Metazoa; phylum Chordata; class Actinopteri; order Cypriniformes; family Cyprinidae; genus Cyprinus; species Cyprinus carpio. The sequence continues at coordinate 25,138,876 of NC_056603.1, read as the reverse complement.
CATAAACACCTGCCAATAGCGAGGCCTTCAAAAGCAAGGTTTTCAGAGATTTCTCCTTGAGCACAGGTCAGATGGAGTGTTCCACTCTGAATGGAAATGAGTAACTCTCACTGCCACCAGAGAAAAGATTAAAGTGGCATTTAGAGGAAAGGCATTTCTCCACTGGGCATAATAATAAACCTCCTCATCCAAAACAACAGTGGTGAGAATAGAGGGTTGAGCATGTAGACAACTGAGATCTCTTCCAGGTCTCTTCACAATTCAAAGGGCTCCAAAATGCATCTCCAAACAAAACACAGTGCAGGCCTTTGTTAAGTATTAAGTGACAACAACAATCATATTCAAGCTGTTCTTGACTTAGCAGTTGTAAAGGGAAGAAAAAAAAAACATGTTCCAACATTCTTTTTGGAATTGTAAAATGCAGCTCATGTCTGTTTGTTTGTTATGTTTGTTTGTCTGTTTAAACCCTTTGTCTTTATGTGATCCATTAAATGGAAAACACTTCAGTCCAGAGTAGTCTAGCTTTGAATAGCTTCCAACTGTAAACTATTGTGGAGAAATTACAAGAGAAATTGAGGGTGTAATATGTGTGTGTGTGTGTGTGTGTGTGTGTGTGTGTGTGTGTGTGTGTGTGTGTGTGTGTGTGTGTGTGTGTGTGTGTGTGTGTGTGTGTGTGTGTGTGTGTGTGTGTGTGTGTGTGTGTGTGACCCTGGATCACAAAAACAGTCTTAAGTCGCTGGGGTATATTTTTAGTAATAGCCAAAAAATAAATAATAAAAAACACACACATTGTATGGGTCAAAATTATAGATTTTTATTTTATGGCAAAAAACATTAGGATATTAAGTAAAGATCATGTTCCATAAAAATATTTTGTAAATTTCCTTCCCTAAATATATCAAAACTTATTTTTTTGATTAGTAATAGGCATAGCTAAGAATTTATTTGGACAACTTCAAAGGCGATTTTCTCAGTATTATGATTTTTTTGCACCCTCAGATTCCAGATTTTCAAATAGTTTTCTCTTGGCCAAATATTGTCCTATCCTAATAAACCATACATCAATGGAAAGCTTATTTATTCAGCTTTCAGCTGATGTATAAATCTCAATTTCAAAAACTTGACACTTAAGACCGGTTTTGTGTTCCAGGGTCTCACACACACACACACATACACACACACACACACACACACACACACACACACACACACACACACGCACACACACGCACACACACATATATTCACATATATTCACATATATATATATATATATATATATATATATATATATATATATATATATATATATATATATATATATAATAAAGTTCAATTTGTTAACATTAGTTAACAATAGCTAATGCAATAGCTATTTTTAATCTAGTTTAAATGTAGGTTAATAGTAATTTCTACATATACAGTATTAATCCATTTTTAACATATCCCATTGGAATCAAAACGTGTGTGTAGGTATTGAAAATAATGATAATAATAATAATAATAATAATAATAATAATAAAACAACAAGAAATAATACTTGCGTGTACTTTTTTACTGTTACAATAGTGTTATGTGTTGTTCAGACAATGTAAACCACAATTAAGTAAAAAAATAATCGAACCTCGTGTTACACTTTGAGTAACAGTGTACACTCAGATATAACAAAAGACTACAGCATTTCAGTAAGTAATTAAGAGATTTATGTTTAGAAGCTGTTAGGTGGAGCCGAGGGCTGGTCTGGTGGGGAGGGTTTGGGCGTTAATAGTGAAGAAGAAAGGTTAGACTCCAAACCATTTTGACGGTTCAAAGGTTACATTTGCATGATGGCCACAATGAGTCCCCTGCCGCTTTGTCTTCTACATCTTAAAAAACATGGTTATTGGGAGTGTGTGACTTTGTGCATGTGTGTGTTTAATAACGACAGGGCAGGCACTTCCATAAGCAAGTACACTCGATTGATGCTCTCATTTGCTTCTTGAAAAAAAAAAAAAAAGCTGTTTCTGATTGTTGACGAAAGATGGCATCAATATAGCCTACAGAGAAATGATCTAATTTATATGTAATTTGAAAAGATATGATATGAAATGTATTGGAATTTTCTTTTCCTTATCGGTTACAATGTTTCAGTGCAGATTAGATATTGTCATGACAACTAGCAGCTCAACAACATTAAGCAGTTCACTCCTCTGCGAAAGCCTCTCATTTATGTTGCTAGTGCTGTCATTCCTTTCAGGATGTGCAGGAAATGATTGCACATCCACACCTCAGCGGCGCTGTAAATCATTACGGCTATGCCAATGAATGCATATTCATCTGAGTGAGTCCCCCTCCTCTCCCAGTTTTCCCAGTCAAGACAGATTTCACCCTGGAAATGATGGACGGGCGCCGTGGATCTGGGCCCATGCAGGGATTCTGGAATGCTTGTGAAGGTCAGGTCTCCTGACAATCTCCACATTGGCCTCTGACACAAATCTCCATTCATCAGTTTAACCTGTTCCCCGGCTGCACGCCAGCTCTGCATAGATCAATCAGCCCGCATTGTAATTTCATCAGGCTTCTCTCCACCCCGCCTCCACCATATGTAAGTCCGCCCATTCATCATCGCGGATATTAAGTGCGGGTATTTAAAAACACTTTGAAAAAGGCATCGACTGCTCTCCACAAGGGGGTAGCACACTGGAGCAGTTGGTGGATGCGTAATGACAGTGAGTAATCATTTGTCACTAAAGTTTGATTGCACACTCAGCAATCTGTCCTCCACTCCGCTCTCTTTTTCATGATTTCACCGACGCCTCCTCACAGGATTTTTGCAAATGTAAAGTACAGCAATTATCTACAACAGCTGCAGTGTTTTCAAATGCTACTTGCAAGAAGAGAGGTGGAAGCCTTGGGTTCTAAAATGCTCCTCTTTATCTTTTGAGTAAAACAGTTTTTTTTTCCAAGGAACAGTGTCACATTCCATGTCTACGTCCCAATATTCATCATCCTGCCACTGACAGTCTTTGCCAGGATAATTGCATTATTTTACCCCCCTTCGTGAAGAATGTGTTTTCATTTTGAGAGGAATTATGCTGATTTTGTTGTCCCTTTGTTTTGCTCGCTTCAGGTCCCCTTCCCCCGTCGCGTGAAGCATGGCTTGTCGGCATGCTTACCAATGACAAATGGGGGACGGCGCTGGGGTCTTTGGGGAGAGGAAGAGGAATCAGGTGCACAGTGGCTGGGATGAAGCTCCAGTTCTGTTAAACCCAGGGGCCACCGGCAGAGGAAGAGAGAAGCAGTCCAGGCTACAAATTAATACGTTCACGTGGGAGACAAAAATGGTTGCGCTATTTTTCCTGCCTGCCGTTGCATTGCGATGCACAATCCCCACTGCACCCTTCATACGAATGTTGCTGTGGAGGGTAATTCCAAATGCAGAAAGGCAGAAAAGCTCCTACGCCAATGTGATGTTGACTGAATGCTGAGATCCGGAGGAGAGATTTCAAACACATTTTAAAATTCTGGGGAAAAATAAAATAATAATAAAGATAATAACACACAAATAATTCCATTTCTCAAATGAATGGGATTCAGAAGTGGACTTGACAGGTAAAGGGGGAGCATGCAGGAACAATTCACCAGAATAATTTTTAGGTTATTGCAATATCAGAGAAAGTAATGAATTTCTACTGAAGTAAATTCTGCTGAAGGTTTTGCATCGGCTGTGGCCAACAGTTAATTTAACAAAGAAAGCCCTAAACTCAAGACTATTTACTAATGGCTAACCACACAAGAAGAGGATTATTCTTCAAAACTATATAGAGGCAAAAAGTAAGAGTGCAGTCAGAATGCTTTGATTTGCATATTATTGCGAGAGCATGTAAAAAATAAAACCATGCTGCTTCTACCAGCTCACACAGCCTGTTAGGAAATATCTTACAACTCATCTCTGCTCTTTAATAAATGCAAAAATTTCTTGATCATTTCCACCCAGAGTGCCCATTTATTTGCAGCTACAATGAACTTATAAATTCTCACAAAGGAGTGTGATATGCAATCATTGAGGAAAAATAAAAAAAAATTCTGAAATGGGTGGAAGATTAATGCTGTTGTTTTGGGCCAGGGATGTAAAATTGGTTTTCATTGAGCAGCAGGGTTTTGTATTGACACACATTATTTTTCCCTCTGCCTGCTTACCCTTGTAAAATTAACCTGGATTTGTCCTCTATGGTGCAGCATTGAATTATTTAATAAAAAATGATATTTTCAATGAGTATTTATTTTGGGTCATTGGAAATTAAATTATTTAATCGACTGACACAGCAAGATCTTAGCTGTGCACAGCGGTCCCGGTAGGTATTTCAATTCATAAGACGAAGTTTAAGCTGTTTATGGGTCTGTGAGTGAGATCTGGAAAGTAAATAATAATAAAAAGATTAGCAGTGAATTAATCGATTACTCAGTGTCTTCAGTCACCGTATTAGAAGAGTTAAATTTAACAAGAAAATTTGGATGAATTCAGCTGTCTAATATAGGGATTTAGGCTAAAATAAAACAATGAACAATATTTTACAGCATTTATTCATCCATGTTAGATAGATTTACCTTTCAAGTTGAATACATTAACATGAATGTATTGCGAACAAACATAAATAATATTATAGAAAAATTTGCCTGTGTTTGCATGTTTCAGAGAGACTGTCATTTTTGTGCATTAGTAGTGGGGATTTTTCAGTGATCTTTCTGTTACATCGTTACGCCAGTAGATGGCGATATATGACATATAAGTTACTTAAATTATTCCGCCATTCATTGAGAATAATTAACTCACTGAATTTATTTGTTAATAAACTAATTATTCAGCTTTTTTGAGAAAGTCACTGAATCAATCACTCAACTGATTTCATAAAAAAATACAAATCTATTCAGCAACACTGTTTTGTTTGGAGACTATTCTCCTCTGGCTTTGTCTGGATCTATGTTCATTTTTGAAGAAAAATTTGACAGTGAAAACCGCAACACAGGGTCTAAAATGTAAGCACAGCTTTTGTGATATTGTTCAATTAACTTAATAAATATTCATTGTTTGTTCATTATAACTAATAAAATATAGGAACGAACTAAACCCTATTCTTAAACTCTAAAACATAGTTGTACAGGAGGCTTCTCTAAATGCTCCTGCTCACAATGAGATGGCTCACCATGTAAATACACATTTCTAGTCCCAACTGATCTAGCCACACTGAACTCGAGTAATAGAAAAAGAGACTGGGAATAAAGTCCTCGAAGCGAGACTCTGACAGTGTCCTTTTAGAAAATAACAGCCACAAGGACAGAAAGTCACTTGGTCTTGTGGCCACTCATGGCTCTTAAATTGTTAGCCACTAGCAAAAGCGAGTCTGGGCACTTCAGAATGAAAACTCCACTCAAACACACAGGACAGAGAACAGAAAGAAAAAAAAGAAAAAAAATTAATCTAAACACCCCTTCCATCCCCACAGCCATTTGATTCCCAATTGCAGTAAAAAAAAAAAAAAAAAAAAGTACATATATCTGTGTTATTTACTCATATATATACTGTTCAAAAGTGTTTTTTTTTTCTTTTCTTTTTTCTTTTTTTTTTCCAAATAAAATAATACTTTTATTCAACAATGTCACATTAAATGAATCAGAAGGCATTTACATTGTTCCAAAAAAATATATATATATTTTCTAAAAAATGTATATATCTCAAATTAATGTGGTTCTTTTGACCTTTCTGTTCATCAAAGAATCAGAAAAAAAGTATTAATATTATAAGTAATGCTATTATGAAAATATAACACAAAAATATTATAATAAGAAGCAGCAAACTGTTTTCTGAATTACTAAGAAATATTCCCTAAGCACTAAATCAGCACATTGGATTTTTGAAGAATTGTATGACACTTTTTAAGACTAGATTAATGACTGCTGTAAATGTAGCTTTGCCATCACAGAAATACAGAAATATATTTTAATATATTATAATAGACAATAAGTAGACTATAATAGACAACAGTTATGTTAAATTATAATATATATATATATATATATATATATATATATATATATATATATATATATATATATATATATATATATATATTCAAAATAGTACTGTTTTAGTACATTTTTTATCACATGATTGAAGGCTTGATTAGCAAAAGGTTTACACAAACATTTACAGATCTTATCAACCTCCGAACTTCTAATGCATTCTCTGTATTTTGTATGTGTTTGTGTATATATTTTCCAAGTGGATTTCATGTTTCAAGCTTAATGTACTGCTGAAATTGGTAACACATAATTCAGCACAAATGTTGACGAGAGGACCAGCACTCACAGTGCTTAATGGGTTTTAAGTGTTCATATTGTCATAGAGCATTCTGCCTCTATTCAGACAGTTATGTCTCCCTGATGTCACAATCTATTTTGGACACCTCTCCATTCCATCATATAGGTCTAGTGGAAAATTGTGCTTTGTGCTGTACTCTGAACATTTATTAGAGCATTCTGAAGATCCAAATATAGATGCTAATCCTCTCTAGCCACTGTTGAAAATCACAATAACACAAACGCCTCCAAAGAAAACACTGGGAGGCTTTGACGTTTTGATGTGCATGCTTTTTTACCCTGATTTATAATAGCAGCCTAACTCCCTGAGCAATGAAGATAAGATGTACAGACAGAAAACATTTCAGGGGTTGTGATAAGGTTGTAGTATGTCCATGCAGCACATGTCTTCAGCAATGATTACTACAAATCTTCTGCACGAGAGGGAACAGAGGGCTTAGACATACTTCACTCAGCACTGCGGCTTGGAAAGAAGCAAATCGTTAGTAAAATGGTCTCTAGGAAAATGATGAGGTTTGTTGTTCAGAGATAGACACATCACATTATAATAGAGCCCACAGGAGCCAAAGAGTCTTGAGCACGCAACGCTTTTCTTGTCTTTGTCACTATCGTTTGAGGATCAGTAGCTTTACTGGGGTAAAAAGGCCTCCCATCTTGATCCCAAAAGAGAGAGTAAGCTTCTTTATTTGACTTGAAATGCTGTTCCCTCCACAAATGTGAAGGGACTGCACTCAAACGACACAGCTTGGGCACAATGTCACCCACATTACACCGGCCTCAAACTTGAACGAAGTCAAGCATGCAGCTCAACTGCTGAGGTAATAAAGACTCAATTATGATTGTTTTCTTTCAAGGCCATCTGCCTTCTGATTCTCCCTCCCGCTGAAGCCATGGAAGACGCTGGGATGATCTTGTTTAGAGATGACACGAACAATTCGGTGAACAATAGCAAAAATTAATAGGTCCCATATAAGCAGACTGCTGATTTAAATAATAATAAAAAAAAAGTTTCTTTGCCTCTGAAATTCAGTCCTATTCACTCAAGATGAGACAATATGGAAGAACATCTCACCTGGTGCCATACAGTCAAAGTAATAAAACCGAAATATTGTACTCAGTGTGAGATGGTCTTTTCCAAAGTCATTTCAATCTTCCCACAACATGGTGCTGCTGAATAAAACCAGCTTGAAGCAACCCTCAGCATTCAAACGTGAAACCCCTGTAGCACAAAATCTCACAGATAATACTTTAGTAAAAACAGAAAATACAGATGATTTGAGAGTTAAATCAATCTATCTATCTATCTATCTATCTATCTATCTATCTATCTATCTATCTATCTATCTATCTATCTGTCTGTCTGTCTGTCTGTCTGTTTATTATAAATAAATAAATAAAATGTTTTAGAAAGAATCATAGATTTTAGTGGATTATTTGATTAATGTCATGATAATCTTCCCTAAGGGTCTTTCATAGCACTTTAAACAGGAAATCACTTCTGTATGGACAGTATGCAGGGCAAGTGGTAGACAAAAGTCCAGTGTAATATTACAAGGTGAAGACATTGCTATTGTGTACCACTGTGCATGGTCACATTTATGAGCCTGACACCTTGAACATGCTGAACCATGCAAAAGCTGATGAGAACTGGCTTGAACTCAACATCGTTTTCCTCAAGAGACAGGAATGCACACACACACGCACACACACACACACACACACACACACACACACACACACACACACACACACACACACACACACACACACACACACACACACACAGAGGTACTAATGTTAACATATAACCTTTAATTTTAATAATGTATTTTGAACATTTTGAAATTAACTAATAAGCCAATGCTTCACAAGTATTACGTAGAAGTACTGTGCATTGTTAGTTCATATCAACTAACCTATTTGGTAACACTTTAGATTAGGGCACTCTATTCATTATTAACTATTGCTTGCTAGCATGCATATTACTAGCATATTGGTTGTTTTTTAGTACTTATAAAGCACATATTAATGCCTTTTTCTCCATTGTTATTCTAGATCCATTAATCCTATCCCATCCCTAAACTTAACAACTACAACTACTACCTTACTAACTATCAATATGCAGAAAATTATATGCTTATTAGGGAAAACACTTATAGTAAATATGTGTTCCCTAATCTAAAGTGCTTTAACTAATTTTAACAAGCTCATTGTAAATTAATAATGTTGACTTATAATGTAGGGGCACATGTTAAGGAAACTACAGACATTTATTATTATTTTTTTTTTCTTTCAAATTTATTCTTTGTTAGTCAGAGTTGTTTATGGGTCATTTTTAATATAAAATATAATTATGCTGCTTCTTCCAAGTTATGAATAAAGTAAGGGTCTTCAACACAGTGGCATTTCTTGATAACCACTGACCTCAAGTCCTTATTAACACAGTGAAGCCTGAAATTGAGGTAACTACATGTAACTTGGGTAAATAGAAATTCATTCTTTTTTTTTTTCTTTTTTTTTCAACAGTGTCCCAGAGTGACATGAGAAGAATGACTTACAAACAATCAGCACTCCATTTAATCCAAACTGCCATGAGTCATGATGTCTTCCAACTAGGAAATGATATGCTGATGCATCTCTAAGGGTGTAGTAATTTTTCAGACCTTGCTTCCTCATGATTTGCCCTGTGTTTGCAGGATTACTTCTCTCCCCCCTTCCCCCTCAACGTGTCTCAGTGGAGACAATTAAAGTGTGACAGCTTTTCATTTAACAAGTGCTGTTTTAGCTTGTAGGGATGAACACATGGCATTCTAATTATCGGCGAAGGGCCCACAGACTCCTCACTATTTTAGTGTGTCTCTGATGTGGCCTGATGTGCCTGACAGTCCAGGAACACTGGTCCTGAAATTACCAGGATTAGTGCTATAACAGCTGAAAACTCCAAATAGGCCTCCAAAGTTTGAAGGGATATATGCAGCCACCACACAGGTGCATGATTTCACATTCACTTTCTCATGATTCTTAAGACTTGACATATTCCAAGAGCCAATGATGAAGGGATATGAGTTCAGTAAGTAAATCTGTAGGTATTTCTTGACATATTTAAAGCCTTTTACAAAGAATCTTTTTTTTTTTAATTTATTTATTTATTTATTTTATGTTGGATGTTATACATACTGCAGCAGTTCAGAAAAAAATATGAGGGAGTGGCACTAAAAGCTTAAAACTCTATTGCAATTGCAAAGTACATACCAACTACTCTAAACCTTACCCTAAACCTAACCGATAGTGTTAAAACCAAATGTGAGTTAAAGGGGTCATATGATGTTGCTAAAAAGAACATTATTTTGTGTATTTCATGTAATGAAATGTGTTTATGCGGTTTAAGGTTAAAAAAAAACAATCACAATCTTTTCCACATACTGTACATTATTGTTTCTCCTCTATGCCCCGCCTTTCTGAAACACGTAATTTTTCACAAAGCTCATAGGTCTGAAAAGTGAGGTGTGCTCTGATAGGCCAGCTATCCAGTGCTTTGTGACTGGCCAAATGACCTAAAGTGTGTGATGGAAATGTTACGGCCCTTGTCATACTGTGATGTGTGTCCCGGTCAGAACACCGGCGCGACAAGACAAAAACTATAAAACCCATTACAAATGAGCCATTTGTTGCATCCAGTGGTGACATAATTACGGATTATAATGACTTATACTGTGTTTTTATGCATTGCGTTGCATCACGCCGCGTAAACATAAAACCATGTCTGCATGGGTGACCGGAGAAATGACAGACAACAAGCGCTTCTCTACACCAGCCGTTCTCAATTCCAGTCCTCACGCCCCCCAGCTCTGCATATTTTGCATGTCTCTCTTTAACACACCTAATTCAGATAATCAGCTCGTTAGAAGTGAGCTCCATGCATAAAATGTGTTCCCATTGACATGGTCCCTACACAGTGTTCATTGCTCCATACTCCCTGAGCAGGGGAAATCTGTTAAAGTTTACCTCACTTTGGAACATTCATTCACGGATTTGCGCTGCACAACGTTTTCATACACGGACAAGTGTGACATCATATACCTCTGTAAATAAATACAATTTAAATTCACATGTCACGTGTCTCTTTCTGTTTAGTGCATGTCTGTCCTTATTTGGTTCTTTTCCTGTTATCATAATTAATCATCGTCAATTCTGTTCACCTGTGTTTTATTAATCATCTCGTTTGCTCCTTAGTTTGTCCTCTTTTATAAGCCCTCTGTTTCTGTAACATCTTCGTCTTGGAATAATGTTAGTTTAAATGGTCTATGTGTGTAGAAAATAATTAAATACTGCCTTTTCTTCTACTCCGTGTCAAGAGCATTCACTACAACCACGTACCATAACATCATGTCTCGCACACTTCAATGCACTTTGAATGGAACATATACGTTTGCTTCGAACTGGAATCATAATAGAGGAATATCCTGGGATACCCACTTCGCAGGGCACTTACGTTCTAATAGAACAAATGTCTGAAGTGATAAGAGAAACCTACAAAAAGTGCAGAGCAGAGGGGTGCGAGGACTGGAATTGAGAACCACTGCTCAAAACTCGCGTTTGAAATGTCAGTGACAAATCCTTTACGTATGTAAATGTACTGACAGACTGTGAGTCAGAAGCGCCGGCACTGTAGTCTCCTCTTCCCTGGATCAGGAAACCTCCATAAAATGTGCTGCACACATCTGAATAGTTGGGTTGAACTGTTTTGGAACAGTGTTGTAAATACAACTTAACCACTGATTTCTAGTTGTGTCCTCTTTTGGAAGGCCAGACAAAGTATTTTTGCTTTCACAATGAAACGGCGTCTCCACGACATGGCGCCGGCAGCAACAGCGAGAATCAAAGGTTACACCTTCTTTCATTGTGTGAACATTTGGGTGACGTTATGCAAATCTTCCCAAATCGTGATGTAGACATGTGGGGGAGTATTTAAACAAGTCGTTTTAGGAGGGCGTGGATGAGTCTTAACTTTTATGAAGAATATCTCTTTGGATTTGAGACTTTAGTCTTTGCAACATTACAGATCTTCTTTATGCACCAAGAGCTTGTAATACTCCAAAGAGAAAGGAAAACTTGAAATCACATCATATGACCCCTTTAAAATGTATTTGCCGAAGCAACCATGGCCTTTTACTTTGTATCTACAAAGTCTTTGCCTTATTTTATTGTGATCCACAAATGGGTTTTCATCTAACTGAATATACTGTACTGCATTGCACATCCCTAGTCAAAACATAGTTTTGTGCAAGGAACCATGTGAAAATAAGTCTTTATTAATCAATAATCTGCCCTGTAACTATAATTTATGTAAACAGGAATAAAATATATTGGTGTTTTACTGCCACTAGCGTCAATTTAACTTGGAAACTCCAGTGGATTGTATGTATAGGTACAATTTGCAGGAATAGGTGTTTTTCTTTTTCTTTTTTTATAAGAATATCTTGCTATTGGTACTGAGTTAAGAATTACCAAAGAGGCAGTGCTCATCATAAATCAATTAATCATTCACTCTTTCAAATAATCACTGAATTGATTGTAATGAAATGTCGAGTTGTAAAATAAGATGAAAAATAGACCAGGATCAAAGGAGCTCTTATGCACAGTGATCGAAAATGTTGAGTCAAACAAAGGTTTTCACTGAGTTCATTTCACTTTGCTCTTGCATCAGATTTTGCTATCCTGTTACTGCACCATATTGGGGACACTGGAGCTTTTATATTTTAGAAGATTTGCTGCTGACATTTGCTGAAGTCTTGTGTTATAAATGACTTATTCTTAAGAGATAATGGATCAGATCAGGGAGATTGTGAGTGACCAGTTACTGAATTTCCTAAGCCTTTAGCAAATCCACAAAAAATAAAAGCTAAATCACTGACATGAGATAAAATGTTAAGCATTCTACCAAACACCTTGTCAGTAGTCGGAGTGTTAGGCTACTTATGTTACCATGTTCAGTTAGCAGTGCCAGTGTGCAGCTAGATGATCTTCGGTAAGATCTTAATTTAATCAGAACTACATTACAACACACAATGATTTGCATATTTTTACACAGTTTTCTAACTGTTTTGAGTAGAGTTTATTTATTTATTTTTCTTTTTTGGCTTTCACACCCAAATGAATAAATATTAAAAAACAGATTATTTATTCAGATACTAGAATTACCACATAACTTGCCATTTTTGAGGTGTGCCGCTGACAGTTTCTTTGCAGTTTTAGGTGGAATGCCTCTCACTGTTTTGCAGTTTTAAACAATCACACTTTATTTTACTTCACAAGGAAAGGAAGGAATGAAGGAATTTGTTGTCATATTTACCTACAAACCAAATAATAAAGTTATTTTGTACAAGAAAAACACTGTTATTTAAGCAATTTGTGGCTAGTAAATGTTAGATAAGCAATTTATAGCTCAAAGAGTTCACAGCAGACATTATGTGTCATTATGTGTGTCATTTATGACCAAAGCGGCAGCTCGGTGTATACAGCACATGTTCTGCTGATGTCTAGACAGCATGAAAAAAGTACAACACGTTTATTAGTAGCCTGCATCATCTTTTGGGCTGAATTGAAAGGGTTTAATACTGGCATAAGTTAATGAGTTGAGGAAATAAAAATTTGGGGATTGAGAAATCATGTCTCTTTCAAGATTTCATACACATTTAGTACATCTTAATCTAACTGCACACAGAAATCAACACTTCAGGTACGTTAGGTCACACATTCAGAACAGGTGCTTCAAAAGAAAAGGTTTGGCTTTATTCAGCCATCTTCAGTCTACAGCACATCTCACTGTGTTCTAAGACATCCATTTTTACCCATTATGCAAGAGAACCCTAGTGATCATAGCTCCTACTTGCCTTTATTCTCTCAGCAGCGCCCAAGGTTATCTCTGCTCATCTATTCTTATCATCTGCTGGTTGATTGATCTGTTACCCCTGCACCCAATCCACTTAATAGATGAGCAGTTTTTAAAAGCCATCACAGACAGACAGACAGAAAAGGTGCTGAGGAAAAAAGTTATCATAGATTACATCTTAGGTTTTTGGTCTACAAGGCCTTGGACTCATTTGCATTCATGTAAAGTTAAACTGACGACATTCTTTAGCACTCACTGTTTCTCACTAAACATAATATTATGAATCATCTTTATTCACCTCATACTTTGGATTTAATATTTTGAATGTGCAAGGTTTTGAATTTGTCTAATTGCTATGGTAATTTAAAACCTTTGACAACAAGTCTTTGATAATTTAACTTGAAACACTTCTCTCGACTGTGTTTTTGGAAGACATTTCTCTCATGAGGCAATGATGTTTCAAGTTCAGTATCATTTTGATGCATCTGTTAATTTGGGTGCTGGAAACCAAAATCCCACATCCAATTTGCATTTCCAAGGAAAGCTTAGTTGACATTGATATTTATTCCCAAATATGAGGGGACAAATGATTACAACATCATAACCCTGCTGCTTCTACACCATTTACTCTCTACTACCTCTGGATGGGAGTGAAGTTTCTAAATGCAAAGGAGAGCTGAGTATAAATCTCTGTCTTTTGACAGTTCTATCTGTCAGACTTTGTGATGTATCAGCGAAGAAATACCCTGTGGATGTGAACAAATCAGCGTATTACTGCACGATTAATGTAGCTGAAAATCTTTCCAGCTGTTGATTGTTAGGGGAAGAACTTGCCAGCTTTGAGAAACTAATATCAGGTAAATTAAACGCATCGCTGCTTTTATGGAAACATCACCGCTGTCTATTTTAACAGGTCACTTATTATTATTATTATTATTATTATTATTATTATTATTATTATTATTATTATTATTATTATTATTATTATTTTATAATTTTTTTTTTTTTTTTTTTTTGATAATGCTTCTAAAAAGGTGACACAACTTTCTGAGTACTAGATAATATCTTAAATCAAGCTGGCATGAAGAGATGATGGGTTTTGCGAAACCGACTTCCATAAATGCTTTATTTATTGGACTCTTTTTTTTTTTTTTTTTTTTTTTTTTTTGACTAAATATACTTTCTCTCCACTCTCACAGAACCATGTAAAACTTATGAAATTATGAGGAAATTCTCATTAGTTATCTGTGGGCTTTTAAGAGTGAAGCATTTGTGTGTCATATTTTAATCACTGCCATTCTCACTTTTGCTCGGATTTGAGATACTTTCATGGTTCTGTTTAATTTAGTGGAAAAGACTGTGAGAAGTCCTGCTGACGAAATATACATCTAATGACTTTAGTTGTCATGACATGCTTTAAATTGAAAAAGACGATCATTTATTAGACATGCTGGCATAAAGAGACTAGGATGATGTAAGATGACTTTTTTTATGTGAATATTTTTTTAAATTCATAGAACCTGCTGTCAAAATGTATAATAGGTGAGCGAGGAAACCTCAGAAGACCTTCTATAAAAAGTGACAGGAGGGCATTCAGAAATCTCTTATTGCCTGGCTTGTCCATTTCACCAATGTGCATATTTTGAGCCAATCCAACACTGTCAATAAGCCGTACTTCGGCCTTAATGAAAACTTTTTTGAAGGCAGCTTAATTTAGACAGTGTGTTAAAGAGTGAGCGCTCTACTTGACTTACATGTAGGAGAGATGTGTATCTCTCATACTGAGGTTAAACCAGGGGCACGTTTTCTAAAAAAGTTAAAGAAAAAAAATGGAAGATACAATTATCAACAGTACAAGAAAAAGAAAACACATATATGAATATACACTAACACATATACATATAATAATTAATATATATAAACATAATATTAGTAGAGAGTGTGAGAATGAGGCCTTTTTGCCCTTGACTGCACTGCAGGAATGACAAGCCAAGCCCAGTGTTGAGCCATAGTTTGGACATGATTTGTTATAGTGTTGTCATGATTTGTTGGTTGTCTCCACTCGTTCATTGTGTGGGAAAAGGGCATCGGTGATGTAGAAACTGAAGGCAAGCTAGTCTTCACACCTCTCTCCAACTATCCAGCCATGGGTAATTTCACCTTTGAGCTGGTGGCGCAGTCACACAAGCGGACAGAACACAATCTTCTCCTCCCTGGATCCCAGGAGGCCTTGCTCTTGTCCACACTAAGAGTGTTATGCTCTCAAAAAAACGTAGCAACAGAAAACTACCATTTTTCCCCCATTCCCTGTCAGTGAAATACCAGACGCTTCCCAGCAAGCTCTGCCCTGCTTGTCATATATGGTTTTGGAGAACGAACAGGGCTTAGCGCTCTAAGGCAGCTTCAGGCAAATGTCACTTTAAGTTACGTGCACCGCGAGAATCCTGGAACCAGACGAACGGTCACTGATCTATGAGAAATCAGGTCAAGCGCTGAGTGTCCTCCCCTCTACTCATAACTGTCAGGAGCAGAGAGAAAGCCAAATGATCGAGGGGCTGGCTGGAAATATTTCCATAATGGGTGCCCATGCACACCAACGCAAAGACGCACACACGCACCCCTTTCTCCAGCGCTGGAAAGGTGACACCTAGATAATACATCATCCACAGAACACCAGGGGGCAAAGAATAATGTCGACCCGGGTCAGCAAACATGGCAGCACATCAGCTTTATAAGAATCTATTATTATTAAGAGAACACAAATAAGAGGTTTTTCATCTTTTCCAGATGACAAACTATATATAAAAAAAGAATTATTTGAAGAAATAAATATCGTCTTTTTTGAAGCATCTCTTTAAATAAGTACCTTATACTAAATCAAACAAACAGACGAAGGCAGACGAGGACAACTGTGCTTAATAAACTAGCAGTAGCTGTTCAGCGACATGAATGAACATATACCATAGCCTGTTTCATTGTCTTCACACTTATATTTCTTGCAGAATCTCTCAAGCAGCTGGTACCTGAGTCCTTGAGCTACACCTAGTGGCAAAGCTTTTGTCTCAGATCGGCAGCTGAATGAGATCCCCAGACGGTCTCTGTGAAGAAAGGCAGCAACAGCAGAAGTGCGGTAAACAAAGAGGTAGAAAGATACTACATTACAGCCTGTCCGCGTGTGGAAATGGTCGAACGAGGACACGAGGAGAGAGGAACTGCACCTCAGAGCAGCAGTGGAGGCAGTAAAACTGACCAATCACCTCAGGTGTAGTGCTTCAGGTTGTGCAGTGCAAGCTCACATGAATCATAAGACTTCTGCAGTGATTGTGAGCAGCACTAGATGCACTAAATAATTCAGCTTTCTGAGTGTGTCATTTCAGAGATACAATGTGTTTTTGCAGTGATTCACTCATTCCTTATTCAGAGTCACAGGGTTGTTTTAAACAGAGAGGAAGTATAATTCAGCTCTTTTATCTTTCAGACATGTTTATGAACAGCACGGATGTATTTCATACAAATGTGGGTGCAAGAGAGAGAAGGAGTGTGTGTGAGTGTAAAAGAAGCAAAGCCCACAAGAAAACTCCTTTGTTCTTATAAGCTGCATGTCCTGTGTAAATCCAACAAGCCACAACTAGGAGATTTCAACTTCCCGTTCTTCAACCGAAGAACCACAACATCTTGGTCAAAGGTCTCCATGATCACACCCCCTTTGAGAGTGTCAATCAACAACAGGCATCACTGAGGTTTAAAGCCCACAATCAATGATTACAGCAGTGTGAGGGAGAGAAGGGTAGAGGACGAGGAAAGATGAAAACACAGAAGTATGGAACACGTGCTCTTTTCTTTTCCTCCTCTTTTCGCTTCACATCTAATCTGGGTAAATGGTTCTCAGCATGGTTAAAACACAAACATTACGGCCATTGTTTAAAATAACACAGGAGAGGACGAAGGCTTCTCGATTGCATTTGATTATTTACAGTGGCTTTACAAAGAATATCTGAAACAGAATTCATCTTAACAAATGGACATGATTACCTTTCTATAATAGAACATAAGAGTCTTTTGTTCAGAAATTGCTTTCCTATCACATCAGTGGTTTGTCCATTTGAACCTAGAGTGCAACCATTAAATCAGGGGGCTCATTGTGATGAGTGCTACACAACACATGATCAGAAGTGAGCTGGAACCGAGCATTTTCGTAGATAAGATTACCTCTAAGCCTTGTATCGAGCTCTGACAAACAACACAGAACAAATGTCTGCTGTCAGGCAATGGAGTGATCAACATAAATACAATTCAATGCAAGAAAGTGTCAATACACGTCAATGACAACGGCACTGTTAACCTTTTAATGGCACTTATTGATGCACTGTCATCTACAGCAATTTATCCACTGGTATTTGTAGGTCTTTGTAATTTTACTATGATTCTGGCCAGTGAACATGAGATGATGTCATTTTGTTTAAATTAATTGAAAACCATCATTTTAAATGCTACATTTAAATTAAGGCTTAATTTTACTTTTAACATTATTTAAATTCTATAGTGAAGACATTTATAATGTTACAAAACATTTCTATTTTAAACAAATGCTCTTTGAATGTTGCTCTTTGAATTCTGAAAAAAATAAAAAAAAAAAAAAATAAATAAATAAATATATATATATAGTTTCCATATTGGCAGTATCAACAAAATATTAAGCAGCACAAGTGTTTTCCGATAACAGAAACATTTCTTGAGCCCTGAAGACTGGTTGTAATCTTACATTTTAAAACATATTACAATAGAGAATTAATTAATATTTCACAATGTTTTAAATGTTTTAAGAGACTTCATTCAACAAATACTGTCCTAACATTTTCCTCAATATAACATTTAAATAATTTAATATTAGCATTTTAAAAAATAACTAAAAATAGGGGAAATGCTCAATTAAAAATCCAGTACTGACACTGAACAACAAAAAAAAAAGTAATATCTGCCAATAGCAATATGTCACCGTAATATTGTGCATCCTTACCAATGATTGTTTCCGTTTTCTTTGATGTACTTTTTCCTCCTTGTCCTTTTCCTCCTTAACTTCTCTTGACACAAATGGCAAATTCTCATACAAGATTATTGATATGCAAAACCATGCTCAACCCCCTTCCCCAGGCAAGTGATCATAGTATAAATGCCACACAAGACACAGGTGAGTTAATTAATAAATGTTGTTTTAATTAAATCAATCATGGATCCAAGTATCCACAGATTACTGTTTCCTATAATTAAGTAATTAGACCTGGCATTTTATGAACACTTATGAGGTAGAGGATGTTATCCACAGAGCGGCGGCACAAATAGAAAACCCCCCTATGCCGTTGACGGAGGTAAAACAGGAACTGGACCTCCCCTGCAGACTTGGTCAATTGATTAATGTGAGATTGTTGCTGGTACTGCTGTCTTTCAGTTTCAAGAAGCAGTGTTTGTGTCAATCAGGCATGAAATGTAATTAGAAAGTCTGCTCAGTGCAGTGGTACGGTGAAAGTCTGGAGTCAACATGAATATCGAAAAATGAGCAAAAGGGCGTTCTTCCTGGTGGATATCAGACTTGAATTACCATATCCGCTGCTCAATTTTTAACATTGTAATATCTGAGGCCATAAAAATGCATGAAGAGAAATGTTATTAATAAAGAATGGTCCAGTCAGTCTTTTTGTTTTTGCCTTTCATCATCTGTAGAATTTAATTGCCAGTTTATGTTAATACGACATAACATAATTGATGTGTAATTGTGCATTAAGCCATCTTTTGTGAAGCTGCATATTTAAAACAAAGTATAAAGTCTGTATAACTCATTATGACTTACTGTATAGCGACTACAAGGGGACACACTTCTAGGACTTGCTTTTACAGCTAGTGTGTGATTTCATGCATGTGTCAGGTTCCACAAACCGCAAAAGTATCTGACCCCTGAGCACATTAGCAATGAGGTAAAGTAAAGGATGTGGTCTATATTCATATTCATATTTTCATATCATTCACTGTGTCCTTCCATCTCAGATGGCAGTGATTGCACTCTTCATGTGCATTAGTGCTTTCGGTGTCTTTCTCCATTAGGGAAAAACATGATAAGTGCTATAAGTGAGCAATATTTGTTGGAAGTGAAATACTTCTTGTTTTTTTTTTTGTTTTTTTTCCAGGAAGTTCTTGGAGTTTATTTTTGGATGTCTAATTTATGCAAAGCCGTTCTATGGCCCTTGGAGGACACAGTGACATAATGCCATAAGTCACTCTTGACACTGACACTAGCTTTGGGGGACTGGCCATTTTTGAGGACTGTTGAATCATTTAGAAAAAGTGTCACTTGTTTCTTATTAATTGCCCTCTTGTTTGTAGCCTGGGGCAATGACTCGCCAAGACAAATAACCCCTTTCATGCTGTAAGTTGAATCCATGCCAGGTTAAACAACTAAGTACAACAAGCTCAGCACAATGAACTGATCTCTCTCTCTCTCTCTCTCTCTCTCTCTCTCTCTCTCTCTCTCTCTCTCTCTCTCTCTCTCTCTCTGTTCTAGAGCAATGTACGTCTTAAACTACAGACCATTAAATTCTTAAGCGTAGATGCTGTGTTAGAGTTTTCAGTTCTGGGAAACACAAGAAAACAGGAAAGAAAACTCTTTGGTACACCGCAATGACCCTTACAAATAAATAAATAAATTAATTAATTAATTAATTAATTAATTAAATGCAAGAGTAATGATGAGCATGTTTGATTATTATTAGACTTACATATATTAGATATATTAGACTATATATTATATATTAGATTATATATTAAATTAAAATTAAAAATTAAAATTTTAAGATTATATATATATATAATATATATATATATATATATATATATATATATAAGATATATATATATATATATTATGATAACAGTTAGCACATCATCTCTAAAATAAAAAATAAATAAATAAATGGAAAAAAAAAAAAAACTAATAAATAAAAATGGAAAAAATAAACCAAAGGTAATAATGAATAATAAAACTAAACTAATTTAAAGTAAACTAAATTACATGGAACAACTGAAATAAAAAAATAAATACATACAAAAAATTAAACATTTCAATATCAGCCCACCCCCAGAATGCTTCAGATTTCAGACATGCACATAAGTATAAGCATCCTTTTATAGTATAATTCCTCGATAAAACTCTAGACCAAAATAAATAAACAGTTGGATTATCTGAATTCTTAAAAAATGGAAAACCATAACCCGGTAAACAAACTAAACTGCATTTAAGTGTAACTACTTACATGTGAACAACTAGTAAAAAAATAAATACACTGAAAAAACACTCCATTAAAAAACTCCCCAGAATGCTTCAGATTTCAGACATGCACATAAGTATGCATCTTTTTAGTGTACACTTAAAACACTCCATTAAACAGTTGGATTATCTGAATTCTTTATACTATGACATGATGTTCAGGAAAGGAGGTCAGTTCTACTGACAAACCAGGTATTCTGGTGGTCCAGTCATGTTTGTTATTGGGTTGCCCTTTAGCCAAATGTTATCTTGCAGGGAGATGAATCCAATAACTTGGTGTCCTTAATAATGGGGGAAGAGACCACAAATGGCTGGAAGAGAAATCAAAATAGCTCTCCACTGCATTTATATTGGTCAGCCAATAACTCCTGTCCAACACGGACTCAAAAACCAATAAACAGACGTGTTCACTGGGACTTCAGCAACCTTTAGGAATGCCACGACACTGCCTAAATCCTACAATCACAGACGTGATGTGAACCATCCACATCACATTGAAACACAGGGGTTTAGAGAGAGAACGTGAAAAGAAAAAGAGAGGAAATGGTCAAATACCAACACGATATGCTGATGTATATGACCTAATTGATCAGCTTTGGTAGGAATGAATGGAATATAATTATGCAGTATGCCAGACGACAGGGGTCAAATGTTTTAAGTGAGAACATGCACATTCCTTGGAAGCACACTAATGGGATGTGTTTGACCTTGTGCCCTGGCACAGTGAAGGCAGATGAGGCAATGATTAGCACTCTGACTGATGGGATGAGGGCATGTGATGACAGAATACTCTCTGACAGTTGCTCATTTATTGCATCATCAATTACAGATAGGGTTAAAAGGATAAAAGAGGGATATTTCTCCACATGAAATTGAATATGCAGAGTGAATTTTCAAAAATTGATGCACAACGATCAAACTATACTTATGCACTGGAGTATAAATTAACTGTCAGAAAATTGTCGATAGTTTTATGTTTTATTGTCTCTTTAGTTGCTGTGTTGTGTGAGGGGGTCAGTCTCGCAGGTATATAAAAAATGACTGCAAGAACTGGGAATAAACGAATTCACAGACATGACTCTCAGATACAGTAGATCAGCATTGTGTTTTGAATTTTCACTGTCACTCAGATTGTTCCAGTGAATCTGTCTGTGTGACATCATTGTTTATCTTGAAACAAAAATGAAAGATGGACATATCCCTGCCCATCATATTCTCCAAAGGGAATTATCTCTCTCACTCTTTCTTTTTTGCAACGTCACTTCTGTTCTGAGGGGTTATATCCCCAATCATACGAGGAGATAAGTAAATAAAGTTGTCCTGACATTTTGTAACAACTGTGACAAGAATTCCTCTGTACACGCTGACATTTTGAGTCCATGACTGATGATTGCTGATAAGGAACAAGAAAGGGATAAGGTCATTCTCAGTCCAGACCAAATGCATATTTTATTATAGCCTAGGACTTTTGTGCACTTTAATAACACCAGTTTCTATCTATCTATCTATCTATCTATCTATCTATCTAGAGATAATTTTAATGCAGAAATTGCTTGTAAATTTCAAAATTATAAAGAAAGAGCAAATAACATGATATTTTGAAGTAGAAAAACTGAAATAGTATTTTATTGTAAAATTAACCCCAATGATGTTTGTTTCATGTACAACAAATTATGTTTATAGTGTATCTAAGAAATCGTTTTGTTAGTTTTATGACATTTCATGTATGCACTGATTCAGATCATCTGCCGTATCTAATGTACATAATCAACTATAAAAGCAGGGCTTTAAATGAAACTTCAGTGCATAAACTTAAAATGGACCCATGTGATGAATCATAGATGAACTGTGTAATTACTTGTCTGTTAAATCAAAATAGATAAAAGCTTCAGTGCAGTTTGTAGTTCATTTTACAAAACTGAACTGGCTCTAGTTCAGTGCAAACAGCACATCTCCAAATCCAGCACCAGCAGGAGACTCACCTATACCCCAATAAGGCATTCACTATCCTTTGTCGCCTCATTTATATTTTAAGAACCATCAGAAGATTGATGACTCATTCTTTTTTCTACATTTCACAGCGCTCCACTTCAAAAAAAAAAAAAAAAAAAAAAAAAAATCTGCATAATTTGCATGGGTTTTATCACCTATGTCTATCTTCCTTTGAAAGGGGACGTGCAAAGAGAGAGCAGAGATTCCTGACACACTGGGGAAAACCCCTCAGTAAATAGACTGATGGTAATTAGAGCTGGAGACATTTTTCTTGATGAGAGAACAGAGCTCATACTCTGGGCTTTATAGGAGCTACTGTATGTGAGAAGGACCAATCAAATGTATTAAACCAGAGCGGGGCACTGAGCTGAATACAATTGCATGGGACTAATCACACAGTGTCATTCTGATAATGATTTATTGCTAGGAGATTTTTTTTTTATTCCCATTATATTTTCTTACTCCACCTCTCAGCTATTTATGTCTCCACACCAATTAAACTCTTACTCTCTGTGAAGGGACAAGGGAGACGTTTTAAAAGCCCAGACAGTACTAGCAGGAATTAAAAATTACAGAAGGGACACTCTGACATTGTACGCTTGTAAAAGATCTCATATAGCCTTCATTGGGAAAACTGTGGTTCCCAAAGTCTGTCAGTATGAAACACTGAACATATGAAAATTGTTCTTTTGTGATCACTTTTAGTTAGTTTTCATCTTAGTTTCACTTTTCTTTTTAACATTAAAAAAAACTGTCCTTGTACAGTGCCCTGGTTACACATAGTAATAACAGTAAAGTATGCATAATATATGTAACTGATCTTAAACCAAACCCTAATCCTAAACATAAACGTATTAACATGTTAGGGACATAACTACTAACACAAGTGCATGCTGTTAAATAATAATTCTCAGTACTTCAATACATAATTAAACTGTGCCAAGGACACCATTACATAAAATGTAACCAAAAAAGTCAAACTGACTCTCAGAAAACAAACCATGTTCGGTATCTCAGTAGATCTGATTGGCCTTTTTGTAATTGTTTGTAATGGTTCATATAATTATGAATTTGTTCATAATGGTTTATAACAATCTGTCCTCCAACTAATACGCTCGTATAGGTCGTTTGTCCAAATCCCTGAAATACGACCCATCAGAGCGTATACTACAATTGCGCCCCTATCGGCAAAAGGTCGTGTTCATATTAATGTTTTGTACTCTTTTATTTGCACCATGATTTGCATTTCGTGTAGCTCAGTTGGTAGATTATTGCGTTATACCTTGATATGCAATCATGCTATCATGGGTTCGATCCCAGAGAATGGACGTGCACGTAAAATGTATATGCTCAAAAAATCATAATTTAGCATGATTTCTGTGAGGGTTAGGTTTAGGGGGTGGGGTTAGGTGTGGTCATTCGAACGAATAAGCCTCCTAGTAAAATATGTACAAATTACTGTGAGATCGGTGTAAAAAGTCCACACATTGCATTTAAATAAACGTGCGTTTTGATTGGTAATGACGTTATACGTCATTTCATGACGACAGACGCAACGCGATACTGTCATTATTTTTACGCCCGCTAGAGGCCGCTTAACGTTAAAACGTAAAAATAAGTCGTAATAAGGTGCTTGCACAAACGACCTATATGGTCGTTTTTTGTTGGAGGACAGGCTCGTTTATAAAGGTGTTATAAAAGTACCCAAAAATGAAAATCTTGTCACCATTTTCTCACCCTCATGATGTTCCAAATCTGTATGAACACAAACACACACACACACACACACACACACACACACACACACAATAATAAGAACATTGAGGTCCAACCACACAGGGCCTCTTTGATTTTCATTGTATAGAAAAGACAATTTATTTATTTATTTATTTATTTATTGGATTAGCTATCTCTTAGTTTAAAATTGGTCTCAAAGCTATATTGATGACACTAACATTTTCCAAATGTGTTAATAACAGAGCATATGCTGTTATTCTTTATCTCTGCTCCATTCACTGTTACCATTCCATTCAGGGAGGTCATATTAACACACTGAGCCCAATTAGCACTTGGGTGGATGACATGGCTGGAAAAGGTCAAGGAGAAAAGCTAACAGCAGCAATCTAGCTGTGGTTCACAAGTTCAGTTTGTTTGCTCTTTAAACTTTCCTAGCCCATCCACTTACTGTTTTAAAATGTAGAGGATCATGGGAACATTGGTCTTGTTATATTTGAAATATGTCTGCATCACAGAGAGTTTCTGTCTGTTTCTGTAAATAAGCATGTGAGTTAAGCACAGCGAGGCGCGTTTAGCAAATTCAACACACAAATGGCATTATACAATAAATTAGGGGAAATGTGACAAAGTTATACATAAAAATTTATAATACAATTGTTTGAAATATACATATATATATGTGTGTGTGTGTGTGTGTGTGTGTGTGTGTGTGTGTGTGTGTGTGTGTGTGTGTGTGTGTGTGTGTGTGTGTAGTTACAACAAAATAAGTTGTGTATTGTGATAGATAGATAGATAGATAGATAGATAGATAGATAGATAGATAGATAGATAGATAGATAGATAGATAGATAGATAGATAGATAGATAGATAGATAGATAGATAGATAGATAGATAGATAGATAGATAGATATCACAGTATCTATGTTTGACCACTCATCAGTCTCACAGTGATATCTCAAAGCAGACTACATCAGTTTTTCCATATTGTTTCAATAGGCCCTAGACTGTCTGTCACCTATCAAAACAAAAATAGAGAAAGCTACAGACACACTGGGTTCCTGTTTATTCAAGAGACATTTGTGAATGTCTCTGTTATTGTATCAGGGAGAACTGTTATCACTCAGCTTATAGGACATGTATTTGTTCACCTATAGTAGATGAAGGACGGCGAAGGATCTGACGTTGTGGCAGCGGCCAGAGAGTTCTGTCACAGAGAGTGTGTATATGTGATTATCTTAGGTGACGCATTTGTCTTTCTTGAAGTTATCACTGCATTCAGAAAACAATATCACTGCCATAAAAAGTGATAGTGAAGGCTTTGGGGGAACGAAACAAAAAAGTTATGTGTCATATATGTTTAGACAGCACAGTGCAAAGATTGTAAAATTGAGAGTTCATGCATACATGTATATTGACATACATTCCTCTCAGAATCTTCAACAGAAAATCCAATTTTACACACCAAGGCTTCTTTGTATTATTTCCAGAGAGCCCCGTTTTCATAAAGACATTGAAGGTTTTATTTACCCGTAAATACAGTGTGCTACTGATATATTGATCCATCAAATAAATTTGCAGCTATTGTGTAGCTCTTCAGATCAGTGGTCACTAGTAATGCTGAAGAGTAAATCTAGTTTACAACAGTAGGGAAAAGAACTACATTTTCTGTTGTTGTGGAACTGCTACAGTCCCACACCTGCTCTACAGTGATTGAATATTTAATTACAGACTCGGTCACGGTTGTCTGTTAGAATGAGACGCTGTGTAATCATAGAGCTCACGGTTAACCACTGCACAGACACACCGTTCAGTTCTCGCCAATCCAAAAGGCCGGTTTCCCCGAGGCTATCAAAAATAAAAGGAAAAGGATGGAACTTCAGGGTTCATTAAAAAGGAAAAGCAAGACGAGCGGAGCACTTTATAATGACTGATCAAGTCTAAAGCTGCTCAATGGTCAGATCATTGTCTTTAAAAAGGGTCTTTATGCAGTCATTAGATTCAAACTTGCCGTATTCTCCTGAGGTATTTCAGTGCAATTCCATATTCCTTCCACCTCCAGTAGAGATGGTAATAGGTTTTGTTCTCACTCTTTTGGTACTCTTCTTTTATGCCCGAGGATAAACGTGTGTCCAACATCAGGTCTCTTTCATCATTCGTCCACTGATCCTTTCTTTCACAGCTTCATATCTTAAAGGGACAAAAACAAAAATCGCTGCAGTTTCCAGCTGAAATGAACACTAGAGGAAGTAAAACTCTGACAACTTTTATTCCTTTCCACACAAAGTATGATTTGCAGGTCCAGTTTCGATTAATAAAGCTGAATTTTCACATAATTACTTGAATAATATTAGGCTATGAATTCAAAACAATTTTAACATGCTGCGAGATTTGAAAACTGATACTTGTCATCACATATCCAGCTTCATATGAATGCGTTTTCTAATTCAGTAGGTTTGCTCGGTAGCTCACGCGATACAGCATTGCACTTAAGTGATGAAGAGCTCCGGTTCGAACCCTGTGAAACTACGGTTCAACTAAACCGCTCAAATTCACATAACTGTGTGTTCACACCGCCACAGTCGAGAGCGTCAAAGTGGCCGGAAGTCATTCATTTTCAATGTGTGCCGGCGTCGAGCAGCAGCGCAGTAACGATATAAGAATAATAATCTAATGATATCATATATAATAGTACAGTGGTCACAGTTTACTTTTAAACAAATTTCCTTGATTATACTTACATTAAGTAATGTTTATACTTGATTACATTTACTTAAGTAACATTTTCAATGCAGGACTTTTACTTGCATCAGAGTATTTTTAAGATGCTTTATACAGTACATTATTAGGGAAAGGATCTTAATACTTCGTCCACAACAATATTTAATGAGGTTAACTTATAACGTTACCTCATTGTGGTTAGTCTGCACAAGTTTAACAAGTTTGTTTGCTTTGCGGCCGCTTTAAATACAAGAAAAGCATTCAATCTACGTAAGAGCGTCAGAGCACTCACAAATCTTTCTGCAAGGTTGTTAGCAGGGCGGCCAGAGCGATTTTTGACGCCCTCGACGGCGGCGGTGTGGACACACAGTAAGGAAGTTAAAATAGCATGCCTGCATCAACAATTTACATCCCTTTTGCAATTTTTAAGACTATCAGGTAGGTTTAGGGTTGGGTTTGTTGTAGGGAATATTTCCAGCACAACAGAGCATTAATTAACTTTTAGCGACACTCCTCGGATATTTCAATTATGAACTACCACAATACATACATTTAGCCACATAATACAAACACAGCAATATGTGCCTATATCAACATAAAAATGTGCCAGGATCACGTATTAAGCCCTGGATATTTCACTTTGATACTTTGATAACGTACGTAATAACGGTGTTTCAGAAATGTATTTAGAGGCACGTATATCAAATGAGCCTGGGTTAGTAATGATCATCTATCAATTGAAAGATAAGTGTATTACAACTACAAACATGTCTAAAGTCTGTTCTGGTATAACATATTTACTTCAGGATTATTTAACAGATGATTTATTTGATTAAAAAAGTATGAAGGCCTTGTCAAACACTTTAAACAAAATCACACTGAAATGCGGCTTCATCTGAAGGCATTCCTTTCTGTGATATATGTAATCCACTTGAGAAGTCTTCATTCTCAAAAGCTGTGTTTTCACAGTCAAGTGAAAATAGGCAAGGCTTTGAAGTTATCACTAAAATAACTTCTTAATAAAAATACCATTTATTAATAATGTTGGAAACAATATGAGCAATAAAACTAGGTGAGAGAGGAGAACAAAATTAACTGAAATATTCATAATTTCACATTCTTTTATATACACACTGTGTATCTGTAATTCATTAGAAGCTGCATTTCAACCCCCTTAATTGACTTCCCATTCACAGGTGAATATGAAAGAAGGTCTTTCGCTCTAGTTCTAATCCAATGAAAAAGAGGAAATAGGGGAAACAAATGGAACTTAAACTCTGAAAGTCTGAGGTTTTTTTTTTCTTTCTTTCTTTGGGATAATGGGAATCGTCTCTATATACTAATCATCCACCACCAACAAACTACAGCACACCAAGAAAATATTTTTTTGTTTGTTTGTTTGGTTGTTTTTTTTTGCAGCTGTCTGATCCAGGCCCTGTAGCTATGGGGCATAATCATACTGCACATGCGGAAGGAGATCTAGAGCCTTTCAAAGCATATGAGGGCTTCGTGAGAATTACGGCATTCACGTTCCACATTATTAGACACAAGGCTTAGCAAAGTAATAGCAAGAAAATGTGTGCATTTGAATAGTGAAATTTGGCCTTTCACTGAGCATCACTGAATCAGCACTGTAATGACATTTATATATTTTTGCAAGAAATCTCCAAGACTGCATTTATTTGATCAAAATGCAGTTAAAAAAGTAATATACTGAAATATTATTACACTCTAAAATAACTGTTTTTATTTTTATACATTTTAAAATCGAATTTATTTCTGTGATGTTAAGCTGAATTTTCAGCAGCCAGTCTTCACTGTCACAAGATCCTTAAAAAAATCATATGCTGATTTTGTGCTCAAGAAATGTCTCTGAGTGTTGAAAAGAGTTCTGCTACTTAATATTTTTATGGGAACCGTGATAGAGATTTCTCTCTTTTTTTTTTTTTTTTCTTGCTTGGATTCTTTGAAAAAGCATTATAAATACAACATCATAAATACATTTACTGTAGCTTTTGATGTTTTTGAGACTGTTACTGTAATGTTTCCTTGCTGAATAAAAGTTAATTATAATAAAAGAAAAATTGTGATGCATTTATTTGAATTTTGTTTTAACATAATAAATGTCTTTACTGTCATTTATTTGAAATAAAATTGTTTTAAAATAATAAATACATTTGCTGTCAATTTTGATCAACTCAGTGTGTCCTTAAATAATCTTACTGACTCCAAACTTTTAAATGATAGTGTATATCTAAATAAATTCTTAAATATATTTTCATGAAGTGTTCATGACTTTAAAAAACAAAATTAGATAAATATTTTTAGTTTGAAAATTGTTAAACATAGAAAAAAGAGAATCATCACAGATGCATTTGATAGGGCGATTAATTATTATACACGGCGAGCCAACAAATCCCAGGCAGATGGTCTGGCATAACTAGGCTTATACTGTGCTAGTGAATATGTAGGTAGGATGTTCAATACGGCTACATGGCAGGAATATTTTCACTTGGCTTTCCTTCTCGAGCCACGGGCTGAGGAAAAAGTCCAAGAGAATCATTTCACATTTATTTCAATTTTAATTTACAACATTGCACTTGCTGTGTGTGCACACATTAAAGTTTCATCTTGGCACTCGTAGGCCGCTAGCAGTAAATGGTGGCGGGCGGTATTATGCAAGTTTCACACCACACATTACTCAAGGATTCCCCGCCTTCAGTCCTGCTCAGCGGCTGTAGCTTATAGTGAGAAAAGACAGAATACATAAAATTGTACTTACTGAAAGCTGCTACAAACTGCATGTGCTTTTTCATCATTTTAAAGAGTTTGTATATTGTTTCTAAGGCAAAATGAATCTGTACATGAAGTTCTGAAAAATTCAAGTGAAGTAAACTGTGTTTATTTGCAAAACAAAAATTAAAAATAAAATAGCTTTTCCTTCTCAATCAAGATAAGAATTCCACAGTATGCTCTGTATGTATTTAATTTCATATGAAGTATACAATACTCAGTTCCACATAACTGTTAACAATTTTTCTCATAATACTGCTTTAGGTTTTCAAAGGTAATAATGATGGCAATCGGTCAAAAATGCTTATAGCAGTGTCCTTGTTCACTCTGGTGCAAACAGAACCTCTTGTTTGCTGTTTTTTTATCTAGCTGTGGCATTACTGATAGACACTTCCAATAAAGTATTCAGTGAAAGAGGTTACTTATTTGACCGTGCACTGCAAATATAGCTTCTTTTTTTTACTGTTGCTTAAGGGATCTACTAGAGCAGAGAGCAGGTCTGGGAAGTGCTGCATCCCCTAATGGCTATAGCTCCAAGAGGCTGGTCTGCATAAACAACAACCCGGTGCAATCAGCAAGATGCACTTCTCTTCTAGGAGGAGAGTGATTGGGGACAATGTGCTTTTTTATGTCTTCCACTTCACCCTGCCCAACAGAGGTTTAAACAGGGCAATCTGTATGAACATGCTGCAGTGAATAAAGTCATTCTCTTACTTTCTCTATGCATTTCATGTTGTACATTTACGTAGATTTTAAAATGTATGGTTTATCCCATTTATTGAAATTGCATTTACATTTATTTTACCTCTTTCGTTCTAGTTCACTACTAGTTTGAAGTTTATTCACTTTTCTGCTTAGCAATACTGAGACTGAATTATTGCAGAAAGTACAGTGAAAGATTAAAATGCAAGAAAGAAAAAAACACATGCAAAATGCTCAAGAAATATAAAAACAGATCGGGCCACCTCATACTGTACTGTTTGTTTCTTTCTCTCAAACCCACCCTTCCCTCCCTTTCTCATCCATTCAGCTAACCTTATCCCACATTCTCTTTCTTTCAGGTTGGATCGGGGGGTCCTAATTGTCTGGCCTAAATATGTGATAGAGACGGTACCCCCACCCTGAGTCTCTCAGAGCAATCAATTCTAGATGCCCTGATCAACCTGACCATCAGCCCATTCCCTCTACCCCTTCGTCCTCTTTCTACTCTTCCCCAACACTCTGTTCAACTAACAGTTTCATAGCTTATTTGTGGCGTGGTCCTAGCTAGTGAACCACATTATATTCATTGCACAATATAATACCAAACGGAAAGGTAGAACTGGTAGTAACAAAAAATTTTCCTTGCTTTGAATAACATCAAATTGCTTTGCTTCCTAAGAAGCAGACCAGTTTTTACTTTTTTCACCCCTGGTTAGTGGGAAAAAAACTCATGAAGAGGATTATCTAGTACTAATACTGTCAATAATAATATTAATAATAATAATAATTTTTCATATTTTTAAAAAAGTGCAATAGTGTCGCATGTTGATCATGGTAATACTGATAGTTCATTTACATACTGCATGATCAAAACCCGCCATTAAAAATTTAAGGATGTCACTGTTTAATATTGCTTTGCGATAAATGCCTTTGTGTTTTGATGTGCTCCCATTTCACTAGTGTAAGAACAATGCCAAGAGCCTTGCTGGTTAAAGTAAAGAAGGATGAGCTCTTTTTCTCTCAGATGAGAGCCATCTGGCTGGGAGCAAGGCCAACGGATGAGTCTTGGGAACAGGCCTCTAAGAATTTCTGACCCTTGGTAGGCTGACTATGAAAAAAGAAGGTACTGTATAAAACGCCACTGGGGCCTTGAGCTGGAAAGGGATTTGGACTCAGAAAGGGTGTGTGTCTCTGAAGAGCATTCGCACTTGGACTGAGGGTGAAGAATTATGAAAAAACAGACAGATGGGGGTGGGACGCAATTAGTGCCACGCTCTGGACATGGGAAAATTGATTTTTCATCTTGTGACCTAATTACAGAGTTTGTTTCGAGTGTGTATCTCTTTTCATTTCCTAATGAAGCACAATCATTGCAGTTTCTCAAAGAGCTACATCAGCAGATTGATGTTTATATTATCCAATGCTCTTTTTAGTCTGGCACATAACAAAAGAGGTTGTTAATTTGGTTTGAAATTGATAAAACAACATTTTACCCATGAGCCCTTGCTTCAAACGCAGGTTCAGTCATACTTATGAAAGCGCTCAGGACTCAGAGCCTCTCTCCAGAAGACTTGCTGTGTGGCTGAACCACGGCCAGGCTGCCCATTACACTGAAGCAGCTTGAAATCCAAAGCAGCAGGAAATGAAACCATCAGATTCCCACCCACATCCATCCACACAGCAGCAAGCTCAGCCAAGCCTCACGCAGTAGAAAATCTATTTCGCACTGTATTGGGTTATACCTCTAATCAACTCTTTCTTTGTAAACAAAGTGTTTAATTTAATACAAGTTCCAATATGCTACTTAATGGAAATATAGATGTGCCACAGTACAGGAATGGGATCGGAGATCTTCATAAAACATATGTAATCCCGTATGCATATGTATGCTGGCGCATCAGCAGTTTGTCTAGTGTCATGGCACAAGATAAATAGCTAAATAGATACACAGCCTCAAGCTCACTGACTTTCTTATCATTTAACACAGACATTTGTCACCTTCTGTCGTTTTAGCACTGGGAAGGCAAAAGTCAGAACAAAACATTTACCCACTGCCATCGGGGAAGCCGAATGCACATGCGACACACCACTGCTTTCGTGAAGGGGAGAGGCCAGCTGCACATACATGAGGCACATAAAATCTGCCATTTTAAAAAAAATGACCAGGGGGATGCAACCACTTCAAACAGTGAACACAAATGGAGCAACTGTTTGGGGTCATATGCCCCCACCGTTTTCATTCCCTCACACCCCCGGCGCTCCACACTCACCTCCACCTGCCTCCCTTCACTGCTCAGACCCACGACACACCTCTACCTTCTTTTCCTCTGTTTTTCTCTCTCTCTCCTTCATTCCACTCGGCTCTCTGCAGGCTACAACAGTCAGAAGGAAATCAGACACAGCAGTGTATTTTCAATTGGATCTTCAGGATTCCTGCAAAATAAAAGGCCAGATAGCCTTTGTGAAGTCATCTCACCCGGAACAAACCAACATCGGTCCCCTGCCTGGTGTCCTCCATCCCCACACTCCTCCTGGCCCCTGACTCTCAATACACTCTCCCTTTCAAGCTTTCTTTTCCTGTGGTAGTAAGGTAAAGCTAGCCAATGAAAAAAGAAAAAGACATGTACTGTACTTCATTAGCTTAAGGGATGATGTAGCGAACTGATCATTATTGCAAAAATAAACAAAATCAGGACCCCAACGTAGCGTAGATTGTGTGGCTATTTACCAATTAGGTTAAAATGCCGACATGAAATATTGATTTATAGTGAAATCATTTTTAAAATTTTACCTGTTTATTAAGATGAAAGAAAAATAAAAAATTTCAATGTACAAAACAACATAAACCAACAGTTAACCATAACCATATTACTTTTCCAATACGAATGTGTTATATGCCACAATAAATGTCCAATTCGGAAATAGGAGTTTTCCAGGTGCATTTGAAGGTAGATATACAGTGTGACCACGGAGAACAGTAAATATTATGAACAATCTGACTGCTGAATGCTCCAATTGACTGAAGTTAATTCACAATCAAGTATTCCAGAAAGCAGTGTAATAATGATGGTTATTTTGCAGGAATGCTATCAAATTAATTACATTGCAACTAATTTTATCAATACAAAATGTGGACACTATAATGACAAAGTGTTATGAAAAACATTGTTCTATTGCAATACAGTATATCAGACATCTATTAACAGATTAGATCAGGAAGCTGTATAAATCCTTAACTAACACTAACAACAAAATATGATTTCAAGAGTTGGTGAACTCCACCTGTAATCGCTTTAAGACTGTTAGGTCCCAAATAATTTGATTTGTGCATCAAGCACTGACATAACTTATCATCTGCATTTTTTCCCTTTCCTTATCTCTATGGGATGGTTTTGAGATAAGGTCTGATAATCTGTGCAAGTAGTGTGTACTTACTCCGCATGCAATGCATATGATTATGCAAATTATACTGGAGGTAATAAATCCTTGTTCTAGCTGAAGGTTGTTGTAATGCCTGTCTTTCCTCTTTAACTTGAAACAAATTCTGTGCGGAACTTGAACGTTTGCATTTAAAACAGCTGCTTTATCAGCAGTCATGACTGGGAAATGCTATAAAAATATTCCAGAAATGAAGATTACTAAATTATTATTACTATGCTGTGTCTTTTTTCCCATGTTTATAGTTCCACTTTCAGTAGATATTCAGCACATGAATTGACAACCTTCTCAATAAGTAGAAGTCTTTAACATTAGACTTGTGCATCATGCCGTCTGTAATGGTTTGGTGATCATTTATGTTTGCATTTTGATTTTGTCCATCATACAGTGAACTTAAATTTAACTTTATAAAATTCATGTCATGTTTACATTTAAGTCATGTTCACACAGTCATGCAAAGTCTTTTTTTCTTATGCCAGTTTGGGGGATTCGTGTTAATTTTTACATTTTCTTTCTATAAATACTTTCTTTTTGTTTACACAAAATGTCTTTCTCCTATCATTATGTTCTGTAAGCTGCCTTACAGCATTTACACTATCATATGGCATGTTCGCAATCACAGTTTAGTGTTTGTTGGAAAAACAGATGTTAAGAAGATGAAGAAGAACAGGTGAACTGAAGTTAGAGCTGAGTTTAAGGAGACTTGACTTAGGGAAAACAAAATACAATACTTTTTTAGCCAACAAATTGATATGTATTATTATTATTATTATTATTATTATTATTATTATTATTATTATTATTATTATTATTATTATTATTATTTATTTATTTATTTAGTTTTTTTATTTATTTATTTATTTATTTATTTTATTTTATTTTTTTACAATTTCCAAAAAAAATAAAAAATAAAAATAAAAATTGGAAAATGCTTCTGGTATGCTTCTGGCAAACCATTTATAAACACACAGCAAAAAACATGGAGATAAAAGTCCCAAACAGACCATTAAACTGTAACAAGCTGGAATGAAAACAGCATGTCTCTCCTCTGGAGCCCAATGACTCTGTTTATATTTGCCCCAAAAGCCCCAAGTCAGTGAGCCCAGATAATGTGCTCGCCTAATTTGTGTTTCTGACAAGAACAATACCCCTCTTAAAATAGATGGGTTAAAAAAAAAATGACACAAATAATGTATTTGCAAAGACGTGCTCACAATTATCACATTTATTTCTTCCACCTGTGATATTGCGGCACAAATGGATTCCAATAAATGTGATGCAAGTCTTTTCAAAAGGACATTTCATTTTCAGGGCACCGGAGACGTGAAGGGTGAATAAGATAATTATCGGGCTCGATGCTTGTTCTGCATTAGCTCTAGTGGGGAGTGATTATGGGAAACAACTGAATTGCAGGAATAGCTTTTGAACCATGACAATGGAGGTTATCACTGCATGATGCTAATAAGGGATTGAACACTCACATAATACGAGCGGTAAAAAGAGGGCTTGATGCAACGAGATGAGCTGAGCTTAAAGTAGCAACACTCTGGATCAACTCGACCCACGATTTGCAATGCAAGGGATATTCAAGGAGATATATTTCTTAGTGATTAAAATTCTGTTTAAGGGGGTTAAGTGTTTCTACCCAGCAGCAACCAATGCCCTGGTTGATCCATTGGGTCGTTAATGATTAATAGCCTTTAATTAGTGTCCCTCTATGCCCTTCTATGGAAAATAATTGTTGTTTATACACTGCTCAGAGCTATTGTTTTATTCTTTGTGTCAAATTAAACACACCTATATTTTTGTTTGCCCTTATTATCTCCTACTAGCCAATATGGTGCAACTTAATTTAATGAAAACCAAGATTGATCACAATATCTCGGCTTAAAGTTAGCCTCTGGCTGTATTGTGAAAGTAAATTACCTGTACCTGAGTACACTGCAATATTTTGTGCAACCACTGAACCATTGTGTTTGGGATCAAACGGCAGAGGACAAAGAAACATACTGCAAGTGTAATGAAATAGTTAAAAGGACATTGTCTCTTTGGTCTATTTGTTTCCCATGTCACAGCTCCCACAGGTCTCCAGAGGAATTCGGAGCTTTTGGAATGATACATGTTCTAAAATGCCTCAAGGTGGCTGCAGGCAAGTGTCACCACCCATTGGATATTCCTGGTAAGTACTTTACATGCTTCAAAGCAAAGGTCAGTCATTTGGTATGTCTTCATATCTACCCCTCGCAATGCTGATTACCCAAAACCACCCAGTCGCTCTGAAGAAAGGGAGATGCTTTAAGGTTTCAGACATAATGTGCATAACAGAATACACTTGCAGCCTATATATAAAAGTCAATGAATGGCGTTTAATTCTTTAGTTCACATATGTATTTTTTTTTCTTTCAACTTCATTTATTCTTTCAAATTTCAAGCATACTCCAGTATTTCATTATACTTTGCACCCTCATACACGGCAACAGTCATGCTCTATAATCATCTAAGCTGCCACTTAAAAGCAGAACATCTTACGTGAATTAAAATGACGCTTCTGAATAAACTTCTTCTTGAAATACTACAGTGATTTGGATGAATGAATAAGTACTTAAATGCCATGCATTCATATAGGATGGATAGGAGTTGTCGGAGAACTTTGATTTTAACCTCATGATGTCTTCCAGGAATTATTATTTCCTATTTCACTGCTCGCTTTCTTTTTTCTCTTTTCAGCAGTGCAAATTCTATTCCTACATGGTGCTGATCACGGTGCTGTTTTTGTCCGTTTGCACACAAAGCCTCAGGGAAGCTCTGAGAAAAAGTTAGCAGTAGGCTGGGGATCCCAGACGGGTTGTACGAAAATTGTTCTTTTGACTGGTGGAAATATAGCTCATATATAACCCGGCTCCTTTCTATGATGCATCTACAGAGGCCTGCTTGGATCCTCCCAGAAGTCAATGGGAAACAGTCAGCCAGAACAATGGCATTAGAGCAGCTGGATGTGTTCTGCAACAGCTTTGCTGATCAATATGGTTTAGCCGAGGAAAGAC
This sequence comes from Cyprinus carpio, assembly GCF_018340385.1. Taxonomy (NCBI): domain Eukaryota; kingdom Metazoa; phylum Chordata; class Actinopteri; order Cypriniformes; family Cyprinidae; genus Cyprinus; species Cyprinus carpio. The sequence goes on along the minus strand of NC_056603.1, from coordinate 25,101,887 downwards.
TTTATACTTATAAAAAAAATACTACGGTTAGCTGATAACGAAACCCATAAAGAACCTCTCATTCGATTAATACATACACACAAACACTGCCTACACTTCAGAGAAAGAAGCCAATTTTAGCACATGGTAAAACATGACATCCCAATAGCAAACAATTAACACATACAACAGAGCACCAAACAACTAGAAGAAAAGTTTTGTATTTGCATCCATATATTGCAACAATTCAGTCTAAATACTGTATGAGCCAAGCTTGAAATCGATTCACCACTAAATATTTAAGCATTAAAAGTTTACAACATATGACACTTTGACAAATAAATAAATGATGCCATGTTATCCAACCGTGGCATTGTAAAGCGTTGCCGTTATTAAAATAAAAGCATATTGTATTCTTCTCAGTAAGACATTTCATTAGGATCAGAAAAAACAGGTAATTGGCTTCTAATGTAAAGCGATTTCAATCATCATTTTATTGCTGGACTCAGCAGTATTGTGAACAGTCCAAGCATTCAGTTCAAGATGGAGCATGAGGAAGGAAAAGAGCAATTTTCTTAGCCTAAATGGAAAGTTCTGTCAAGCAGTTTGGAGTGATCCACCATCAGTCACAGATAAATTCTCTTGAGCTGGGTAGCAACGAAAAAAATTGGGATCACTCCATTACCTGGGTGTCTTTCAAAGTGACTAATGGCATGTGACAAAAGGCATTCAAGAGTCACACAATGTGTTGCCTTCATAAAAATTAACCTGCTGCCACCCGGTAACACACCTCACATAATCAAGTCTCTGAATAAAAGGATGAGCCTCATTTTAATGGCACAGAGGGTCGGTTTGGTTTAAAATAAACATTTATGACATGTTCACCTGGCCTAATGAACAAAGGAGTATAAATACACAGTACATTGTCAAAATTATCCAGAAAGTCAAAGAAAGTGGGTAAAGTACCCTCTTTCTCATTAAAAAAAAAAAAAAAAACATTTCTCAAAAAACTGTTTGCTGCTTTTTAACTCTTTCGTCTTTGTTGCCACATTCACAGTGGTCTGATATGTGTACAAATACTGTATATTATAATAACATGACCAGATGGAACCTTTAAACTATGTCAGCTGATTTTTAGTGTAGTTTCTCACAGGTGTTAGAGATGTCTGATATCTTTGTAACCTTTGTAACATTTTCGCTGTTTCATGGCAGATTTCATTTTGAAAATGGAAAACTTACCCCATATAAGACACTGACCTTACCCCTAAAGATCAACGTGTATTGCTTTTTTGGGGAGCAACTGTTAAAAAGATTTTTATTTTTATTTATTATTATTATTATTATTATTATTATTATTATTATTATTATTGCCAAGGCATTAAGTTTTGTGTCTATACAAAATGATTTTGAAAAAAAAAAAAAAAAAAAAAAAAAAAAAAAAAAAAAATATATATATATATATATATATATATATATATTTAGTAGAGTTAAAAGTGTGACAGCTAGCCATGGTCTCCCCTAATGAAGAAGCACTGAAGTACTTTACACCTCTGCTAATTAGTCTATATATTAACAGCATTTCTCATTTTCTTCTCACCTTCGCTTAAGTAGTCTCACTTATTTCCCCATCTCTCTCTCTCCTGTTCTCTCACTCTGTTATTTCCATGACAATGTGATTTCACTGATGCAAAATAACCAGATCAGTGTTTTTGAGGTCCCTCATATTGTCTGTTAATAAATCACTGCTGGAGATTGACAGGGAACATGAGATGATTGCACATGTCACTCTCAATTACTGAGGCTGTCTTGCCAGGGGTGTCTAAAACATGCTAAAATGCTTCTATACCACTCAAAATAATAATGTAGTAAAATAACACAATGGAAAAAAAGATGTGTTTTACTTTAACCAAGGAAGTATATATAGCATGGTCTTTACTGAGTTTGCTTGACTTGAAAACTCCAGATTTTAGACATCAAAGATATCCTTCAGAATATAATGAGGTTAATAGAGGTATTTTAAAAGTGCTCTGCAGTGTCCCAGAGGTCTTCAGCAAAAAGATTTGAGGAGATATTCTTCATCATTATTCCCCTGCTAGATTGCTTTAAAAGTCCCAAACCTCAGACAGAGATCTCTGGACTTTCTTACATGTTCTCATCCTCACAGTCCCAGTGCTAATGGTCTCTTTTTCACCCGAATGTACTCCCCAGACCAGGAGTCTTGTGGGAAGTTCTTTCAAATTTAATTTAAAGGTAAGAGGGAAAAAATTGCTCAGGTCTTCATGTTCTCATTTATCTTATCCCCTTCTATAAAGTCGTTCTGTCTTCATATTCTGTATTATTATTATTTATTTATTTATTTTTCCAGACAGAATATGTTTGATCTTATGTAGCTTTAAAAGACATTACGTTAAACTGTACTGTATAATCACCCCACAACAACTATATATTTGCTCACAAATTATAAAAGAAGTACAGCACCTAACAAGAGGTCTAAGAAACAACAGAAAATATTACAAAACATAGGAAAATAAGAGACAAGTCTGTAATCCTGGAAAGACAGCTGTGTGATACTAGGTCAAATAAAATGTTCTTTCTTTCTTTTTCCTCTCTTTCCCTTCCAGAATGTATGTCTTTATAATGCATTGATGTACAGTACCTCCTGCCTCTGACATAGTAAAAAAAAACTACACACCCATCTTCTGTGATAATCATGGCAGATTCTCCTCTCTCACTGCCTCTTTTGTTATTGAGCTTCCTTTTGTTCAAAGACTGTCAGGTCTACCATCTGCCCCAATGGTTTAAGTAAGCTTCTCCTTAAATTACTGTGAGAATCAAGTGGGAAAAAAATCTTTATAGAATGTAATTGGACTTGGATATCAATGAATGATAATTAGCACATTAAGAGTCTTGTCATTAGGACCTGCACATCTGCAGAATCCATTAAGAACTCAAAAATGACAAACACTACACTAGAAAAAGAAGTTTAGAAGGTAACCACAGGGTTACTAAGCATCTAGTCAAGCCTGCTGTAAGAACAGTTTTGTCTGTTACAATTTAGATGAGGAGATTTAGATGTTTTTTCCTCTGTGTGTAGGATAGTTTTAATACACAAGCAATTTAAATTACTACTCATAACTTGTATTTCATGTTTGATGATCCATATTTTAAGACTGCCTCACATCTGAAATTGAGCAAACCAGATGATAAACTAAGAAATGCTGTAATTAGTTAAAGGCACATATCAAAGAAGTATACAGTGATGATGATGATGGGCATCAACAGGAGAGTTGAAAAAGCTTGACACAGTAACGCTTTTCTTTATGAAAGATAAACCTTAATTATATCGTGTAATTTCTAGATTTTCTGCAATCTGTCTCAGTCTTTAGGGAACAAAACATCTCCCAAGAATTTGGAGCTAATGATAGCCTGTCAGAGGTGCAGCTGTCTAGAATAAATTGTCAGGCTCCCTTATAAACAAGAATTCCCTAAACATCCAAGATGGTCCCAAACAAAAACTTATTTATGACTTCAAATACAACAAAGTAGTAAAAAACCAGCAACCCCAGCAATTTCAGTACATGAAAAATGGCCATCCAGACAAATTAAAACAGATGTGTGAGGATGAGATGAATTTATCAAATTTCATAGTCATCAAGGTGGCGCTTAATTTTAATTTTCCACCAGCATCTTGTTTCAGACTTCAAACGTACAATCATTGATGATGGCTTGATGTCCCTCTGGCACTGAGACTAGTTGTGTTGTGCTATTGTTGTCTTTTTTTAAAAAAAAACACAATTTTCCATTCCATGTCCTCAGAGCCCTTACTTTAATCATTTATTTAATCAAGCAGTCGAGGATTTGAGGTGTTATCTTTTCTACTGGATCAATAGGATAAATAATGCTCTACATCCCAGCTTAGCGGTCAGCCCAACATCTCTCATTATCACCGCCATCAGCCCATAGCATAAGATAAATACATCTGATCCTTCCATCCGAGCGGAGACTGATCTGTCACCAAAAATCTATTTGTAGTAAATCTCACAGACATGGGAAATATGCACTACAGAATCTATAATGAGATTCTTATGTTCTTACAAAGAAACGCCTCATAGACAGAGACTGAAATATGAATGTAACACTTTCAAAGAATGTCAGACAATGATAATGTTCTTGGCTCAGTATCAAATGTGCTAATTTGAGTTGGTGCGATTTCATTAATCTGAAATGCTAAATGAGCTTCTTTTCTTGTCTGTGGTCTCCTGATATGTAATAGAGGGATCAAGAGACTGTGTGCAGTCCATGAAATTCTTCTTGCTACAGTAGTATATGTAGGCTACATTGATCACTTTTTGGAACACACACAGCCAATGACTGTGGCAGGTGAGAAGAAATAGGCTGGCTTCTGACAAATGCTTCTTACAGACATGTAATGTTGTCCAAGGGACCTCCGCTGCAAGCCTTTGTGAGTCATTTCTCTTCTCCTCTGTTACTACCCATACGTGCTGCGAAAGCGAGAGCTATTGCAACCTGGGGAAATCTCAAACAACATGGCTCTGAGTTAATTAATAACAAGGAGAGCTTTAAAAATAGCCATATTTGATCAGTGGACATGGACGTAGATTGAACAGGAGAACATGTCTCTGCAATCATAACTCTTCAAAACATTAATAATGAGACTATGTCAAGGATTTGGTGGTGAGACAAAGATTTGAGTGTATTGATTCAATTATTAAGAGCACTTGTATTGTAATGCAATGTTGTACCACTAATAGTACAGAAAATCTGTAAACAAATGACTGCAATGACCTTCAGTTCTTATTTCATATAATGCAAGCCACCACAATATATTGAAAAAAATGATATGTTTTTGGCTCCATTTACAAAAGAGTAATCCACAAAACAGCTACTGTGTAGCAGAGCATAAAATAGAAAATAGAATCATGTATAAATTTTCCTGTCTTCAACTATATGATATACTCCATGTATACTATAAATGACCAAACATGCATTATGTAACTCAGACATAATAAATAAATAAATATATTATGTTTGACTTAACATGAAAGCTTACATATCTGGTCATTTATAGTGAACTTCAAATGAAGTAACATTTCATCCAAAAAACAAACAAACAAAAAAAAAACACTATTCAATTCACTTTCAATGTATGGAATAATAAAAAAAAAAAAAAAAAAAAAAAAAAAAAAAAAAAAAAAAAAAAAAAAACAGATATCATGCAAGAAAACTCCTTTTTTGTTCCATAGAAGCATTTAAAAAAAAAATCATATGGGATGACAGTTTTAATTTTTGGGTGGACTATCCCTTTCTACTTCAATTTCAACTGTGAATGTTTTAGGAAACTGTGTTGTTACATGGCATGCCTTTCAGAGATAATATAATCTATAGACCATCAGTTTTATGAACACAAGTCATAACATATCCTTTGAGCCAAGGTAATACAGCATTAAAATATTAGCCTATTACAATCATTGGGAGCACAGGTTACAATACCACAGAAAGAAAAAAAAACGAAGAAAAAAAAAGATGTATGGAATAGTGTTTTGTACGCAATGCCCCAGTGCTGAAGGGAACATTGATGGTCTGTGTTTTTATTATGGCCATTTCCTGTTTATTCAGAGGCCTCATCCATCTACTTGAAAGCTTCATTGTCTGCTTATTAGTCCTTAATTCCAAAATTTGAAATTTCTAATAAGCTGTGATGGATTATAATGTTGCTTTGTCAGATTCAATTTGGGTGGTCATATTTACTCAATATAACGCCAACTAGCTTACTTTGAAAATTATGTGCCTGAAATGATGTTTGGTGGAAAAAATTGAGCCTGCATGCTGTTGTTTGCTAATCAGATGTCAACTATGGTTAGCCATTAGAGTGCCCTAGTGGAGAAAGAGAAAAGAAAAAAACATAAAAAACACACCAAAAGAAACCAGACTCAGTTTGATACACAATTGATGGTTTGCAAATTATTTCAATCGAGTTATGCACCCCATCCCCACCCCCCACCTTATCTGAATAATGCATTTATCCATTAACTTTCTAGGGCGTGCAAAATCTGCTATGGGATCTAGCTTCATCAGAGTCAAGGATCTCTAGGAGATGCTTCTCTAATATCAATGATTTTCTACACCATTACATCCCTGACAACATGTCCTTAAGGGGAAATGACAAAAGGATGGATCGGTGGAAAAACAGGAGGTAAGATAAACTACATGGGTTTTGTCACAAACAATATTAGCGATATGCAAGTAAAAGGCAATGCCCTGAGCTGCTAGACCTAATCCATTTAACAAAGTACCTGAAAAAGATTCGGCTAAGAGGGATGTTTTTTTTTATTGCTGGAAGCCAGTTTGGTTATCCTGGTACGTTTTCCTTTTTAAGGTCAAGGAGATGTTCGATAACTTGCGAACTGTGGCATGGTGCAGGCATGAAGCATTTAAATACCTGTGTCAGATTGTGTTTGGGTGGCGTTTGTAGAGATCCAGGCCAGGCTGGAGGGAAAGGTTTTGTAAGGCCTGATATGAAATAAGTGTCAGAGGTTAAGCCTGTAGCAGGCTTACAGAAACTCATTTCTCTTATCTTTTTCTGGTCATGAACTGTGAGCAATGGCATTATCAAGGCCCTGTTGTTACAACAGAGAGCTGCATCACAGACACAGAGAGATTTCACAAGTGTGTGTCTTAGGAATGACTCCAATCGCTGGGCTAATCTGGCTATTGTACATTCCCGTTATCGGCCCCCACCACTGTGAGAAGAACAAAGAATAATATCTCCCAATCCATAAATCATAATTTCAACCTTAGTGTTAGGTCACCATTTAAGCTGTCTCTGAGGTTAAGAGTTTATCCCAGCTTGCTCACGGCAATACTTTTTTAAATCCATCTCTCAAAACATTTCTATTGTTAATTGAATTTCCAGGCGTGGACATACCAAGAACGGGAAAGAGAAAGAGCGAACAAGGAATAAAGAATGAGAGAGATAGAAATAGAGAGAGAGAGAGAGAGAGAGAGAGAGAGAGGCTTCTACATTTCAAAATGTTAATCTGTTTTTGCATAATCCTTATAATTTGTATTTGCATGGTTAAATATCCATCATTATCCTTGGACCGTGCAGACATCATTGTTCTATTTACTCCAAAGACATTTTTATTTGCACATTCCTACATCATGACTAAATTATGACGTCTAAAAGATGAAAATCTATATACAATGCACATGGTAATGTAGATCATGCTTATAAGCATCTGTGTAGTTTGTGTGAATCCAAATCCATGCTTTCTACATCTTTTCCTTTTTTTATTTTTTTTCCTCAGTTTTGAAGGAGATATTTTTGTTGTTACCTGATAAGGTAATGTCTTAAAAAAATGTTGAACGATTTTGAACCTGTACATCAACTAGATTTTACATTCCACCAAGAAAGTTTATTAAAACTAAGCTGCAAAATGATTTACTGTATGTGATTAATTTTCATGGTTGTGTGTGTTAAATCATTAACAACTTGCATTTATAACCCGGTCAATGTGAGTAAATAAAGTTTGAAATGAGTGGCTGAGGTTCATCTTTACCATGATTCCAAATCATTTCTGTCTGAATTTACAGCTTGTGCAGTCCATTTCACCCACCACAGGTTGTTTAGTGAACTTTTCACAGTATGCATGGTTGGTTGCGCAAAGAAGTTATTGAAAAGATGTAACAACCTGTAAACAAGTGTTGCTACTCATTTCACAAAGTAGAAACAACAGCTTTAGTGATAACAAATTATCACTATGGATAAAAGGATATGGCTCCTTTAAATGATAGTCTACTGTTATAACTAGCTTGTTTTGGTTTTAATGTACACACCTTTGCATTAATGGAACAGGATATAATCTTGGGATTTATGCATGCATTTTGACTTTGCAGCTCATCAACATATCAATTAACCACTTGCTTGCTTTGGTGTGACAGCACAGATGTGAGTGTGAGTAATTGCACAGCACTCCACTTCTGTTGGTCCTTGTGCTATAAGAAATATCAACCAGTTGATGTTTAACTCTTTTCACTGAGTCATGTTTGAAGTCAAGTCAGGCCTACCATCTGAAAGTCGCAGCAGAAATTGAGACTCATCAGACCAGGCAACGTTTTTCCAATCTTCTATTTGCGAACTGTAGCTTCCGTTTCCTGTTCTTCGCTGACAGGAGTGGCACCTGATGTGGTCTTCTTCTGCTGTAGCCCATCTGATTTAGGGTTCGACGTGTTGTCTGTTCAGAGATGGTATTCTGCATACCTTAGTTGTAACGAGTGGTTATTTGAGTTACTGTTGCCTTTCTATCATCTCTAACAAGTCTGCCCATTCTCCTCTGACCTCTGACATCAACAAGGCATTTTCGTCCACACAACTTCCACTCACTGGATATTTTCTCTTTTTCTGACTATTCTCTGTAACCCCTAGAGATGGTTGTGCTTGAAAATCCCAGTAGATCAGCAGTTTTTGAAATACTCAGACCAGCCCGTCTGGCACCAACAACCATTCCACGTTCAAAGTCACTTAAATCCCCTTTCTTCCCCATTCTGATTCAACATCTTAACTTCACAAAATATAACAAACAAAAAATAAATTCCAAAATAACCATGTGATTGGCTGATTAGCAATTTGTGTTACCAAGCAATTGAATAGGTGTACCTAATAAAGTTGCCGGTGAGTGAGTGTGTTTGTGCGTGTGTGTGTGTGTGTGTGTGTGTATATATATATATATATATATATATATATATATATATATATACAGGTCATTTTCAAAAAATTAGCATATTGTGATAAAAGTTCATTATTTTCCATAATGTAATGATAAAAATTAAACTATCATATATTTTAGATTCATTGCACACCAACGGAAATATTTCAGGTCTTTTATTGTTTTAATACTGATGATTTTGGCATACAGCTCATGAAAACCCAAAATTCCTATCTCAAAAAATTAGCATATTTCATCTGACCAATAAAAGAAAAGTGTTTTTAATACAAAAAAAGTCAACCTTAAAAATAATTATGTTCAGTTATGCACTCAATACTTGGTCGGGAATCCTTTTGCAGAAATGACTGCTTCAATGCGGCGTGGGCATGGAGGCAATCAGCCTGTGGCACTGCTGAGGTGTTATGGAGGCCCAGGATGCTTCGATAGCGGCCTTAAGCTCATCCAGAGTGTTGGGTCTTGCGTCTCTCAACTTTCTCTTCACAATATCCCACAGATTCTCTATGGGGTTCAGGTCAGGAGAGTTGGCAGGCCAATTGAGCACAGTAATACCATGGTCAGTAAACCATTTACCAGTGGTTTTGGCACTGTGAGCAGGTGCCAGGTCGTGCTGAAAAACGAAATCTTCATCTCCATAAAGCTTTTCAGCAGATGGAAGCATGAAGTGCTCCAAAATCTCCTGATAGCTAGCTGCATTGACCCTGCCCTTGATAAAACACAGTGGACCAACACCAGCAGCTGACATGGCACCCCAGACCATCACTGACTGTGGGTACTTGACACTGGACTTCAGGCATTTTGGCAATTCCTTCTCCCCAGTCTTCCTCCAGACTCTCGCACCTTGATTTCCGAATGACATGCAAAATTTGCTTTCATCCGAAAAAAGTACTTTGGACCACTGAGCAACAGTCCAGTGCTGCTTCTCTGTAGCCCAGGTCAGGCGCTTCTGCCGCTGTTTCTGGTTCAAAAGCACACGCCTGTGCACGGTGGCTCTGGATGTTTCTACTCCAGACTCAGTCCACTGCTTCCCGCAGGTCCCCCAAGGTCTGGAATCGGTCCTTCTCCACAATCTTCCTCAGGGTCCGGTCACCTCTTCTCGTTGTGCAGCGTTTTTTGCCACACTTTTTTCCTTCCCACAGACTTCCCACTGAGGTGCCTTGATACAGCACTCTGGGAACAGCCTATTCGTTCAGAAATTTCTTTCTGTGTCTTACCCTCTCGCTTGAGGGTGTCAATGATGGCCTTCTGGACAGCAGTCAGGTCGACAGTCTTACCCATGATTGCGGTTTTTGAGTAATGAACCAGGCTGGGAGTTTTTTAAAAGCCTCAGGAATCTTTTGCAGGTGTTTAGAGTTAATTAGTTGATTCAGATGATTAGGTTAATAGCTCGTTTAGAGAACCTTTTCATGATATGCTAATTTTTTTGAGATAGGAATTTTTGGGTTTTCATGAGCTGTATGCCAAAATCATCAGTATTAAAACAATAAAAGACCTGAAATATTTCAGTTGGTGTGCAATGAATCTAAAATATATGAAAGTTTAATTTTTATCATTACATTATGGAAAATAATGAACTTTTATCACAATATGCTATTTTTTTTTGAGAAGGACCTGTATATATATATATATATATATATATATATATATATGCTGCTACCATACTTCAGGTTTGAATTATAATTTAAATTCTTTTCTTAGTGAAATAGTCAGGTTGGTGAGAACTCATAATCTAGTGGAGACCACCTAAAGTCAGTTACACATGGATCGGGAAGCAGCACAATTATAATATCACACACACTGACATTTGGATTTTTAAATAATGTTCACCACCTCTAGCCCTGGTTTAATCAAAACCCCCAAAACTAACTATCAATAATATTGTATGAGAAAAAGAAAACTGTTTTTTTTTTAATACAGTAAAAAGTCAAGTCCCATGACCCATTTTTTAAAAGAATATTTAATATAATTCATATTACTTTGCATATAAAAAAAAAACCTAGTTGCATTCAATTTTGTGATTTCACTTGATTACTTTGATGAACCTGTACTACATGCACTATTCCCACTGGGTTGGTGACATCTGTTCCATTTGTTCCATTTATTGATTTATTGATGTTATGATAGTTTTTAAAAATACAACTGTTCATTGTTGGTTCATGTTGGCTCGGAGGATTAAACAATATTAATTACTACCAGGTTATTTTAATAATGCAGTAGTAAACTATGACATTAACAACTAAAATTAATAAGTACTTTAGAACTATTTATCATTGTTATTTCATTTAACTAATTTATTTAAATGCATTACTGTACTGGAAACATATTGTAAAGTGTTACCACATTTATTAATATAGATTAATTTCTATATACTAATCTATGTGTTATGAATAAAGTTAACATTTACATTTACATTTAATCATTTAGAAGATGCTTTTATCCAAAGCGACCTACAAGTGAGAACTATAGAAGCAATCAGACCAACGAGAGAACAACAACAGTATACAAGTGCCATGACAAGTGTCAGTTAGAAAAGGTATCTGCTAGTATTAGTTGGTCAATTTTTTTTTTCAAGAATAGAATAGACAAGAAAAGGTATCTGCTAGTATTAGTTGGTCAAGTGCTGGCGAAAAAAAATGAGTCTTTAGATGTTTTTTTTGAAAATGAGTAAAGACTCGGCTGTTCGAATTGAGATTGGGAGGTCATTCCACCAGCTGGGCACAGTCCAGGAAAAGGTCTGTGAGAGAGATTTTGAACCTCTTTGGGATGGCACCACAAGGCACCGCTCACTTGCAGAACGCAAGCTTCTGGAGGGCGCATAAGTTTGAATTAGTGAGTTTAGTAGGCAAGCATCAATACCTTGAATTTGATGCGAGCGACTACTGGTAGCCAGTGTAACCTGATGAGAAGAGGAGTAACGTTAGCTTTTTTTGGCTCATTGAAGACAACCCTCGGTGCTGCATTCTGGATCAGTTGTGGAGGCTTGATAGTACATGCAGGAATGCCCGCCAGGAGAGCATTACAACAGTCCAGTCTGGAGAGAACAAGAGCTTGTGGCTTGCTCTGACAGGAAGGGTCTAATCTTCCTAATGTTGTATAAGGCAAATCTGCAGGATCGGGTCATTGTAGCAATATGGTCTGTGAAGCTAAACTGATGATCCACCACAATTCCTAGGTTTTTGGCTGTCCTGGAAGGAGTTATGGTTGACGAACCCAGCTGTATAGAGTAGTTGTGATGAAAAGATGGGTTAGCTGGAACCACCAGCAGTTCTGTCTTAGTAAGGTTGAGCTGAAGGTGATGGTCATTCATCCAGCTAGAAATGTCACTCAGACAGGCTGCAATGCGAGCAGCTACCGTCGGATCATCTGGTTGGAATGAAAAGTAGAGTTGAGTGTCATCAGCGTAGCAGTGATAGGAAAAGCCATGCTTCTGAATGTCAGATCCTAATGACGTCATGTAGATGGAGAAGAGAAGTGGTCCTAGTACTGAGCCTTGAAGAACCCCAGTAAGAAGTTGTGACTTAGAAAGTTCACCCCTCCAAGACACCCTGAAGGATCTGTCTGAGAGGTAGGACTTAAACCACAGGAGTGCGGTTCCAGAGATGCCCATCTTTCTGAGGGTGGACAGTAGAATCTGGTGATTAACTGTGTCAAAAGCAGCAGACAGATCCAGCAAGATGAGTTCCGAGGATTTGGAAGCTGCTCTTGCCAGTCGCAGGGCTTCAGTAACCGAGAGCAGGGCGGTCTCAGTTGAGTGAGTGGCCGCTTTTGAAGCCAGATTGGTTGCTGTCCAGGAGGTTGTTCTGTACAAGGAACATAGAGAGCTGGTTGAACACAACTCGCTCAAGTGTCTTTGCAATGAATGGAAGAAGGGATACCGGTCTGTAGTTTTCTAGAAGTGCTGGATATAGAGATGGTTTCTTAAGCAGTGGGCTTACCCAAGCCTGCTTAAATGCTGAGGGAAATGTACCAGAGTGAAGAGATGAATGTTGGTACTGTAGGTCTGTAAATAAATAAACACTACAGTCTTTTTTTTATTATTATTATTATTAGTTCATGATAATTATTAACAAATTGAATCTTGCTGAAAAAAGTTAATGAAACATTGTTTATTGTACATTATTTAGAGACATCCCCAAATGTCTCTAAAGCAAGGTTTTTCCCCATTTAACATCAGGAGCCCACCCCACACACAAATATATATGCTTCATCATCCAAGTTTACATTCAGGTCAGGTGTGTGTCAAAGTGAGCAGTTTCACAATTCTCATTCTAGCCAATTTTCCTTTGAGAGGATTCTTTTTCCTGTTTCTCAAAGCTCAGTTTGAAAAAGGAGCTTTGGTGTAAGCTCACAGGCCACTAGGGAGCGATTCCCAACTGACACTCAAAAAAGAACAGCTTCAAGGGCCCACGATGCCAGAGTGCATTGTGTAAAGGAAAAATACAGTGATTAAAAGTGAAATGTTTGTTTGAAGTTGTTATTTTCAAAAAAAAAAAAAAAAAAAAAAAAAAAAAAAAAAACTTTCTTAAGAGGATTTTGAAAAGAAACTGATGGAAAGCCGAGTGAGAAAAGGAATGGAATTACTTCCCACATTTATAGTACAGTGCTTCCCTAAGCTACCATCCCACAGGTTTGGGCCTTAAAGGTCTCAGGATGTATTCAAACCTCATCAGTGCTTTACAGCTAACTTCAAAACCCTAATTAACCTAGATATAATGCCGTGCCCAGAACAATGAGCAAAGCAAATCATACTGTAGATACACAGATGAGCTGCATGAATATTGAACATCGCCTCAACAGAGGCATTTTAAAATATTCATGTGCAACTGAAAAACGTTATCGCTATAGCATCCCTGCTATTTCACGGAAGTCAACAGATCAAATTCACGTGTTTTATTTACTAAAATGTTTACGTAGTCCAGATAAGACCCTCCATTCTGCGACAAATGTTTTATTTTTGTTTTTAAGTAGTCTCCATTTCAGAAAGAATCTGAAATGCCTTTGATGGTCAGACTATGCTAAATGAAACCTCTCCAGAGGGGGAGCATTGTAACAGATGTACATTAGTATGCACCCTCCAGACCAGGCTGCTGGGCTGCCCAGGCCTGGTCAGAGCTACATCTGGACCAGGTCACTGCAGTCTCAGCCCCGAAGCTCATTATGGGGAATTACCAAGAGAGCACCAACAGCAGAAGCATGAAGAGGTCAGCCTCTATGACACTGTCAAGAAATAAGGAGGGTAGATTCACGAAGAAACTGTTAGATTTAATCATACTACCAAGACATTTTGTAGCCTACAGTCTCCCAAAAGCAGATTTAACTTACACAAGAGGCTGATATAACTGAGATAAGGAAGAAATATGGGAGCCATATAAATGACCAGCCTCTGGCAACATATGATACTTAGCATTAAACTAATCAAAAAAGGTCAATTCCTGGGGAAATATGACCCAAAAACAAGATCGATTAATTTTCTGGTAGTAGCTTTCATTGGATTCTGTAGCTGCTTGGGCATATTGTGTCATAAGAAGTGCCTGGTTGTTTTGGAGAGCCTTTCTTACCTATAATTCATGGATAATGAGAGATTTAAGGGCAGAAAACAAGGATCATCTTTCTGTATGGAATCCGGGACACCATCCTGATCCCTCTCATTTGAAAGCCCTTACACCAGTCCACTCGTTATTCTTCAGCAATTATGAATTCCTTTGACGGCATGACTTTGCATAAATAACAGCTAATTGAATATAAATAGGATGTGATGGTATTTGATTATCTGTTTTTCATTTTCTGGAAAGATTATGCAAATGGACTCATCTGCATATCTCCATACACGAAAAAAAAATAAGATGAAATGTCGGACTATATTATTCTTTGTCTGCATTACAGGCAAACTTCTTTAATCTTATGAATTTGGGATTAGTTTCACATTTTGGTGTGATGCTCTAATTTGGCAAGATGAAGGAGGTCATTGAGACACTGGGAGCTTTTGTTTGCTTCAGTGGGTGAAGACAATAGACCTAATAGAGTTTAAAGTGGCTTTGTTATTTTTCTTAAAGCTTGACTGAATCGTGGAATTTGTCACAACTGCTCATTGTTGGCGGGCAGATATGCCGGGCTACGGCTGTGCGCAGATGATGAAGAGTTTTATTGCGGCATGGTCTGTTTGGAGTAAATGGAAAAATGAAAAGCCTATTACAGGAATAGATGGTGAATTACATGTCAACTCCCTTAGAATTTACAGTATGATGCAATTTCAACACACGTGTCCAGCCTTTGTTGTCGAGTTAATGAATACACTTAAAGAGGGGCAAAATTAAGGTGGCTTTCCAATGCCTGGATGGAGTTTAAAAAGTGAGGTAAAAACATCTGAAACTTTGGCAGAAAAAGACAGTTCGTACAGTTTAGAAAAAATGTTAAGAAATTCAGACAGACCGACAGACAGACAGACAGACAGACAGAGTTCTAAGATAGCTAGTTATTTTAAATAAAAATCAATCTTAAATCATGTGTAAATGATGATTACCTTTATTTTTTTAATGTGAATACTGAAAGAGACCCAAGGTGTTGTTCCAGAGAATGCTCATTCTCAGATCAATCTGGAAGGATTATGAACAGAGCAACTTCAGAAGCTGTCTTTTGATTAGATTCTGCTCTGAAAAGACCTGTTTTCATATTTTATTAAGATCAGTTTTGTCAGGCATAGCATTGATCACCTAAAATGAGAGGCTAAGCTGATGCAGAGGCTGCCAAGTAATATTTATAAATAATTAGAAAGTGTAGTGGGGGGAGATAAAATATCCATAAGTATTTAATAAAAGTGAACTGCTGCAGTTTGAATGTATATATAAAAACCCAATGCCAAAAGAGAGGAGAAAAAACAACCGAATAAAAGTAAAGAAAAAAAGATTCAAAGTTACAAGGAAAAAGTGAGGGAGTAAATTTTCTCACAGGTAATCCATAGCATTAACTTATAGAAAATGTGTTTATGTTGCACCTAAACAGTGTCACGCTGCAGGTCGCACAAACCAGAGTTCAGCTTGGTCAAATTAAATTCCAGAAGCTTCAGCGTGGATGGATGATCAAAGACAACTCGGTTATTTAATCCATATTGTTGCTGGAAGACAAATTAGCTGGTAGTGCAGAGGGGACAGGCGCCTTTGAAACGCCTGAGATTGCATGCATAACCAAGGATCTGTGGCATTTGACATCTACAGAATGGGAAATGAAAGCAGGAAGCATTGCAAGCCACCTCCTGATGCTTCACCCCAAGGGTGGTGGGAGGGCATGCATGTCTCTCAGAAGCATGATTGATTTGCTTCATAGTGTCAGCCAAGTTGCAGAATATGATTACGGATTGCTGAGGAGATTCACTCGAACGCTCGTAGACACGGTCCGGGTGCAACCTACACGTGCTGGAAATAAGTGCTAGAGGCTTGTTGACTGATGTGTGGTCCTCCCTTTGCTCTTGTTCATCATTATAATTGAGCACAGTTCAGGTCCTCACATCCTTAGCCATTCATTTTGAATTTTAAAGAGCTGTCACTAAAATTGTGGATTTATTTATTTATTTATTTAGCTAGCTAGATTTATTTTTCAAGTGTAGTGAAAATAATAATAATAATAATAATAATAATAATAATAATAATAATAATAATAATAATAATGAATTTGAGAATCTGGACCAGTACAGCATGACAATAATTCCAGTGTCATATAATTTGAAATAAAATGAAAGATTCTGAGTCTGTCTTGCTGTTTATCACTAAAACAATGACCTTTCCCATGCTATTTCAAGTCAAAACCTTTATTTAATTTGTTTTAAAACATATAATGCCCATTACAATACACAGACAAAATGGTGTAGATTTTCATCCAGAAATTGCTAATAAATTGCATAATTAGTTACAAAGGAACAGTAATACACTGTATTTCAACATGGTATTTTTTAAATAGTATTTTCGAGTAAAACCTACTCCAATAACCTTTATTTACAAAATAATAAATTTTTTACATTGTTTGTAATGCCCATTATATCCAGCTTCTAGACTTTCCATAAGCGTTTGGTTATCGTGAGTTAGAGTTTGGTATCAGTATCCTCTGCCACAAAAATGTAGTCTGTGGCATAGAGACAATATGGAGAAAACGATGCCTGTAAGCGTACATATTTATTGCGAAAGCAAATGGGGTTTTCTTCCCTCATGTGGAGACTGAATAAGGTCTATTTGCTATTATAATTCACCCCAGACAATCATGTTAAACCAACTCTTCCCCCACTGCCCCAGGTCTATTAAATCCCTCATTCATTATATTAATATGGATATTATTTGGTGTTAAGGACAGTACAGAGAGGCATCTGAGAGACGAGCATAACAGTAACCAATCTAAAGAATTGCAGGGTTTCAAAGGAGTCTCGGTGCGTCTGCCATGAATCAAATTTTGCTCAAAAGCTGAAATGTATTTACTGTAACACTCCTTGTGGTCTGAGGATTTTTCTTCATCATAAATCCAGAAAATTCATGTGCTTCACATTCGTAAGGGCAAATAGGGTTATCCCTTCAACAATTTGTTTGGTTGCGTACAGAAATATAGCAATTGTATCTTTGGTTGTTGTCCTGTTCACCATGTAGATAAATAATGTGTCATTGAAGCTGTTGTTCGCAATTGTTTATTATTATGTCTAAAGTGATAGTTCACACAAAAATGAAAATTCTGTTATTATTTACTCACCCTCACTCTACTTCTGCAGAACACAAAAGAAGATATTTTGAAGATATTTTGATGAAAGTCATTAAGGGTCTAATGTTACTTGGACCCCATTGACTTTGGTAGAAAAAGTATGTCATACAGTTTTTAAACAACAAAATAATCACTAAATGAATCTTTTGACCACAATGCAGATTTTTCAAAATTCAACATTTGAGCACCTCAACATAGCAACTACGACTCAACCAATGGCGTAAGTTTGGGGCAGGGCTATTTGTTTGACCACATCTTGGAAGACAGGGGGAGTTTTTCTACAGTTCTGTGGTGCTTAGTGCCAACAAACTGCAGAGAAATTACACACTGTGGCTTTTAAAACAAAAACAAACAACTAATTGTATTGTTGTTGTTTTTAAATGATTAATTACTGCTATTGGCCAAAGTCAGGTAGTTACTCGTCGCTGTCGGACAGGTCCTTTCATCATCCATGGACATCTAGCGCTTTGATATGCATTCTGAAGCCTAATATCTTTTTGTCTCTGTGTGTCTCCCTTTCATTCTCTCAAGCTGATGAAAGCTCGAATGCCCAGCTGAGCCTGTTTAAATGACCACTGGAGAGGCCTTTTATTCTCTCCCAGACAGCTTTCTCTATAGCACACAGAGCTTTTGATGCACACACAGTCCATCCTTCTCACTAGCAGTTCAGACAGCTGTGCAAAGCCTTACCAAAACACAAGGCCTCTCTATCTCCCCTTCTTTATCTCACCCCCACAGGAAATAATAAAAAACCTACTGGACAGCTAACCTTTCCAGTGCCAGCTGTCACTGGCTGTGACTGAAGATGAGATATTGTGAAGGCTATTGTCCTTTTGAAACAGTCAGGGATGGAAACGGGTGACAACACAGGCCCCCCAAAAATTAATTGAATATTTAATCAGCATGAGAATCTGAAGGAATTTATCAAGCTTCTTCGTTGTTGACTTTTCCCCTTCGCTCTGACAAATGAGACACTGTCTAAACAGTACTAGAGGACGACGCACTCTGCAGTCTGTCAAGATGTCTGTGATGCGTGCAGAGGAGCTGAGAGGGGAACAACTTTGCACAGAGAATCACTTGATTGATTCTTATTAGGCAAATCCGCTAGAAACATGGAGGTTCACTGGCATTAAGCCGAGGGGCTTGTGTTGTACGCAACTTGAAATCTCTGCCAAAAAAAGTGCTTTGTTTCCATTTTCATCTGCATGAATTTCCTTCTTATGAATCCCCAGGTACTCTAAATGAATTAATAGGGTTTAATGTATCATGAAGATTTTATAATCCACTCTCACACTCTGGTTTATCACACCTAAGATATAGACATTTCACAATGAGGGTAGCTTTAAAGCTAAATTCTATCAAATTAAATGCAAGTTATTCTACACTTAAAACTGCATCAACTGCTTTATGAGCCGTTGCCGGTACATTCAGTGTAGACCAAGTAAATTACTGTACTTTATGTGAGCAGAAAAGTAATTCACAGCATTCACTACAGTAAGGACACCTTCATGCCAGGCGTGTGTCCTTGAAGCTTAAATAAAAATTAACATCAAAGGCAAACCACACAACATTTGGTATGGAAATAGAGACATTTAGAAGTCTGCATGTTAATTTGGGCTACATTTAACACGTAGCAGTAGCAAAGAAGTAATAGCAAATGCAAGCATGCTGCATTCCTCTCTTTTAAACTATGACCTTGTTCATCAGTAATTGTGTTTCTTATTCCTGGTCCACCTGATATTGTTGCGTGTGAGTTTGATTACTGCACCATGCTCACCCAGATAATTAAACACTACCAAGAAAAAGAGTGATATCATTAGAGGAGCACAATGGCCTCTGGAATTAGATAATTATTGCAGGAAATCACACTAAAAAGGTCAGCTTGGAAAGTTTTCTCTGCAGTAGTAGTTCTTAAATATTCCAGTACAAAGGAAAACTTTAACACAAATCCTTGAGTATATCAGCCATAGGATTAAAGAGCTCACACATTGTTATTTTGTGAAATACTTAAAAATAAATAAATAAATAAATAAATAAATAAATAAATAAATAAATAAATAGATAGATAAATAAAGCAGACAAAAATGAGACTGTAGGGGATAATTTACAGTCTTTAAAAAGGTACATACTGTAAGGTTCTGGATTACGTAATTTTCTAAACTCACAATTTTCAAAACTATATTATGGAGTTTTTGTCTACTGAAAGGATTTTTTTTGCCAGCTAAACAATTGTCATGTTTTTAAAGTATAGCACAATCCACTAAACACACTGTACTTATGTACATCACAGTCTAGTTTTCATTCTGGAAGATTTTTTTTTTTTTTAAATATGGTGCTACCCTGACTAAGGTCTACTGGATAAAATAAAATATAAATGTTATATACTAGATTATATATATATATATAATGTGTGTTGCCTTGGTAAATACTGTATCAAAATAAGTTGAAGCTGAAATACAAAAACTGAAAATAAATAAATAAATAAAGCTGAATATAAGAAAACAAATCCTAATAAAAATGACAAAATCGCAAAATGACTAAAGAGAAAAAGAGAGAGAGAGAGAGAGAGAGAGAGAGAGAGTCTATAATATTAAATACATAATACTAGAATAACATTGTTTCACATGCATCTGAGATCTGTTCTGACAATCTGGATGACTGACTCTACACATGATCAAACAGTATTTTGATATATATTTTTTTTTTTTTTACATTTTAGGATTTAAAGATCAGCTCATTGCATTTCTACATAAATCCCACAAATACACTGCATTGTTCCGATAAAGCTTGTAATGCAGTGTGGCATTGTTATTAACTGCATGTGTTGTTCAGAGCAGAGCTCGTTCAGGGCAAACAGATTCACCAGTCTCTAAATACTGGCCATCTGTCTTTAGTGTGGCCCAGATGAGCGTGATTTCTTCCCCTCCTGTTTTTCTCAGGCCTGTGTTTCAAGGTATTTGTTTGTAGACCGGATGACGGGGAAGGTAGCATCTGGCAATAATAGCACCTTGGCAATGAGAAATAGAGCAGCCATTCCGCTGGATATTACGACCGAATCATCTGAGGGGGATATTCTGCCTCTCTCCTTGATGACTAATCAGTACACTGACCAACAGGGATTTCTATTCAGGTCTTTAACAACCAATGTGTGACGGTTTTACTTTGTTCACCGAGAACATGTTAACCTTAGTGTGTCAAAATCATGCAGTTATACAGAATGAAAAATTCTCATTCAAAGAATCTAAAAATTGTATACAAATTTGGATTCAACAAGATCAAATGCATAGCCATTTGATATAGAGGAGCACTGTTGGACAGAGGCAAGACGATAACATAAATCTGGTTATCGGCTGCCTTCAGTGTCACGGATTTGTCACGTTGTTGTTGCAAAGACGATTATTACAGGCAAGAGATAGAGAGAAAAGTTAGCGAAGTAGGTGCTGGAAGCGCTGAAGGGTATTAGATGACAACAGGAGGTGGCTCAGGGGATTCTTCCTCTGATCTCGCCTCACAGTAAGAATGTAATTAAACATGTTTTAATAAAAGAGCTCTAAGAAGCAAAATGAGAGAGGAGCACATACAAAACTCTGCTCTAATTTATTTAAGCTCAAGTGCTTCATATGTTTTTGAACATATATTTATCAAAAAGAGGCAACATGGAGCGTGATTCATTCTTGAAACAGTATGAGAGCTCCAGTGTCTGGTTATTATCAGCAGTGACAGGGTGTGTTCCCATCCTCAACCCATGCAGCGTCACAGCCAGGGTGAGCGTTTCAGCACCACGGTGCAGTGGACAGCTCCCTTCCTTCAGTGCCAACTGCTGCTATTGTTTCCTCCTCTCACACTTCATTTCACACTATCACTTAAACGCTCATCTGTAATCACTGCCAACTCTGAACGGTAAGTTATTATTGCAGTTTGGTTGTTGACACAAGACTTCAAAACATCATGTTTAGCAAAGCATGTAATTGCAGCTCCAGTTTGAGATGCTGTTTTAGCCCTCTCTGCTGCTTGAATTCCACATCATGTTAAAGGAATACTCAAAAATGAAAAATTTGCTGAAAGTTAACATGCTCAGGCCATCTAAGAAAGTTTGTTTCTTCACGGGATCAGATCTGCAGAAGTTTAGCATTACATTTCTTGCTCAATGGATCATCTACAGTGAATGGATGCCATCAGAATGAGATTCCAAACAGTTAAACATTACAATACTCCACAAATAATCCACACTACTCCAGTCCACCAGTTAACATTTTGTTAAGTGAAAATGATTGTTTTGTGTTTGTACAACTCAAATCAATCATTAAGATATTGTTTACTTCAAACTGTCCATTTCGGTTCTAATATGAGTCCTCTATCCATAATATTGTTTTCTCCAGTGAAAAATGGTCTCATCTAAATCAAGAGAGAAATAGTATGTGCAAATCAAGCACTGTTTATAAGTGAAAACAGTCCAAAACACTTCTAAACAAATACAGTATGTTAGTTGATTTTGAATTAAAATGGACAGGGATGGACTTTCTCACTGGAGGAGGCAACATTATGGACTTGTGTTTTGGCCAGA
This sequence comes from Cyprinus carpio, assembly GCF_018340385.1. Classification (NCBI taxonomy): domain Eukaryota; kingdom Metazoa; phylum Chordata; class Actinopteri; order Cypriniformes; family Cyprinidae; genus Cyprinus; species Cyprinus carpio. Next base: position 25,079,867 of record NC_056603.1, on the reverse strand, counting down.
AGAGTTGATTTAAACCTTAATGAAAATAATGATTTCTTACAAACATGCAGCTTTTTACTTCACAAGAATTTAGGTGATTTCTTGCTGGATATCATTTTGATGGCACCCATTCACTGTATTTTTTTTAAATTTTTATTATTATTATTTATTTATTTTTTTAATATGCTTTTGTCCATACATTGCAAGTCAATGATGTCCAAAACAACATCAGGAACAATTGGCTTTCATTGTATGGACAAAAATACAACGACATACAATATTTTTCAAAATATATTTTTTTATATATTCTGCAAAAGAAGGTCAGGTTTGAAATGACATGAGGATGAGTAAATGATGACAAAGAACAGTGATGATAGAATTTTCTTTTTTTTTTTTAAATCACATTTTCAGGGAGCAATGTATTTGTGTGGATCAGGGTAATCCTTGTCCAAGCATGGCCGTGAGTGTGTACAGTGTTTCCAGATGTCTGCCTTTTAACTTTGAAGCCCCTTACTTCAAAAAGTAATTAAGCAGAGAAAATAATTTGAAAAACAGACTCATAAAAAGTACAAACGAAGCAGCTCATTAACTTCATTCTTTAGGGGCACCAGCTGTGATCAGCTTGTTCGTTACTTTAAGGCAAATACAGTTAGATGAATGATTCTTTGTTCTTTGTGGAAGCAGGGAAATGTACAGTATTGTTCATTTTGAAGGCTAGATTATGAAATGGATCAGTTATACAAATTCAATGATGTAAATTAATTGACTTCGCTAGCCCATATTTGTTAATAGCAATCCACCATACAGAAGGTATCACCAGTCTCATTCTAAAAAAAAGGGTTTTCAAACAGATGACAGCAATTAGACGGAATAAATTAGAACAGTCCCACAACAACAAATTAAATTAGGGTAAACGATTAAATTAAGGGAAAGGTTTAAAGTTCCTTTAATCGATAATGAGGAAACACATTTGGGAGAGCAGAACATTTTAGACAGCCGTTCATTTAACAAATTAAAAATGCATGTTTGGTGTTATTAATAAATGATTTGGTCATAATTGCAACAGAAATAAGGGAGAATAAGGTTGAACTACAGAGTTCTCGGGGGGGTTGGGGGGTGCCCTTCACAGCCTATTAAATTGCCAAAAAGTATAAAATAGTAGTACAGAAGATATATGGTGTGGACTTTCTGTATTAACATCAGGTTTTTCAACCATCAACCACCAGTCTAGAAACACACATTTTTCTGAAATTTAATTAGTTTTTTTAGTTGCCATACGTTCTTCCTTATTTAAACCAGCTGTTGAAGTGAAGACTCACAAGCACAACTGTCAGTGAATAAAGTTATCAGTCATGAGGATTATCTGAATATCACAGCCGTCACATAAGCAGACATCCCCCCCACCCCCAACCATGTCTTCATCCTGCAACTATAATGTGGTGGACGTGTCAGATCTTTTTCACTCCTGCTACTAAAGAAGCAAGTGATAAATATCCAGGGCCATAAATATTAAATGATAGGCAATTAGAGACACCTGAGGAAAATTACATCTCATGAACACACCTGGGAATTGAAGCAGCTATCCATCCATTAGAGCCAAGCAGAGCGGGACACGGGAAGATGTTGAGACAGAGAGATATGGTGGGGGAGAATGGATGGGCATGAGCTAAGTGCTGAAGGAGAGAGACAGGTGGGACGTAATCTGGGCCATGCTGTGTCTCCTTTTGGAAACTATGAGACACTCGATCATGTCCACATGGGCCGCTTCTTTTATCCTCAGGGTAACAAGGTGTCAGCCATTTCATTATAGGACAGTAAAGGTCCCTCTGGTTACTTTGGGATTCCCAATGAAGACTCAAGTAAAGTATCTCAAGTAAATATACAAAATGTGTTTTGTTCAACAAAACATATTCACCAAAAGAAGAGTTTGTAACAATTTGATACAGCTGCATTCCATTTAGTCCGTCATGTCCTCAGAAGACAACTGTATGGCAGTTATTCCACATGTATCTCATTATAGAATAATGGGCCTTTTAATTGTCTTGTCTTTAACAGTCATGTCTAAAGAATAACCTTTAATTAAGTTCTCACTGATTACTTTTTTCCCTATTTGACAAAAGCAATTACTGTCACCCAGAGAACAGAAATAATTATTCTTATTTGGTTTCACCAAATTGCCACTTTTTGGCCATAAGAAGTAAGTAAATAAGTAAATTAATTAATTCCTTTGGCAGGAATTAACTTTTAAGGCATTCCCCTTTATTTACTAACTAAAATAAATAAACAATCAAGCATACACTTAAAAAAAATAAAATAAAAAAAATAAAAAAAAAACTTTCTCTTGTCTCTTATGTCAATGTGAATCATTTTTTGGGACAGTCATGAGTCGGGCAACCCAGTAGTAAGGTCTTTATATGGCCCTGCAGTGGGATACAGCTGAAACTCAAACCTGCCCATTGTATGTCGCAGAAAAGGCAGCATAATCTCACCCGGCGTAAGCCAGGTCCCACTGAGTCCTATTCATGCCCTGACATCCAGCTTACTTACATCTGACTGTTGCCTTGAAGCTCTGCACAGGAGGTTGATTCCCTCCGAATTTTAAATAAGGAAATAATGTGATTGAAGTCGGCGTATTAAGTGAAATCTTCTGTCTGACTGTTGGGTTGCTGAGCTCTGTTATCTCTCCCACAGAGTGAACAGCTCTGACCGCAAGCTCTTTCTACTGCAGGGAAGGCATAATTTGTCTCTCTATACATGCTGCCCAGCACAATAAGAGAACAAAAAAGACAGAGAAGAAGAGACAAACATGCAAAAAGGGAACTTGCGCTTTAAGCCCAGAATTGACATTCAGGCCATGCGATCGAACAACAGTTGGCTGTTCTCGTATAAAATTGGCAATGCATATTTGTGTTGTGTTATTCTCTCTCTCTCTCCGTCTTATTTCATTCGCTTTCTTTTCTCCCCTCCGCCGCCCGCCATGCCTGTGATGAATCTCAATTATGGCAAGGTCACCTTTCATTCAGTTGATCTCTCTGTTGTTTTATTCGAACTGGCAGTACTTCCACACTATTATGGTATACTTATTGACAGTCTGAATCCTCTCCAAACAAGAGCGACAAAAATGTGGGAACGTTACTGGCTCTCCTCTAATTTTGGGTGACAGAATTGGCAGCATCTCTTCATAGCCTAGGTAATAGCCTTATCATTACCACTGCATGCTCTGGTGATTCAGGCCGAGATTTTTATGCCATTTTCCTATTCCGCAAACTCGCTCGCACTGGATGTCCCGTGACATTTAAATTTATCAATTTAAACTTTCGAAAGCACTCGTTCAGATTTGAGTAAATTTTTACAGAAGTGAAAATATGGAAAATTTGATCCGTAAGCATGTAAAGTCAACCGTTTAACCTTGTGGAATGAGAGGTGGTGGGAGTAAGATTAGCGTGCAGTGAAATGTGCTTAACATAGTGCCTCTCAAATTTCTCGTTTAAACATCAAATACATTGGAGCTGTGATTTAGAAATTAGTGCTGGTGCTCTGACTCATCGAACTGTAACACAGGCTCGAGTCCGGCTCATGTCAGTTCCATGTATGTGCCTCATTTCCATGTACACTGGAGCTGTAGGCTAGAAGTATGCAAGTTTAAGCCTGGCTCACATCATTCCTAGCAACCTATCTAAAACTAATTAGTTAAAATGATTATGTATTATGTATAAATAAGTTTATTTTATTTGTAAATACATAGTTTGGCCAAATTTGAAAATTCTGTCTTTTGAAGGTTTTTTTTTTTTTTTTTTATATATATGGTTTTGGCCCCCTTTGACTTTCATTGTATACAAAACAACTTTGACTGGACTCCATTGAATTTCATTTTAAATATATCACTCAAAATGTTTTATTTTGTGTTCTGCAAAAGAAAGTCATACCTGTTTTAAACAACACAAAGGTAAGTAAATGATGACAGTATATTATTTTTTGGGGGGGTGAACAATTCCTTTAATAAACCCTTTTATTCATTAAAATCATTTGTAGTTTAATGTAAATGTTTACAAAGCATTTTAGTATTTCAATAAGGTAAAACAGAAGGTAATCTAAGGTAAAAGCCTTGTAAGACTCTCTTAATAATGAGCAAAACTTTTAAAGATTTTTAAAGAGCTTTTTAAGATATTGATACAGGCTAATGTTATAATGTTGTATAAATGGACTGCCAAATCCCTGTCGTCTGCCTACATTTTTCCACTAAAATCTCCAGTATAATAATGTACCATAGTACACTATGCAAAATAACTAGTACAGCCATATTGCTAATATTTGTCGATCACAATTAATTATATTATAATATAGAATATTAAATATTTTAGCAATAGAAAACTTAAAGGGGTCCTATTATGTTTTTTTGACTTTTTGACATTTTTTACATTTTAGTATATTAAATTAAAACATAACATTTTAGTAAAAAGTTTCAGAAACTTGAAATACCTTTAGCATGAATGTGGTTCATATGAATATTGCTTTTTCCTTTTTATAGGACATTTCTACAAGATTATTTTTTTTTCATGATTTCCATTCACTGTGCTACACTTGAAGTATTATGAGCTAATTATGATAAACAAAAATAATTAATAAATTTAACAAATAGTATGTCTATTCAAAACTTTACAGTAAACCAAACAACGTGTTGTTTATTGTTGGTTTATGATACTTAATACATTTACAAATTGAAAAAAAAATATTAATAATACAAAAAAATAACCTATTGTAAAGTGTTGCCAACATTTCTTTAGTCATTTCAGTATTGTTAAAAGAGTCTCTGTATTGAAACCAAAATACAGTGTCCCGTCTCTACTGTCACTGTCAATTAAAGTGACACAAAGGCCAAAAATAAAATAAAAACTCACACACAGTGCATGTAAGATGCATTTTGGCTTATGTGACCTTCATTTTAGTCACTTAACCTTTCATATTCAGCTATGAAAAATACAATAACATAAGCTGTCAAAAAATGTAACTATTTATAACAAGCTTTTTTTTATATTTTAAATCACAACATTCAAAAATTTCCAATGATATATGACGCATATAGCCACATAGCCCTTAAAAGGGAAAATATTGGATCCAGCTGCAGTAATTATGTGAAGGAAGTCAAAATGAGTAAGGCGTGATGTGAATACCATTGTGATCTCAGCAGAATGTTGTCATTGCCTCATTCACATTTCATGGGGATGCTGATGTGTTTAATCGTCTCTATGGTGCAACATCTGCCACCAGAGCAGGAGAATAGGGAGCGAGAGAGCGAATAGACTGCCTGCTTCTCAATCGACAGTGACGTGTGGTTAAGCGTGAGCATCTTAGTAAACAGGCGTTATGATGTCTTTGTAATGTGCCTGGTTTACCATGCCCTGATTCATTAGCCTTGTGGAAGATTTGTGGAGCTTTATTTTTTCTGTTGGCTGCCACTCTTTGGAACTAGACAGGCTGGCTTGCTGACTATGTCTGGCATTGCTGGGCCTGTTAGGTCTCTCTTTGGGGTATTGATCGACACTGGGATTGTTTGACCCTGTTTACACTCTATGGTACACAAGCCACATCTTGGAGACCCGCAGACAGCTGAAAATGTCAGACGACGATACCAGCCCCAGCTCCTGGAGTGAGGGCATATTATTGAGTTAATCCTGCAGAGAGGAAAAATGTGACCAGCAAAGAGCACCTGGGTCTCTGAAAGCCATTGAAATATAAGAATACACACGGAATGCAGGATGTATAGCTTTAAATATATCCAATTGAATTGAGCCTAAGGGACTGAGGCTGATCTTCTTGAACAGATTGGCCAGACTTTTTCCCAACTAGAATAAACAGGTTCAGAAGGGGAAAATAACAGGAGTGATTCATTTCAAAGGTATATGAGCTACAGTATGCTTTGGATTCATGGCCCTTCAAAGTCAAAGTTATGAGCACACATACCTCACAGGCTAAGAATCTGAATGAGTGTTTTTTTTTTTTTTTTTTTTTTTTGCAGATAGAGTCAACAAGTTGCATATCCCCACATATAGCTCTAAGATACAATCTTCACTGCTCTGTGGTCTTACAAGATTGTTCCAGCTTTGACTTTCGCCCACCCTCATTGAAAATGAATTGGTAACTTCCAAGCTGCTCTCTTTGCTATACTAGTTAATCAAGGCAGTAAAATCACAATAAATGCAATCAAATAGGCCTCATGTATTCCAAATGTAAGTGGATTTGAACAGGGGCAATGATTGCGTTGCATAACATATTCCCTTTTAAATACCTATCATTTAACATTAGAGATTTAATGTTTATTGTTCGGTTTAATTTCACTGCCTCTGCAATATAAAAATAGCCATTTCAGTAATATCAAAGAATAAAAAAATAATTAATTTAAAACACATTTTCAATACATTAACTATTATGCTTTTCTCACAGACAGACACTTACAGAAGAGACATATTCAGGCACTTCAGATTTTCACAAAAAGACAGAGCTGCAAAAACAGCAGCACTTGTGAAAACAAGTTTTAAAATGTCATTTATTTTTGGTGACACTTTACTTAAAGCCTTTATGTATAATGCATTATAAAAGTAGTTTTAATGCATTAATTATGCCTTGTAATGCACCTTATAATGCATTGTACAACCTCATGAATAATTGTAACCACAGTTAATACATTATAACACTTATCAATTCATTGTTACACTGTGCATTTGAAATTTAGTTATAATTATTTACGAGAACATATAATGTATTACAAAGCCAATTGTGAATAATTAGAATGCATTATGCATAAAGACTTTAAATAAAGTGCTACCATTTTTTCATTTGGCAATAAAATTAACACTTTTATTCAACAAGGAAATAACAAATTGTTTAAAAATTATAAAGACATATAAAGAAAAACTTTCTATTCAACAAAGATTCTTGAAAAAATATTGTATCAAAAAAAAAATATACAAATTGTATGATAAAATATGAAAAAAAACAAATATTTCGAGAAAAATATTAAGCAGAACAACTGTTTTCAACATTTATAATCAAAATATGACTATTTTTACTGTATTTATGATTAAATAAACACTTTTAAAAATATTTATATAAGTCCTAGGTTGTTGTTTTTTTAGTTTCAGTCATTCCCTGCGTCAACATTAAAAGATCTGCCTTTTGTCTGGGTCAAAATGTCTTTTTTTCTCTACTCATCAAACCCAAAAGACCCCTCACTGAACATGCAAGCATCAAGATGGCGCTTTAAAGTTCTGAATGAAGACTTGATTGCACAGATACTATTTAAACTGAACTGAGCTGGATGATGACATCACTGAATTCAATGATGAACTGCCTTTAATTGAAAATTTAGTGTTTTCTATTGTCCTTTTGCATTATTGATACACTTTTTTCCTATTTAATACTGTAAAGCTGCTTTGACACAATCTGTATTATGAAAAGTGCTATATAAATAAAGGTGACTTGACTTGACTTGACCTCCAAAAGGTTAAGGATTATAATTGCAGTGCAACAGCAACTTTAAATAAACACTACAATCACCGAAAGCAAGATGGCAACCTGAACAGCAACCTGACCCAAACTCTTTATCTGCTTGCCCCCCTCCACTCTGACTTTATCTCCCTCGCTGTCTTTCATCCTGAGCTCTGCATTTGCATCCTCCTCCACAAGGGGAGGCGATGGAGAGGAACTCACAGCTTAGATACATTTCCTCCTGTGACCCAGGAGCTGCATCAATGTTTAATACCTTTCTGGCTCAGTGCCACTTTACTCAGCACTGTTCAATGTTTTATTTAGAGGAGCGGCAGGTTAAAGTTTCACTGGGCTGTCGCCCCTTTAATCCCCCTAGCGGAAATATCAGGGTGGCGATCTGCTGGCTGCCCGCCGAGGATCAGAGGCAGCGTCGCTCAGGTGGAAATGATGTCTCACTTCCAAAGCTTCTTACTTCCTGCTCTCAGTTCGTTTGCATGTGCCTGCCACATGCCCACTTCTCTTGAATCGCAGGACTAAGGCTTACTGTCAAATATGTCTGTTTCAAAATGCCCATTCAAAATGAAAAAGAGCTGGCAAAGCAAGTTATTTTCTTTTGTGTTAGACTGTGCAGAGGCGCATGTCTGTAGGCGTCAATATTTTTATCTAACTTGAGCCAAATGACAGCTCACTTCATTTCATTTATCCTTGGCCTCTAAAGTTCTGAATTAATAAATGCAATTTTTGCCACTAGTGGCTTCAGACAGAGAGAGTGAGTCAAAGACAGACAGAGAGAGTGAGTCAAAGACAGACAGAGAGGAGGGCATGATGCTTCAGTATAAGCAGTCAGCGGGTGCTGAGGGCAGTGTGCTGATCTGCCATGATGCACTCAGACAAGTGAATAAATCAGCCTACAATTAGGACCTCTGATTTCATTTATGCAACCTAGGAGCGCTCCTGAGGCTGATCCTGGCAGATGTCATTTCTAGGCAATTGATTTTGTGACTGCCCTGGGCCGGCAGCACCAGGCAGCCTCCATGCCAGATTAAAGATGGAATTTAAGCACAAGCCAAATGACCGTCTATGCAATTTAAACATGAGAGGGGAGATCTCGCTCACACACAGACTGACACATCCACCTTCTCATTCACCTTGTGTGTATTGATAAAAGCACAGACAATACACACATGCACATGCACATACACACACACACACACACACACATATTACATATATCCATACACACACACATCCTTGTTTATACTTTGAGGGGTCCCCACAGAGGTAGTAAAAACAGAAATATATACTATATATATACTAATTTGTGGGGTCCTTTAGTTGGATATTAAAGATATGATACACCTATCCCTAAAGATACTGATATATATATATATATATATATATATATATATATATATATATATATATATATATATATATATATATATATATATATATATATATATAGGGATAGGTGTAGGTTAGGACCATAATATATTTAGTCTAAAAACCACTAAATATATTAGTCATTTCTTAGTCTTATATAAGTGCAAAATGAATAGAAAATGATGATTCTGTCTAAAGAAATATGGGTGACACTTTAGTTTAAGGACCAATTCTAACTATTAACTAGTTGCTTATTAGTGTGCATATTACTAGCATATTGGCAGTTTATTAGTGCTTATAAAGCACACCTTAATGCTGTTTTTCTGTAGGACCATATTTTAGATTCCTTAATCCTACTTTATACTTCAACTTAACAACTACCTTACTAAATATTAATAAGCAGAAAATTAGGAGTTTGAGGCATAAGACAACATTTCTTCAAATGTGCACACTTTTGGACTAATAGCCCTTATGGATGTTGTTTAGTGAAGCCCTGTCATCACAAATAAACCAGAGCAAATGTAATTAAATATGTTAAAAATCAGTCACAAATTTCATCGTAAACAGTGGTCCAAAATCCTTAATAATACATATACAGTTTGTTGAGACTAACTGAGAATGTCATGCAACTGTGTAGTGAATGTAAACAACAATAATTTGGGGAAGTTAGCTGATGCCCCCTAGTGGGCCCCGGGCCCCTGGTTGAGAAGCACTGGCCACATTAAAATCTACGCAAAACCAAATAGCTACCTTTTTTCCCGCATGGCTGACACACATGGAATAAATTTACACATATGCATGTACAGTACAGTAAGTGTATACAGCACAAGCATTGTTATAGATGACTGCTTTAAAAAGACTGAGGAAGAGAGAAAGGAAACTGTGAGGAAAGGTTTGGAGCCTTCTGTTCTGTCAGACAAAAAAAAAAAACCCTCTCGCATAATGTTTTGCTATAAAAATGTTAAAGTGCTTTTGCCTCTCAAGTCATTATTAATGAATAGACAAGAAAATCTAACTACAGCGGAGACATGCTCACCCTGGGGTTTTAGCTGTTAGAGCAATGCCACTCTCACTAAACTACACACAATTACATAGCCAATTTCTCACAGTCTAGAGGAAAACAAGGCTTGTGGCTATATAGCAGAAGATCTGCTTTGATGTAGAACATTTCTCAGGTCATGATAAATCAATACACATACAATAAAACAAAGCATAACTTAACACACAAAACATGTTTCACATCATAACACTACATACCCTTATATTTTCATGTCTAACTTGTTATATTGTGGCTTTGATCTATTTAGTTGTTCATCAGAGAGAATCAGAGAGAAAAGAAAACGCTAATAACATAAAATGTGCGATTTAAGACAAGTAATATTAAATGAAAAAAAAAAAAGATGTCCAACACAAGATCCAGATTTTTTGCAACAGCTAATCATTATTATCCGGAGAGCAACTGTTTGGACTTTTACTTTATTCACTAGTCCTAATTAGAGGCAGATCTAAAACATATTAATATGTGAAAGCCATGCATGGCAGGTCTTCCTCGCCCTCTCACATGCAGAATTATTAAAGCGTTCTCCAGAGCCAGCTCAATTTATTATTCTCCTTCTGTCTGTGTGTTCTCGCGCTCACTCTTCTCCACAGTGTTTGTTTGTTAATCATTGTTTTATTTCATAATCACAGGGATTCTTATCATTAATTCCCATTTGCAAAAATGAACAGAATCAAAGTCATAACAACAAAGGCTGCTTTCAGCGTGGGTCATGTTTTGTTTACAAATGCTAGTTTGATTAATTACATTTTGATTTGATCTTACTTTTATTTTTGGAACAAGTGTTGTTTTGTTCTAATAACTCTTTATATTTACAGCTTTATTTATATCGACCTTGACAAAATGTAAGTACAAACGATGAAGTTATCTCACTTTTCAAGGGCTTTAACTGCAGCTCTTTAAATATCAATCAAGAAATCTAAAAGACTAAATGAGATGATGAATATTTCAAAGTATAGGCCTACATATGTATACATGAAAGTGCACAGAAAGCACAAATAAAATGTTTATCTGTCCCGAGGGAACTGCGAGATTTCTTCTTGCCATGTGTGCTCTTATCTTCTGACTCGTTTCTTTCAATTGGTATAATAGGTTCAGCGTTTGGTATTCAGGCAAATCTTTGGTACAGAACTTCTGCTTGAACAAGCCTAAATGTTCATGGGCAGGCCCAGCATGAATAGTCATTCTGAGTGGTAAAATTGCTTTCAATTTGTCTACAACCTGTCAAACTGAATTGCCTTGAGGGGTGAGGTTAAGGATTTATTTCAGCTGAGTATGTGTAGTAACATCATTTATCTTGTTCATGCGTTTTATGCTCAATACATGTACATGTCTGGCATCTTCTGATTCACAGTCTTCCTGGGGCCTAACTGCTCTTTCTCATGGCCCTTTATAGGAGGTTTGAACAGGGCAGAGGTGTGAATATCCTCTGTGACAGAAGCATTAAAAATGAAGTGTCTGGCTACAGAGACTTCTACTGACTCAGAAGTGGATTTATTCATGGGGTATTATGGATAATATTCCACATTCACTGTACATTCAAAACTGGCAGAGGTTTTCTTGGATAAGGAAATAAAGCTCAAGTGGAAAGCTAGGTGTGCTGCATACTAAAAGTAAAATGAATAGATCATTTTTTTCATAATATAATATAATATAATATAATATAATATAATATAATATAATATAATATAATATAGTTTTTCAGAATTCTTTGATTAATAAAAAGTTCAGAAGAACAGCAATTATTTTCAAGAAATCTTCTGCTTTTGCAATTTCTATTAATTTATAGGCATATATATATATATATATATATATATATATATATATATATATATATATATATATATATATATATATATATATATATATATATATATATACACTGACTTTTAAATGATAGTATTCTACATGAAAAGCATGTACAGAAAACTGTTCTCCAAGGAGGTGAATATATACACAGCTAAACATCCAAATTGACTCCCATTTATAGCTGTGTCCTTTACAAAATATGTTTCATAGAATGCCCTCTCCAGCAAAAATTCCAAATGCATATTTCAAATGCACAATACCATGTTCTCCTGTCATTTGAGCTGCATACAACTCTCTGTCAGGGACACTGATGAGTTTTTATCTCCATGTGAGGAGTTCAAATAGGCTCTTGGCCAGCAAAAGTAATAAAAACTGTTTTAGCTCTGCTGTGTGCATGAAGCATGTTTGGTTGAAAGTATGAATTTGGTTGCATTCGTTTGTCTGCATCTGGGAATTAAAGTCTGAGTGAGAGAGGAATACATAATACATTGGCGCTCTAGATGGTTCCAGATTTGCTCTGCGCAACTTAAAGGGAGCTTTGCCCAGCTCCAAAGGGTTTTAGTAAATATGCTGTTTGCTCACCATCAGTATTGTGTTTAATAACTCAGTTGCATATTAAGTAATCTTTTGATCTTTCTTTCATTAAGACTCCCCATGTGTGTTTTTTGGCCTCACATTTTCAATTTACAATTTGCTATACACACGAGAAAAATGAAAGAAGACACGGAGAGGCTTTTTAATCTTAAGATTAGGAATAATATCATACTATTAAAACCTCTTTAATTGGTGGTGTTTTTGGTGAAAAGCAGAACTTTGTTCATAAAAATTTCTCATGCTCTCAGGCTGTGTTACGGGAGTCTGTTCAGAGATTTATATGAGCTGTATTTCAGCAGATGTCATGTCGGGTACTGTTGGCTCTGCCACGGGGAGTCGTAACTCATTGAGAGACTACCGGAACCCTGTTATCAGTCCGCTACATGACCTCACACCAAACACGCCGATACTCGAGTGTATGAAAGCACACGTTCTGTCAACATGAGCAATGGAAGCAACAAAAGCAAATCACACAGCAATGCTCGGCCATACCAATTTTATGTGTCTCTCTGACTGAATTCGGTGACAGGGTCTGAAATTACATGTTTCAGTGGCAACATTGCAAAGACCTCAGAAGGGGATGTAATCACCTTAATTCACATTATCTAGAGACTTGACATAAGAAGGCAGGCCAGGAAAAGTTTAGTCAGGTAGTTTTAAAGAGGATGGGGATTTTCAAAAAGACATTTAGACACTGAGCTACTTTGACTGTTGTGTTTAAGGCATCAAATATAATTCTGATGCATTTCATTTTCAGCACAGGGGTGCAACATCTAGCATGAGCGCCTGAATGAAAAAAAAATGAAAAAACAAAACAAAAAAAAACAACATCTGAAGAAATGCACCACGGAAGAACAAGTAGGTCAAATGAATATTATCCATAATAACCAATCCACCCATAATTTTGACAGACATCTTGTTTTCTCAGACTAAAGTGTAGCAATTCAAAATTATGCTAAACAAAATTCAAACTGACTAGTCATGAATATTCACAGCATATCGCTTTTTATTATGCATGCCCCACCATTGAAACCCATGAATAGCGAAGCACCACATTGCAAAATAACACACCACGTGCAACCTGGCAATAATAGGACAATATTTAGGTCATAAACAATTAACTTTGTTCTCCTTGGTTCAGATAGCACATACACCTTCCATTCCTCACTAAAAGGCTAAAAAAAATTCACCTGCACATCCCATTCCCATTTATTCAGCATAGCGTTCCTCTAATTATGTTTGCTCATTTATAGGGCTTAATTATAGAGGGAGCCCGTAATTACAAGGGCAGGGAAAAGGTGGGTGAGTTTGCTGAGAGGGATCCATGCTAGTCTAATGCCCATAGTATCATGTCCCAGTCTCAAAGCCAGGACATAGTGTGACTGAGAGCGGTCAAAGCCTGCTGAGAGGGAGGCAGCGGGGCTGGAAAGCTATAGAATGGGAGATATTTCTCTCCTTCAGTCCAGCAGAGAGGAGAGTGCCGTTTGCTCGAGCGTGATAACCACAGAAATGAGATTCTTTGACTGGAATTGCTTTTAAATCGTCACATAGCCGCCGTACGCTCTTCGGTGCATTCCGATTCTCCTTGTGGCTGGAGACTGCCAGCTACAGTCGGATAATACTCCTCTGCCGGCTCCTCTGAGATCAGCCGCCACAAAGACAGTCATTCAACATTGAATGTTTTTGCTGGCAACTTCAAGCTGGTTGAGTCCAATGCGATTCATTGGCACACGAGTTTCCCCATTGTTGCACGCGCATGTGTGCGATGATCAGCATGTGCCGCAGTGCAGGCCTTTATGCACAGAATAAGGGTAATGTGTACACAAAGAGCGGTACCACAGGGACACTCTGCTGGCACAGACGCACTGCAGTTCACCACAGAGAGAGGGATATTTGCTAGCAGTAGAGCTCGCCAGAAAACATGATAATGTGTACGCACAACACTCCCGGGGAAGACCATTGAGAAGCTTCAAAATGCGAAAGAGAATGTGTTCAGCTTTTTGATGGAACCTTTTGTTGAATATCAGTTTCATAGAGGCTGGTGTAATGTCGTGAAAGGTACAGTACAACTGAAGGTCAATAAAAGATACAGAGAACTATTCCCCTACAATGAATGAAGTGGGTCAAATTGACCCAGTACTAAGATGCACTTTTGGGAGTTTTTTTGTATTTTTTTGGCATACAATCATTTAATGCTATTCCATTTACTACTTATTAATCTTTTATGTAGCCTTAGCAATGTCATGTACATATTTGTTGCTAAAAGGTTCAGAAAAAATGTTGACTTGTTTCTGTTACAAGTTACAATTTTTAATTTGGTGACAATCAATTGACTACTCAAAATTATATTTTGTGTAAAAAAAAAAAAAAAAATTGTGTATTTGTAAAAGAGTCAGTGTATTTACTGCAGGATAGTATAATAATTATACTGAATAATTTTCTGTCTTTATCAAATTAATCACTTCATTTAAAATAATACTTTTTATAAACCAATAGGCCTCTTTTAAACAGACTACCAGTCAAAGGTTGGACACATTAAAATAATGTTTTGTGATTCAAAATAACATGTTGTATTCAAACATTTGACTGGTTGTGGGCTTATTCCCTCAAAATAAGTGGTTAAATTCACCCAAAAGATACAAACAGAAAGATCTCCTTTTTGCAAGGATTGTAACTAAATAATCTTCAAAAAAAAAAAAAAAAAAGGCCAGCATATAAAAATTTCCCATTGTATAAGTACATAGGAAGTAAACAATAAACATTTAAACCTTTGTGTAGTTAAATTCTATTTACAGTTGCTTGGCTAAATTTTGTGAATGAAATCCAGCAATTTTAAGAATCAGCAAGATTGGGAGTTTCGTGCTCGGTTTTAAAAGTTTCCCATGCAGAATTCACTCATGTTCAAGTTGGTCTTGAGAATTTGCTGCGTTGACAACAGAAACCAATCTTCATTGTAAATGGTACTTAATGCATCACTACACAATTAACAATAAACATTTTTCCTGCACATTTACTTATAATAAATATAGCTAAGAGCAGGATACCTCCCTTTGACAAAACTACTAAATTTAATATGAGCCATTCTGACTGCCTTGCCTAGTTTTGGGCCATTCATTTTAGGATTAAAAATTGTCAGTTCCAGTGCTTAGCTACTACTACTTCTACTGTACATGTAAATACCCATTCAGGGGTCCTCTTAGGACTCTTTTCTACCCTTGTATACACCAAAATCCCTCCTTGTGTACCCGCTCACCCATGTGAAAGGCATCTTTAGAGATGTCCCCAAACTGCATCTTTGTTGACATGTTAACTTTAAGTCTGGGCGTCTTTGATCACAGGGATGGGATCTCAGAGGGGAGTGTGATTAAAAATGACATTTTCAATGCCCAAGGACCCAGGCAGCTGGGGGATTTTCCACACAGTGTGGAGACGTAAGCTCATATAAGAAATACACCAGCGATTCCAGCAAAGAGCCCTAACTGGGGAATAGGATATAGCACGGCAGAAAGCGCTCAACCTCCCTCCAGCCCTTTTTGCTAATAGTTGTGAGCTTCACACTGGATGACTTTCAAAGCGACTTGTTCCACCCTTTCACATTAATGCAAGTTGGAATGCAAATGTTCAGGTTCTATTCAGAGCCTCTAGTTTTATGGGTGCCACGTCGGAGATGACAGGCCCGGGATATTGACAGCCATGGTTAGCTCAATCCAGCCTAAAGTTTGGGATTAGACTTCATTGTGCCAGAAATAGGAAGGCCACTGTAGTAACTATAATCCGTGATGAATGACTTATCTCACTGGGCTTGCTTTTTTCACCCTCTGTGGATTACAGAATAGGTCCACTTCAAACTACTTCTCTCTTTAGAGGACGTACTGCCAAGAAAGATTCTAGACATTACGAATCAAACACGATGTTTGTATTTCTTTGATCAAAGGACTGTCAGCCATATTAAGACTGTGCCTTCAGACAGAGTATGTGCATGGTGAATAGATCCCCATATAACAGGGCCTACTCATAATAGATAAACAATACATAACAATCTGAAAAAGAAAAAAACAAGAAGAGATACCATTTGTAGGTGAGAGAAAGGTCATAATTTCACTTCTTCCTTTGTTAAAGGTCAGGTCATGAAGAGACTACTGCTGACCTCCTGACTTCTGACTCTTGGCTCTCAGCAGAAAGGAGAGGGAATGGAGAGGAAAGGTCAATGTGTGAATAAACATTCTGTTATTGATCATTTTTTGCCTTTCAAATCCCAACAAGAGTTTTTAATATTGAAAGATGAATTTCCACTTTCAGTGATGGGGAAGCTTTAAGATTTATTTTATTTTTATTTATTGGTTTGTCCATAGTGAAAATTAATGGGGCCGAATTGTACTTCAAAATATTTTCTTTCATGTTTCTGAATGGGCAGTTTCATTTAAAACTGCTTCATTTACATTCAAATGAATTGGACTTTATAATGCCACAAACATTTTTACATTTGAAGCGGGTCAGTAAAACACAGGTTTACTACATATGAATTGAATATTTAGTGTTATAGGTACAAGTGAATATCATCAAAAAGACATTTCTTTGAGAATAACCCAAGTCATTTCAAGTAGCATGTAAATTGTATTGATGAGGTTTATAAACAGCTTAGGAAGTTGTTCCTTACATTGATTACTGCCAATAATCAGAGTATTGCTGTATATCTAAACAGAACCACTATGACAATGAAACAATTATGTAGTGGCGGGGGGCTCTATTGTCAAGCTTAAGGTTGCCAACCATCCCGAATTGTCCCATATTTAAACGAACAAAACTGTGTTCTGTATAATCCATTTGGAACACAGTTTGCCCTGTATTTTTATTTTGTTATTTAAATTTATTTGAAAAGGGGCCATGCACAAATTTTAACAATGTTTCCATTTCATGCATTGTACCGGATTTAGCCAATGGTTAGTTTTCATCTGCGGTCCCTTGGCAGGTAATCATAATCATAGGTAAACATAAAAACATAAGACAACAAAAACATACAATACAGTAAATATTAATCAATACAATAAATATTTGATTAAACATCTTACAATGTCATTTTCAATTCAACCGTTTAACATACAAGAGTCAATGCTAAAATTACAGATGGGAATGGAAAACAAATTGTGAAGGATAGATGTGAAACAGAGACACATTTCATCTGAGAGCCAAAACATTGCCTTTTGCTACATTACACGGATGCTACACTTGACAGCTGAGCAAGGATCAAAGGAGGGCAGCTAATTCTAGCTAACTTTAATCTGCTGGCAATTCGCTCTTTTGCATCTACTGTTCTTCAGCATGTTTTGTTTTGGGGGAACTATTAAGACAATCAGTCCACTTTCACTCAATTTTCACTGGATTTGTTGCGATGGTAATTAAAATGGCTAAAATACAAAGCACGCAAAGTTGCTGTGAGGTTGTTAAGCTCATGATGAAATATTGATGTACATTCTTTACAGTCTCCTGTGTTATAAGCTAAACTGATATGTGTGTATTGCTGTGACACTTTAGTATGACATTCAAATGTAATTTATTTTTACAGATGCAACAGATGCAAGATGAAGATGTATCCTAATAATCATCAAATCATAAACTGTCATAAACTATGTCATATTGTCAATGTCATAAAAAGCCAACAAGCAAAATAAGGTGTAAATAAGGTACATAATAAAATGTATATAAAATGTCTCTAATTTTGTTTATAGAATTCATATACTGTAGATAACTTTCAAAAGCAATTTATATTTATCTTACTGTATTGTTTATGTCTGTTAGGAGTAGTTAATAATGCAAAAAGCTAATGTTGCAAACCCTACGGTGCACCCTTGATGCCATCAACAATTTATGTAAACCCCAAATGATATATGTGGTATAAAGAAATTAAGAGTGTCTCCTGTATTTTTAGAAAAGTGAATATGTACCTTATTTTTCTCTACTGAAGCTGGCAACCAAGTCATTCATAAGCATTTTGAAATTCTCCAACAACTCTCAATTGAGCTTCACAGTTAAAATATTAAATGACTAATGTATAATAACACGATAATAATGTATAATAATAAAGTTTTCTATTTCTTCTCCAAACTTAAGCTAATCAAGCTAACTGTACTCCTCTGAATTTTAGTAATAACTTTCTGTCATAATAGCTCTTTACATATAACCCACTTACAGACGGTTTTGTTCCCTCTTTCTCACAGGTTAGACAGGGAATGGAGTCTTTTCCCCCTCTCTCTGGATTAAGTAGGTTGATTCCATGTGAACTTCTCTCCAAGTCAGTTCCCAGAGGTAGAGGAACCTCCCTAACCAGCTGCTCTTCTTTTGCTGTTCTAATTCCCTTACAATTCTCTATCTTTTACCCTCTCTCTCCTACAGTTGTTTTCCCCCCACTTTGAAACAGCAGCTCATTCTTCAATAGACAGAGCACAAGACATGTTTTCAAATGACACAGACTTCAATCATCTTCTTTTACCAACTTAATCACTTGTTTATTTCTTTAGCAGTAACTTGTCATTCAAACCAGGCTTATGAGTTAGCAATACAGATCCAAACACATAGTTAATACTATTCAAGTGAACAATCTCATTTCTGCTGTCATTAAGATCCTTGTCAACACCCACCGAAATCTCCGCAGATAAATAATATGAGGCCGTATAGAAATATGACATGTTATGTATAGTGTGCCACCACAATAATCTGACAGATAACTTCTTGTGGCTCAACCCATAAAACAAATCTGAGATCTTACAGTCGCATCATTGGTTTTGTTCTTTTTTTCAGCTTGGAGTAATGGGCGCATCCTAATGAAGCGTTAATTATGTATAATCGCATGTGATTTATTACAAACAAACACGGTGCCTTTTGTCAGGTTAGACAAACTACATCTACAATTACAATGAGGTTTTATATTAAATGAACTCTATTTTGACTCGATTTTGCATTCCGTTTAAGAAATCAACATTTGACGTCCTATTAAACATTCTCTTGTGACTTAAGATTTTTAAAGACTTTATTTTGGTGTCTGTTCTTGTATTTTGTTCAAACAAAAAGGAAAATTGTGTCATCATTTACTCACCCTCAAGTCATTCTAAATTGGTGCATAAGTTATTTTGAAGATGTTGTGAACCAAACAGTTTTGGTGAATTCTATTGTATAGATACTAAGACATTTCTCAAAATGTTCCACAAAAGACAAAAAGTCAAATACGCTTTGGAATGACATAAATGAATAATGACAGACTTTTTATTTTTAGGTGAAAAATCCCTTTAACATTTGTGACCAAAGGCTCTGTTACACTACTACCATACACTATATCACACTAATTCAAGCAAACACATGCTGAGCAAAACACAGATAAAGGGAGAAGGCACATGGTATGACTAAAACAGAGGTGTGAGAAACGCGTAAAAGAAACACTGGTCATTAATCTCTGTCTGTCCGCTCTGGGGCCCTTTATGCATTTGTCAATTAAGAACACCTGTTATTCAGTCAAAAGACCAATTAGCTTGTTCATCAGTCAAGTTAAAAATAGGTTAAGAAATCCTATTTTGCCGCATTTTAACCTTTGTGGCAAGGTGATTAGACTCACAGATGTTTAAAGGGATATGTTATCTTAATCAGACAGAGACATCTACCGTATGCTGCTGCTTTTGTCTACTTAAAAACTGTGTGCACAATTTTAAACCAAACAAACACAGTAGTGAGCAAAACGCAAAAATCTACATTTCCATACATTTAGCCTAATGTTACCCACAATCAAATCAAACATATTTAATGGTAAATTCATCTAATAATAATAATAATAGTAGTACTGTCTGGTAGGTTTACATGCACACCCTTGAGAAAAAGAAGTGCACTTAAATGTATCTTCATACTAGCTAAAGGGGGAATTTGTAATAATGTCCAGTCAAATGTTTTACTATAAAGTACATTTAAAATCCTTGTTTTAATAAAATAAAAACTTCTGTTGTGCTAAATATAGAGCAGTACACTAATTTTGATGTGTTGTAATATACTACATACGTCGTGGCCTAATGGTTAGAGAATTTGTGGGAAAATGTGGGTTCGAGTCTCGGGCTGGCAATACCACGACTGAGGTGCTCTTGAGCAAGGCACTGAACCCCCAACTGCTCCCTGGGCGCTGCAGCATAAATGGCTGCCCACTGCTCCAGGTGTGTGTTCACTGCTGTGTGTGTGCACTTTGGATGGGTTAAATGCAGAGCACAAATTCTGAGTATGGGTCACGTCACTTTCACTTTTTTTAACATGTTTTTCAGCTCAAACATGCAATACCCAGCAAAAGTATCATTTGATGAACATATTTACACGGTGAAGCTGAGCTACAATCATCCAAGTCCATTAGTCCAACCGGGGTGGGATGGGGGTTTGGGTGACTGGAGTGATATCAGTCGGACTAAACTGTTTGCATGACATTTTAAAAGGAATTATTGATTTAGTCTAAATGAAATCAAACTTTTAAAGTGCATGTACATGCACTGAATGCCACAGGATCCTGCCACTTTACATTTCATTCCATAAAAATCAAATGTCAAATTGTGGTTTTGGAGAAAAAAAAATACTATATAAATGTTCTGCATGGCCTGAGATGAGGCTATTTTACAGCTGGCAAGCAAACATGTCATGGCTTCTATGTGATATGTGTTAAGCGTGCTCTCCCAGGCTTAATGCCCTCAGTGCACTTGATCCTTGGCAGGCAGACATGAATATAAAGGCAAACAGCATGGGCAAGTGTAGGTGAGACGCTTCATACTTTCTTTTTCTGTTCCAATTGCCTGCTGGGTAATGAAGTGCTGAAAGCGAGTGCATTGAAGACTCGGTATGGGGGCTTTCTTCTCCTGCTTGGCAATACTATCGGCGCTGCATTATCCAAGTCCAGCACGCAGGAGTCTTACAGCGTTTACGTCTTCTAATCTTCCTGCATGAGCTTCAACTCTACCTTTCCTTTTCCTCCTTTTCTTTCTGCCTCTTTCTTCTCTGCTATTTGAAGACTGCTCTCTTTTTATTTCTTAATCTTTGGCTATTGGAAAACGTATGGCTTGTTATCTTCGATTAATCTAACAAACAGTGTGTCGTGTGATCTCTGCTCAAATGATCTCATTAGCTCACTTTCATTTCACTTGTGAAGGTTTGAGAGAGAGGAGAGGAGGCGGCAGAGGAGGCAGCGTCTATCTGAGGGGAGAGGAGATGAGAGTCTGCATGCGTCAAGGCCAAGATCAGCAGACTGTTAAAGAGATGGCATGCATTTCATACTAAACACGACATTGACAGTTACCTCGTTTTCTTTCTAATGCTGTTAACATTCTTCCATCTTGTCAGAGCTTCCCACTCCAGAGAGATTTTGCAATTTCTGTCTTTGAAGGTTTAGCACCTGCTCTTTTAGGTCTATGAGAAAAACAAGGATACAAGCAATTATTTCACTGGGATTTCTAGCAGGTCCAACAAAGGCACTTGGAAGAGGGTTACCTCTGACATTGCTCAACCCCATCTACCACATGCTGCACTAAAACCACAAGCTGCAGAAATGGGCCTGCTCTGGTGGGAAGACAAAACCTGTCAAGCTGAGGCTATGATTGTAGCAATTTCACTGTCACCACTATCAACAAGAGTAAAACGTAGATGCTGCACTCACCTTGAAACACTGCTTAACAAGTACATACACTTCACAAGGTTCCTCAAAGTAGGTGCTCTCCATTATGCCTGGACATTATTTGTGATACATTCACACTAAGCTAAAGCAAGAGTGCTTCTTCATAGCTCCCTCAAGTGTTAAGGAGGAAAAATTGGAAAGATGTAGATTACACCAACTGTTCAAAATTTTGGGGTGGCAGGTTTTTTTTTAATTTTTTAATTTTTTTGAAAGAAGGTTCTCATGCTCTTCAGGCATTTATTTGATTAAAAATACAGTAAAAATAGGAATGTAACAAACGTTTGTAGGTCAGGGAGAAGGAGGCGGGAATCGGCGAACATTCAAACAAAACCTTAATAATAAATTAAACACAAAAGAGCATGACAGCCCCTCCCGGACGACTGTCGCACACAAACAGAACCAAAACACAAAACACCCATGAGATTGCACTCTACTACCCCCCTGCCCACTCTGGGGGGGTCTGATCACAGTGTACCTGGGGGTAAGGACAGACAGACGAGGTGAGAGAAAAGGAGATGGAAGGATGAGGAGAGACAGAGACAAGAGAGGGGAGAGAGGAAAAAAAATAAAAATTGTTCCGGTTCCCAGACACACTACCGCTCTGCCCTCCACCAGCTGGGTAAACTCTTCCGCGATGCCTGGAGGTGGCACAGGATAGCTCTCTGTGGACGGCCCGACACTCCTCCGCCGCCCGGTGGACGGCGATGGCTCCTATGGGTTCGGGCAGCCAGCAGAAGTCCCCCGTTCCCTGCTCCTCCCCATCTTGGCGGATGGCAGCAGGCTCCGGCCTCAGGTGAACGGCGGCGACTCCCTCCACATACCATGGCGGCAGACTGCTCCAACATGCTCGATGGCACCACGGATTCACCACAGCGGTGAGAGATCTTTGTCAGCGTGTCCCTCCTTCCTCCTGGGTTTCGGCAACAGTGTAACAAAGTTCATAGTACGGGATGAAGGAGCCTGGAACCAGCGAACATTCAAACACTTTAATTAAATAAACAAACACAAAATTGGTGGAATTGTAGGTGGGGGGAGTGAATGTACAGTGATCTCTCCACCCTCAATACCATGACTGAGGTGCCCTTGAGCAAGGCACTGAACCCCCAACTGCTCCCCGGGTGCCGCAGCTTAAATAGCTGCCCACTGCTCCTTGTGTGTGTTAATGGTGTGTGTGTGTTCACTGCTCTGTGAGTGCACTTTGGATGGGTTTAATGCAGAGCATGAATTCTGAGTATGGGTCACCATACTTGGCTGTATGTCACTTTCACTTTTTCACTTTCATATAAAAATTAACAATGAGCCTTTAATTGCCTACAGAGCCTAATAAGCGCTCAAGTGCACGCAAAAAAAGGCTTGCCACAGTGCACCAGCAAATATAATAATTACGAATGTGTTAGGGAAAAACAGCAAGTACACTGCATTAACGTTTTAATAATTTATTGTTACACTAGTGCTTTCTGAGAAGAGATGAAGTCGGCGACACTGACTCATCATCTCCGCAGTATGCCTGTTTGCCTGTATGCATGCCTGCAGTGCCTGTATGCATGTTTCATATGGATTACATAATCTGAGAATATCTGTTTTCTATTTGAATTGGTTCATTTAAAAGTTTCACTCTCTATAGATATCTTTTTTCATGTCTGTAATAAGGCACAGAGTTTCAAAGTGACACGCTCAAGTTCACAGAGTCCGAGATGGCAGAAAGCGTATCCTGTTTGCTTTAATTATTTTACAAAAGCGCATTGTTTCATTGTTATTCTGAGTGTACACAAATAAACGTACAGTCTTTACAGATACAACAGATGCATTACTCTTATCTGTATTTTAAGTGCAAATGATCGCACTGGTGCCTCCATCTGTCCTGCAGTAGCCCAAGCATGCTGTTCAGCTTCCACACTCTGCACAAACACGTGAACAACGCAATTTTTTTCTAGGCTAACATTAGATTGAGCTGCCATGTAAAGTTGCTACTACATACATATTTCAGATGATAAGCCACATTTGAGGTCGATGAATGTTAGATGAGCATATGGAAGTCCTGCCCGATGTACTACATTACCACACAGATTTAACGATTTGTCTGTCACAGACTCCCTGATTTCACCACTTCAAGTGATTTTATTATTTATTTATTTTTCTGCGACTAAGCGACTAATTTTGGTAACATGCATATAAACAGCCTTTTAATTATCAGAGTAGAATAATCATGGCTGAAAGTAAAACATGCAAACATAAAAAGAAAACCAAACTGGACGTGAGAACAGCTAGCCTATTTATGATAAAAATTTGGAGGTGGGATAACCTCCAAACCAAAGCCGATACATTTTTAAAAGCTCATTATCGTAAAATGTTTCTAAAATGTTTATATTCCGAGGTAGACTGCTGGCAACAGCAATTTAAGGATAGTTCAGATTTGGTCTTAGTGACTTAGGAGTCCTCCTAACATTTCACAGATTTAGGAGCTAATTTTAGTACTAAAACGTTTTGTAAAATACTATTAGAAAAAAAAATAGAGGAGTCCTAAATTTAGGACTGACGCCCATTATTTTTAAGATTTTCTCCTAAATCTGTGAGTTATGAGCTACTTTTAGCCTTAAGATGTTTTGTGAATACATAATGAATACATGTGAATACATGTTTTGTGAATACATGTGAATACATTTATGTTTTCTATTTTAACATAAAATATTTTTAGTGTCACGTTGTCTTTCAGAAATCATTTTATCATTTTTATTTTTATCATTCAAATTTATTTTATCATTTCATGCTGATTTTGTACTCAAGTAACATTTCTTATTTTTCTAAATGTTTCAAATTGTTTGTTGAAATGTTGAAATATTTTTGAGATACTTTTTTTCAGGATTCTTTGCTGAATGAAACTTTTTTTTTTTTAAAGCAGAATGTATGTGGAAAAAAAAAAAAAAATATATATATATATATATATATATATATATATATATATATATATATATATATATATATATATATATATATATGTTATATATATATACATATATATATATATATATATATATATATATATATATATATAATTAATTAATCTTTTGATCAATTTAAATACATCCTTGCCGAATAACTACATCTTAAACTGTTGAATACAAGTGTATAAAGATGCATTGCTACAGAGGATTCAGAGCTGTCTGATAATATTTTATTTAAAAATTATATTTTATAATTTTATAATTATGAAGTGAATTTTTTTTTTTTTTTTTTTCAAAGACCGTTTAGCCATTTTGTCATCATTTGCTCATTTGCTTAATTGGAGAATTTTACAGTAGAGTTGGAAAATAATCAGTGTGGGTCTTGCAGTATAATGGTGTCCCGAAGTCATGTCACAGTGATTGTATTTACTAATTGAGTGCACATGAACAGCACCATCAAGTCATAATTATGAGTGGGAAACTTGTTAGTCTCTTTAAGCCCTGACTTTCCAAGTTGGAAAGTGTCAATTAAATATTAATGGCTGAAGCAATTTGTTACTGATCATAATAAGTTTTAATTGTGACTGTTGGTGGTACAATTTAGTTTGCATGCATTTTGTGTACTGTTGATGAAAAGTAGTGATAACACTTGCCACATTACTCATTTAGCTGGTTTATAAGGAGAAAGTCTAAACTATATTTCACAAGAAATACAAAATACACATATAATATTACCTACACTGCTTACATGTGTGCTTGCATTATTATTAAAAAACTTCCTGTCTTTATTGGGAAATGTAAAATAGTACAAAAAATGCCATGGAAATTGTACAAAGACTTCATTGTACTCAAGCCAAAAACACCTGAGTGCACGTCATAACTATGATTTTTAAACTCATAAGTAGAAACTTCCCATGAGGCCTTAAATGCAGCATATGCCTGTGCTTACTTCCCTACAGCTTCATGTATTATGGTAGGGGTCACAAAGACCTTTCACGATCTTTGTTCTCTCGCTTCCTTTCACGCAATCAGCAGCCTGCTCCCCATTTAACCTGGTGCTGAGTTACCACAGGTTTCTACCTAAATGTTCGTCCTTTTCAACCTTTGTAATCGATTTCTCAGAGCAGCATTATGTTCTTTCCATCTGGGTCTTTCATAATAAAAAGCCATTCTGAAAGAGCCAAAAGTGTTCAGAAAGTGTTCCAAAAATATTAATAAAAGAGCGCGAGCTACAAAGAAATAAAGACATGACAAAAAACTTGTCACATAATCATACTTCAAAATAAATGACAAGTTTTTGAATGTTTCTCCATCAGCATGTCCCGGTTATTGTTAGACAGTGATTTAAATGTTCCAGACATTCACGACTGGGAATTATGGGGATGTTCCAGGAGGATAACCTGAGGTGTCAGCCATCAACCTCCTCCAGAGCCTCTCATATTTGCTTGTACTCACTTCGCAAAGCCTTTGTGGTTTCCAGTGTAAATAATAGAGTGACTGGTCCTCAGAGTAGCAAACAACTTATCCCTTATTTATTATCTCTCATCAAAGAGCATCTATGTAACCTACGAAAGTAACATGGTCCATTGTTTCAAAACTTGGAAAGCAACCAAATATAAAAATGATCTGACAACATATTTTCTCTCAGTTTGAGTGCTTTCTGTCTTTTCTTTGACGTGTGTGAGAGTGAGATGGTGTTTTGTTTACTGAAATGCCTTTTGATTAAAGTCTCAGCTTGATGTTTGCAGCGAGGGATGGAGCCATGAGTCATTGGGAAATAGCTTTCCTCGTGTTGAGAATGACACACTATGAAAGGACTTGAATAATGGAGGTGTGTGCGTGTGTATGGAAATCTCACACAAGAAGGTGATTTGGCTCACTGATGTACTCTCAGAGATGCAGAAATGAGCGCAGTCCTACAAGGCCATCTTTTAAAGGGGTCATATGACGTTGCTAAAAAGAACATTATTTTGTGTATTTGGTGTAATGAAATGTGTTTATTTGGTTTAAGGTTAAAAAACACATTATTTTCCACATACTGTACATTATTGTATCTCCTCTATGCCCCGTCTTTCTGAAACGCGTTGATTTTTACAAAGCTCACTGTTCTGAAAAGCGAGGTGTACGCTTTTTGGCCAGCTATCCAGTGCATTGTTATTGGCCGAATGCCTCAAGCATGTGACGGAAATGTTACGCCCCTTAACACTGTGATACTGTGTGTCCCGGCGTGATGAGACAAAACCAATGAAACCCATTACAAACGAGGCATTTGTTGCACCCAGTGGGGACATACTTACTGATTATAATGACTTATACTGTCTTTTTACGCGCTGGGTTGCGTATCACACTGCGTAAACATAAAACCATGTCTGCATTTGTGAATGGAGAAACGACAAACAACTAGCTCTAACAGTTACTCTACACTACTCAAAACTCACGTTTGAATCATCAGTGGCAAATCCTTTACATATGAATATGTACTTACAGTCTGTGTGTCAGAAGTGCCAGACTGTCTTTGCAAAGTTGGAATTGCCACACTTTACAGAAACAGACACCAGCATTGTAGGTTATTCTCACGGAAAACAGTCATTGTCTTCCACAAAATGCGCTGCACACATCTGAATATTTGGGTTGAACTGTTCTGGAACAGTGTTGTAAATACAACTTAACCACTGTTTTCTAGTTGTGTCCTCTTTTGGAAGGCCAAACAAAGTAGCTTTGCTTTGACAACGAAACACACAGTCTCTCCACAACATGGTTCCGGCGGCAACAGCGTTGACTCCTAACTCTTATAAAGAATATCTCTTTGGATTTGAGACTTTTGTCTTTGCAACTTTACAGATCTTCTTTATGCACCAAGAACTTGCAACACTCCAAAGAGAAAGGAAAAATTGAAATTGCATCATATGACACCTTTAAAATATATGGAAGTGCTATTAGACCGTGCACACTTGTATCCCCACAATAAACATGCTCATAACACACTTAGAGCCTTTTCGAACATTAATAGAGAAGTAGGTTGTCCGCATAGCCACACACTGTGGATTTGGCCACTTTAAAAATGTATCATTTATCCATCTCACCACATGGATATTTTACACGACCACTAGATGGTTACTGCAGATGCATCATGATGAACCCCTGAGCTTAATTGGCCACTTTTTCCTCTAAAAAACATACATTCTTTTGAAAAGCAATTTGGAGTACATCAACAACACCCACCACACATCAACTGGCAGCAGAACATCTCAGAGCAGAGAGAAACCAGCAAATCTGAACGTCGGGAACACGTAAGCGCCCCCAGTTAACATCCCTTCACAGTTAATTTTTAAGGACTCCTTTAAAAAGATCATCTGCTCTTGGTTGTGGGGACTGATATGGCTCGGTCTCCATTTTCTGCCTGACTGAGGCTCGCTCTGATGTTCCGCCTCAGGGCTCAGGCGCAGCAGGTAGCCCTGCAGGGGCCCCACAGATGCTCTAAACTGCCACTGAGGTTATTGAAAGCTGCTTGGACTATCCGTGGATCTGTGAAAATAGGAGCACAGTAAGAGTGATAGCAAAAAAGAGGAAGAACGTACTGTAATCAGTACATTCTGAGTTTATTAACAAAGCCATTCCCCTATTATCCCAGCCACACCTTCTCCTGTCACCTTAAACAAGCTTAATGTGCTTTTACAAATGGCTAATGGCTTCCGCTTCTCATCTCAGTCGTAACACAACAGCCTGGGTCTGACCAGCCTGGATTATAAAAACAGTATTAATATTTGAATGGGCCCGTTCTTCGTGGACAGCGCTGATGCTTGAGCAGAACAAAAGGAAACAGCTGTAAGACACAATGTCGCTGAGAGACACTGCACTAACTACAGGTTAGCGTCATTTTCTCGGCACTATAAACTCCATTATGCTAACAATGGGCTCTATGCTAATGCGCTGTCCGTGTCATTTTATTGATGGCTGAAGAGTTAAGCAACGAGGGAGCCATTTTATCTGTGCCTCTGGCTGCAGGATCAGCGAGCATGTGCCGAGGTTCGGAGATTGACATATCGGGGGGAGACCGGGTTGCGGGGGGCTGGAATGGCGAATGACAAAGGACTGGATTTGATTGGCAATTATATCTGAGCGCTGGCACAATGAGGCAGTGGACGTTCCACCTCTCCATTCTCTTTTAATCACATTGTGCACTCTCCTGACAATGAATTAATGTAGCGCTTTTCTCTCGCCACTCCTCTTTTATCTCCACTTTTCTCCCTTTTCCTTTTTTTCCACAGGTGGCTTTAATAAAGGCTGCTAATAAAATTTAAAGCCTGGATCCCGAATTTCAAATAAGAGGCTGCTGGTGGAATGAAAGACGGCGACCGTATGCAGAAAGTTGGCAGAGATCAGCTCTGTCATTGAGAGAGGAGAGAGCAAGGATGTGATAAGCGCAAGTTATCAGATGTCAGCGGGGGTCCTGAGGTAGACTTTTGAGCACACTGTTTATTAGCTGCCCTTCCCTTCCTTTGTGCTTGAGACTGATCGTGATCAAAAGCACCAGATGAATCCATGAATCACAGACATAAGCACTGAAAGGAAAACAATTTCATGTGAGAGTCTGAACATCTGAAAGCCTCAGCAGTCATTCTAAAGCAGAAAGCTGATAAGATTTCATCAAACAGAAATATGATGTTTACCGGAGTACACACAAGTAACTTTTGCCACATAGTGATTTCATTGACTTTCTTAATACAGGGGAACTCGCAGGACATAATGAAATCAAGTTTTATAATAAACAATATAGCCTCTCAGAACAACCTGCTTTGAACATATTTATTTATTTATTTTAAATTATCTGATTGAACAATATTACTTCAATAAACAGTAACATTAGTCATTAGAAAAGAAACCTTATTTGATACAATTTCTTTATCATATCATATAAAAAAAAACAGAGTAATGTTTCTGACCATGAATATCCATAACAGCTACCTAAATAGTCACAAACACAGCTGCTACAGAATGCAGGGAAATTCATTTGTAAAACTGATTATTTATTTATGTAACAAATGATGCCATCTTTTGCTGATGCTATCATCATACACAAAACAAAACAAAAATGTGCAAAAGGATGTACAAAACTTGATAATAAATCTAAGTATGATAAAATAAAGAATAAAGTTATATAAATAAGAATAACAATATAAATAAGTTATGATGCCAGCAGTTGACTTCAAAAGCAGGTGTGAAAAAGGTGTCAAACTGACAAGTGGCACGAAAGTCAAACGTATTTAATGCAAAGCAGAGATTCATCACAGATGAAAATTTCATAAAACAGGGTTTGATTACTGTTACAGGAAGACTTGTAACCACCTGAAAGTACATCATCTTTTTTCTTGCACTACAAAACATTTTTGCATGTTTTAAATGTTTCAGACTCTTCAGCAGTTATCTGTGAACTCACATTCAACTGTTTGAAATGACTGATATCTCGAATTAAAAATGTTCTAAATTTAAAAAAAAGTAACTTTGAACTCTTCTGAGCTTGTAGATTTTGACTGAGCTTTCTGCTTCATAAATCATAGGCACATAAATCACACATATGACTAATGATGAAATACTCAACTGCAATAGACTAGAACTCAGATGTTATAATAATAATAATAATCTTGAAAATGAAAGTCATATTTTTTTTTAATCTAAAAAAAAAGAGGATTAAATTACCAAAACATAATAGGCAAAAGAAAGTACTATTTTAAGGTTGTACCACCAACCTGTTTGTACAGCTTCCAAGACTATCTCAAAACAAAATATAAATAATTTTATAAAACTATCAGCCACAATACCTTGCACAAATTACCTTCACTTAAATAAACACTGACA
This sequence comes from Cyprinus carpio, assembly GCF_018340385.1. NCBI lineage: Eukaryota > Metazoa > Chordata > Actinopteri > Cypriniformes > Cyprinidae > Cyprinus > Cyprinus carpio. The sequence continues at coordinate 25,049,080 of NC_056603.1, read as the reverse complement.
TAATGCTGTTTTTATCATAGGTTTGAAAGTCACAGAGACAATACTATAGGAATTCAGAAGGAGAAATAGGCCTATGCTTAGAGAAGCATGTTATGATGCATGCCAAGCATTTGTACAATATATTTGTGTAATTAACGTGAAAATGAGATCCAATCATGATGCACATGAAAAAGTGCACATTAATTTTAACACCAGGCAAATGAACCTGTTAGCCAGATTCTGAATGTGCATGGATTCTGCATGTTAATAAAAAAAAAAAAATCATTTAAGCATTATTCATTAAAACATTACCACACACCCCAGTGTCAATCATGTGATATTGCTGTAAATTTTTGCCATATAATGCCAATATTTCATTACAGTTTTTTTAAAGAAATGAATCTTATTCAGCAAGAATGCATTAAAACAAAAAGTTATAAAGACATTTATAACAATCTATTTCAAATAAATGCTGTTTTCTCAAACTTTCTATTTATCAAATAACCATTAAGAGCAAAAATGTATCAGTCTCCACAAAAAAAATAAATAAATAAATAAATAAATAAACTGCACAAAATAATTAATTTTGTTTAATAATTTTCTACATTATTAAATAAATAGATAGATAGATAGATAGATAGATAGATAGATAGATAGATAGATAGATAGATAGATAGATAGATAGATAGATAGATAGATAGATAGATAGATAGATAGATAGATAGATAGATAGATATTTCTTGAGCATCAAATCAGCATATTATAATGATTTCTTAAGGATCATGTGACACTGAGGACTGGAACTGCTAAAAATTTAGCTTTTCCATCACAGATTATTTTTCATTTCAAAATGAAATATGTAAAACTTCTAAATGCATCTTCTTTTCCATTTGTCATGTTAATTTTCACTTGTCACCTGGAAATCCAACTAGTGTGATATTGTAGGTGCAGATGACACTTGTATCTGTTGTAGCATGCAGTATCCCTTGTCCTCTGCACATTGTTAATACTCAATGAGGAAAGATGCCAGCCAACTCACCCTCACTCACCGCCCCCGTCCCTTATACCTCTATCTTTTATAAGCTAGGGTCACCAAAAGCCACCTCTAATCTCAGTGGAGCTGTGTGCGTGCATTTGTGCATGTCTGCTTATAAAAAAAAAAAAAAAAAATGGATTGCCACTCAGGGGACCCTTTCTCTGCAAAAAGTGGCTGTGAGACAATAATTGCAGGCAGACGGGTAGGTGAGAGGGAATATGACAATCCGAGATGGCAAATTGATTTTTGCTCTGCATGGTTCCCAGACTTCCACAAACAGAGAGAGAAAAAATGAATTAGTAGAATTGCGATGGAATTTAATGTTTAGTTGCACAGGATGGCATCACATCAGGTCAGAAAAGCTGAAATGTTGCATACATTTTTTTTTTTACTAGGCCTTTCGATTTTAACTTCAAATCACTTTAAATGTTTTGCTAACACCATCATAAGTTTAGCAAACCCGTGCTAAACAAAGGTCGAAAATATATTGTGTGCAATGAATAGAACAGGATGTATTTGCATTCATAAAAGAGAATGTAGAGAGACGTTACATCATTAGGCAGAAGAAAGCAAACGGTGAAAATCATTTAGCCCTGTTTAGCTTTTTCTTTTTCTTTTTTTTTTTTTTTTGTATCTGGCAAACATGTTTCATCCAAACATAGCCATAATTTCAATACCTCTCCTACGCAACCATAAAAGAAGCTTTGGGACTATTGTTTTTTTTATTTTATTTTTTTTTATATTGCAAGCATATTTTGGATTCCTGAATACCAAATTTTCTTGACTCAATGAGACAAGAGCTGGCTTTGTCACATGGCCTTAGTGTGTAACAGGACAATTTTGAGCACGAGGCCTTGAATAAAAGCAGGCTCTCACATTTGATGTTGGGAAGGCTTTCAAAAGGGGATTTAATGAGTCATCACGCTATGACATAATTGCTCCTTTTGATTTAAATAAGGAGCTGTGCGTAATATCAGCTTTATGTACAGTGCCTTGAACTGGGCCTTCTTATAAATTCGTTCCTTTAGTACTATTATAATAAAGGTAATTATAAGATTAGATGTTCATTATTGAAGGTCTTTAATTGCGTTTTGCTTCGCTCAGATGAAGTCCTCTTTTTTTATATTTGCAACAGGTTTCATCATAAAATGAATTAATATACTAGCCGTGAGCGACCCAGATGGAGCCACAAGAGCACTGCGACTGATAACGTGATGTTTCTTAACTCATCTGATGATCTGTCCATGCATATGCTCTTTGTGGTCCGTCTCAGTGGGCTGATGGTTCCTGAAACGTCCTAAGTGCATAATGAAGACTACCAAGGATGTTTGTCACAAATGTTAGTTTTTAACAGGCCTGTGGACTGTGAATATCCACTATAACTTCAAGAAACTCTTGGTCAGCCACAATACCTTTCATTCCACTCGTTTGGATTCCATTAACAAGCTCATCAAACGGCACGGCAGAGTCGGCAACATACAAGAGCACGATGGGGCTGACACCTGCTAATGAGCACATTAATATTTATGGCGTGATTACAAACTCATAATTAACATTCTAAACAGAACATTTTATCCTCGCTTTTATGCTTGACTTACAACACTACAGTCATTTCTTTTGATTTTATTCAGTCTTTTATTTATTGTGATGCTTCACAGGACCCAGAAATGCTGGAGCTGCAAACATACTAACATAATTGTGAAGCTACAATGCCCTGCTTTTTTGTGGAGCCTATAGCCTTGAGGACTGCTTCTTTGAAACAAGTTGTGCTGTTTATGCTCTGCCCGTTTCATTATTTCAGGCACTTTTTCTTGATTTTAAATATATATATATTATTCAGCAACAAAAATGCCCTTTTTTACTATCATTATCCTTATAATGTATTCTCTACAGTGCATTGACTGCAGCATGATCATGGTTACAGTCATGATTATGGTCAAGCATGTACATGATTCTATCAGTGCCTGGGGGAGGGGGGGGGGGGTAGGGCACACAGCATTCAGATTGAATTCTAAAGAATTCACAGAGAAAGAACAACTCGGAGGAGCGTAACGGGCCTACCCACTGGCACCAAGCTAAGGCCTGGTTACTCTCATTTGACTGTCAACTCGACCTCAAGGTATTATTTGTCTCTCACATATTCCCAGCCAAAAATCAGAAAAAATGTTGATCTCAGAACATAACAGACCATGTCAGGGATGTGATGGTGCAAATTATCCTCACTACAGGCTATACGGAGAACTGTTTGGTGCCTCTTGGTTTCAAATTTAGTTCATCAAAATAATTATCATGTAATAAGGATCAAATGTAAAGTGCAAAACAAAACAGAAGCAATAATGTCACCTGATTTGTTCTTAATTGCAAGATTTGGGACACAGATCAGATATATCAGCCACCTAGAGTGTAGAGAGCAATAATCTATGTTCAGAAACAATCCTTTACACCAGTAGATCTGTTTCTATGCAGATTTAAAATGTGGCTATAGTTGTACTGCAATTTTATTATAAATGATCAATGTACAGTTTTTACATTGTGTAGTAGAGTAGTACGGTAGCTTTTTAATATTATCTCAGTAGATGTTCTCTCAATGATGGATTCTGATCAAGCATGTACAACTGTACAACCAACATTCAAATAAAATGTTGCATTTACATTCAGTCAAAACAGAATGCACCACCTCATCACCACTGTGCACCACTGTGACTATTCACAGTGAAACAATGATGAAACATAAATTAAAAATATATCAAACCATTGATTTGGCCCAAATACCCTTGACCTAAGAACACAGTTTCAACAGTTAGGTTAAAATGTACAGTAATACTATTGCTGACTCTTGCAGTAATGTGTTCAAGTGTGGGTTTATTGTGTTTACGCAAGAGTTGTTATAAAAGTATGTTGATATTGGCATTTTAGTTTGAAGGACCACAAATCATCATCACCTTTGTTATGACAACTCCCCCGTGTGAAAACCAACCCCAGTCCCCCTTATAACTAACTGATGTGTAAAAATACTAATGATGGTGGGAGGTGGGAAGGGGAATCAATAGAGTACAATATGTCATTTTTTTCATTTTCTTTTGTGCCAATTTTATGCTTTATTAATTACTGAGCATTTCATATATTCTTTTTATATTTTAACATTATGCATTCTAAACTTTGTTCCACAAGAAAAACTTTTATGCTTACTCTAAGAGCAAAGGTGTAGAAATCCTGAAATTATTGAAGCATGAAAAGTTTCATATTGCGCCATGTCTTTCGCTTTTAATGTTATTAAAAAAAAAAAAACAAAAAAAAAAAACAAGTGAACAATTTCAGTATAAATCATGGTTTAGCCATGCTACAGTAACTTTGAAAACATGAAACTTTATATTGAAAATTTATAACTTAAAACTTCATTTTAGGCACTTCTTTATTGTGTTGCAAACATGCCATTTATAAGCAATGTCATATTTCATGTTCAAGAACTGGATTCAATATATGTACTATGTACACCAAAAACATAATATTGTTAAATCCCTGATGATTCCTATTCTTAGCAGAAGTTACATATATCGTTTCATGTCAGTGAAGGCATATAGCTTCTCTGAATCCTCACAGTATATGAAACTTGCTCTAGCTGAATAGCCACGCGACTTCAATTTACAGCATGTCACAGCACAATATATACAGTATAGAGAAGAGCTACAATGCCCAAACCATTTCATTTTCACATTAAACTAAGTCCATCGATCAACTATCTCCTGCCTCATTATGCTCTTCTCATAGCAGGAGTTGTTGGACCTGAAGGCGATCAGACTGAAAACAGAGAGCATAAGAACTTGCACTTAATTATTTAGCAATTTAGCACTTCTGAATGCATGTAAGCTAATGAGTCATAGAACTCATGTAAAATTGCTCATAAATCTCTCTGAAGAAAAGGCTTTAATATCAACGTCTTTGATCAAAAAGTAGGAAAAGCTGCATTATATTAGCTCTAACTGGTAACTGGAAGTATTTGGGAATTCACAGATTCCTACAAGATTGCAATTCAGATTATGCTGATAAAATATAAAATATAAATATGAATGAATTGTGAGGTTTTCATTTTCAGGAGTTTCCACAGTAAGGTATATATTGTCATCAGATTTGATTGGTGCACCACTAATAATATAGCAACAGCATAAAAAAAAAAATATATCAAATGATAAATCACCAACAGACGAAACTGCTATGAGACACAACAGGATACCACACCTCTGAGTTCTTTAAATTTCAGTGATAGCCATGAGCAGTGCTACAGCTTTAAAGGTGTCATATGATGTGAAAATGAGAAAATTTGCAGATCACCGCCCAAATGTTCACGCAAAGAAAGAAGGCTTAACTTTTATTCTCACTGTTGCCGCCGGAGCCATGTTGTGGAAACTTTGTGTGTTTCGTTGTGAAAGCGAAGCTACTTTGTTTGGCCTTCCAAAAGAGGACACAACTAGAAATCAGTGGTTAAGTTGTATTTACAACACTGTTCCAGAACAGTTCAAACCAAATATTCAGATGTGTGCAGCGCATTTTATGTAGGATGAGGACTGTTTCCTGTGAGAGTAGCCTACAATGCTGGTGTCTGTTTCTATAAAGTGGGGCAATTCCAACATTGCAAGGACAGTTTGAAGCTTCTGACTCACAGTCTGTAAGTATGTTTAAATATTTAAAGAATTTGCCACTGATGATTCAAACGCAAGTTTTGAGCAGTGTAGAGTAGCGCTTGTTGTTTCTGGCCAATCAGTGTACACCTCACTTTCCAGAACGATGAGCTTTGTAAAAATCGAAGCGTTTCAGAAAGGCGGGACATAGAGAAGCAATAATAATGTACATTATGTGGAAAATGTGTTTTTTTGAACCTTAAACCGCATAAACACATTGTATTACACCAAATACACAAAATAATGTTCTTTTTAGCAACTTCATATGACCCCTTTAATGAAAAGTATATATGATTTATTTTCTTTCCCATTCCAAATAGTGGCATAATTATTAATTACACTTATGTATTTTAATTTGTGGGATGTATAACAGGTTGCTGAATACATTAAATCAAATGTATAATACAACATTTCTTAATTCTAAGAAATGTGGTATACATAAGTTAAAAACAGAAATAACATAGCTGAGCATATGCATCTTTATTGCCTAAATCCACAATGGACCACATAAATCACAATATTATTTGAAATTATGAGATTGGGTCCCATGATTAAATAACCACTAGTAATGTATTTGGCCTTATATTTCTCACTTTGGTTGTGTTTTACAAAATAAAATTCATTTAATCCCGACTTTAGGGTATCTGTGGTGCCTTGGAGAAATGCAAAACATCTCATACTAGAGCTCAGGCCCTCATGATGGCCAAGGTCTATAAATGATCATAACCATAATTTGTGTAAAATCCTGATTTTGACCAGCAATCCAGAGGGAAATTTAAGAAAACACAAATTTCCAACAATATTTTGTAAATGGCTGTTTCTTCCTCACACACAGCACTTTTTATTCAATTTGAATGAAGTGCTAATCTAAAATAGCCCCTTTTCAGAGTGCCAGATGAGCCACGAAGTGCCGTCGCTGAGAGCTTGTTTGTAAACAGTAATTCCATCCACACAGTGGCTGTGATTTTTATTTTTTAAAGTACTTACAATGTATCCTCTTATCTGAAAAGAAATTTCAAATCGAATACATGTTGCAACACATTGTTGTTGATTCAATGAGCCGTCAAAAGATGTGTCTGTTTGCTGTCGTGAGAACAACTCACAATCTTAAAAACCAATGAGCCACTTCCTCCCTTCGAGTAAAATCCAGATATATCTGTTATTGGATGTATGTGATGTGACCCTCACCCTCTGAGCAAACTGCAAGATTAATTAAGACTCTTCCCCTCCTTGCACCGTCTGCCCTTCCCCTCTTATCCTTTTATAATTTCACCTTTACCGTGGAGAATACCATCCAGGACTCATTACTATGAAAATTATATCAGTATGCACTGCAGGCCAGACCTAAAGTATTTTTCTTTCTTTTTTACGCTCCCTTCAAACAGCATGTTTTTTTTATAATTAAGAAGAATCCCTGCAGCTGTTGTTGACCTGCTCTGTCATGCCGAGAAAGAGCTTTGGAGAAAATCAAAGAAAACAGTTTTCATCAAAGATATTACCTACAGCCTCGGTCCAAACCAGGTTATACACCTGACAGAAAATGCACATGGGGCTACATTCATCTTCACGGTTTTTATTGGTCCACCAAATGCAAAATCAGCAGCTAGCTGCTGCTATTAGAAAGAAGGTAGACATATTCAGGGGTATTACATCAAAATCAAGACATAAAAAGAGTTTTGAGAAGACACTAAAATTAATGTGTTAGTATGCCAAAGAGCAGTTTCCTTCCCCCTTTTTATCCTCAAATCCTGTATCGACACAGTGGTCTTGTAAACTTCCACTTAATTTCATACTAGCACCCTGCAGGGTCCAGTATCAGCGATAAAGACCACCATGCATAAACTCAGCAAGAAGCAAAGCTTGTTACATCTGCTAGTAAACATCATTCTAATCAATGAACATTGCTAAGATTTCCACACAGTGTAAGCAAACCACTAACAAACATCAAGAGGACACAAGGGAAATCTGGTGGGTCAGGTGTCAACAGCAACCAGTGGAGTGGAAGAGTTGAATGCATGAAAAAAAAAAAAAAAACAACACTCTTCACATTTTACTGCCCAACTTGTGTGGTTAACCTGGGATCCTCTTAAGATTACAGACACAGACTGAGTTTTTGTGCTTAAGCCTTGGGGGCTCAAAATAAATAAATAAATAAACAAATAAATTAACCATTTCCACATTTTTTGAGCATAAACAACTTCTGCATTCAGAAAGCTCACATATGCTCATGCCTACACTTCTATCATTACAAATATTGTTTTTAAAAAATAATTAATTAAATTCATCAAAATAGATTGTAAAGACTTTTACATAGTTACAAAGATTTCTAGCTTTCCATTCATCTGAACTTTTCTCTTCAAGGAATCTTGAAAAACTGTATCATGGTTTCACATTTTTGTATCAAAAAATATAAAGCATTCTTAGGGGGGGGGGGTGTTGTATGAAAATTTTCACTCAAAAATTGCTAGTACATTTAACAAATAATTACAGAGAAATGTCAAGTAACATACTAAATTAAATATGGAATTTTTTGAAGTAAACGAAAAAGATTACTTTTTACTGTATTTTTAATTAAATAAATGAAGCCTTTGTAAGCATAAAAGGCTTTTAAAAAATTCATACCAAACCCCAAATATTAAAACGGTAGTGTAATTTTCTTTGTGTGTGTGTGTTTGTTTGACTTATAGAGGATAGGACAATTTTTAAAATTGACAGGAAGTGAAGTGGTAGAGAGAGGTGGAACGGATCTGGAAAGGTCCTCGTGCAGGGATTTGAACTAGGGACACCCATAGCGCAACGTTGCAGTATATGATTTTCACTTGGTCACATTAACTATTAATAATAATATATTTTGTGGTTTATTGCTCAAAAAAATGAGGAAAAAAAATCAGCAATGGCACTCCTCAAATTCCAAGATTACAGAGAGAAGAAAGAAATGAAGATGACGAATGACTCAACTAAAGCAAAAATGAGAAATTGCTGCAGATTATAAAGCAAATGAAAAAAAAAAAAAAAAACTACAATAAATAGCAGGCTGCCATGGAATTAAGTGTGAATACTGGCACACATCCTCCAACAAGAAGCCACACTGAACAAAACCCACAGGCTTGAGAGAATAACACGTTTAGCCTTGAAGCTCCTAATGGAACACACAGCAGCCAGAGTGAACATCTGGCCCTCATCAGGAGCCATCGACAGGGAGCCACACGTTCAGCCTGCAGATGGTGGAGAGGTTCACACACAAAGAGAGCTACCTCATATCCACTCCATCTTTCTCCTCCTTTCTGTTTCACACACACATACAATCAAGAGGCAATGCAGCGCACTAACAAAGACCCATTATAACCTATGAGCATCTGCATTTACTGACTCCAAAAATGAAGAGCCTGACACAGTCATACATCAATAAAAGCTCATACAGACCAGATGACAGTTGGAATGGAAATACGCCTCAGCTGAGGAAAAAGAGCGCTCGGCTTCCAGGAATATTAATGCGGTTTTTCACTATTAATGCATGAAACAAATGAGGAGAGAAATGCACACATCTGGGTACAGCACACATATGAGGGTTTCAAAGCAGTTCATAAGATTTAAATGGTGTGGTTTAGAAAGAGTTATTGATGGGGAATGTACGCAGTGCTTATGCAGTGAGGGATATTCAACCATTTAGACTGTTCTCTCACGCACCACAAGAAAGAAAGAAAGAAAGAAAGAAAGAAAGAAAGAAAGAAAGAAAGAAAGAAAGAAAGAAAGAAAGAAAGAAAGAAAGAAAGAAAGAAAGAAAGAAAAAAAAACGCACATGCTGAAACATTGAACTGCTGTGACGTGTTTTTTTTTTGTTTGTTTTTTGTTTTGTTTTTTCATTTCCCCAAAATGAAGATATAAACCTAGAAAGTCAAACACCCAGGGCTGACTGAAATGAAGCACCTCCAAAAAACTTTCTATCTCCTTCTTCTCATTCACACGGTCATCATCAGAAGGGCTATTTAACCTACAGAATGAGCCGCAGCTTTCGAGCTGCCAGTATCTCTTATTGTCACATGTCAGAGACTCCTGCTTCAATAAGTATTGGAAGGGCCGAAAGCAATTGGTTTGGGCACGTAATCTGCAAGGCATCCGCAGGATCCGGCAGGGAAATGAGAGCAGGGGAGACCACGGATGCCCCGTGCCTCCAGCCAGACGCTTTCAGTATTCCAGGGCAGAGCCAGAGCAATTAACAGTCCTATTGCCTTCCCTCTGCACTGCTCTGTGTTTGCCGTGTGCTATTAGGCACCGGGTAGCACCTGTCAATGGACGGCTGTTCTCCCAGGCCCCCAGCGCGCTGGCCGTGATTGATGACAGGTCACCCGCAGACAGTCCCTTTGAATTTTCAATTCTTCCATGGGAAATTGCTCATTTCTTAGAAGTACATTTTCATTTTTGCAACAAGACAGCCTGCTAAGTTTATATATTACTCTGAGCCGGGCTGTGGAATTGTGATGTATTGCGGCATGCATTGGACACGAAAAATGTTCATTTGCACTGACTTTATTACGCGCTATTTTTTCCACCGTCATCGACGTGCCAAGTTACCACGGAATACAGATTTAAGCGGGCGTGACATTCTTATTCAGATAAGCGCGGCGAACGCCCTCTCTCCTCACAGCTACAGTGTTAAGATTGTCAGTTTGACATTGTGCGGTGCTTTTTTCAGCCATTGGGGCATTTTTATAATACAAAACTTGTATCCTATTGGACGTGGCATTGACTTCAAAGGAGGTTATTTGTCATCGTGCAGATTTACGCTGTCACTCAAAAACATTTATATCACTTTAAGCTCCTCGGGTGTTCTGGGTCGAGGATGGCAGAGGAGTGGTGATGCCGTGTTCTGGCAGGGGCACAGCAGTCTGCGAGCTCAGAAGCACCATGATTACGGCTGTGTTAAACACCTAATAAAATTCCCGTATTTGAACTGCACTCGTACAAAAGAGCATCTGCTTCTGAGAGGTGGTTAAGGCTGACTGTATTAAGACTTCACAGATTCTGCAAGCTTGGGTCCGACCCAAGGGGCTAAAACCTGCACGGAGGGTGTTCGGGTGTGTAAATATTTGGAATGCTTATAAAGTGTTTCCTTTTTGGACAGATGATTAGCTGAAACATCTGGAGGAGAATCAAGCCCACATCTTTTAATAGGAGCTCCAGATGCCAAAAAGAGTGAGCGTCAGAAAACGGAAAGACAGGAGGAATGGGAAGAAGGCTTTAATAACAGCAATTACACTTTTAATTAACCCCTGTGGTCTATCGGCTTTCTCAAACATAAATCGAAAAAGTCAGGGTTTGGACTCTACTCAACAGCAGGCATTTTTTTACAACGTTAAAACATTAGAAGAATAGAAATGTGGAAATAGTGGCGTAAAGCTTAAAAAACTGAAATTAAAATGGCCTAAAAAGACATGCAGACAACTGCAAGACAGCTAGCAGCTGCTGACTGGGTTGTTTTACAAAATGGCGCTGACAGGCAGTAATGGGAAAGCAGCACTGTCTGCATGTGTGCCTTAACTCCCACATCTCTTCCTTTTTCGGCCTTAATTAGACAGACTTAATGTGAAGTGAAGTGTGACTGATACTGTGATATTTGTGTCCCTGATGGAGGCAAATGTGATGCTAACACCTCTGCCAGCAGTGGCCCATCAGCGGGCATCTGGAGAATGCACAGGGGAGGCGAAACCTCACAGCTTCAACCACCTAATGAAGCCATGCTTGGTTACCGGACTCCAAACAAACAACCAAACCAACAAAGCAAATCATAAAGTCCGGATGCAATTTAGCTATGTTTACACATTTCAGACCATGGCTTTCACCAGAAAATTGCATGTTTCTTTGGTGGGCCTGTAGTATCCCAGAGGAAGACAGCAGTGTGTGACATATAAATATCATTTACAGCAAATTACACAATAAGAAGGGGCCACAGTTTGGTTATAAAGAAAGAATGAGAGCCTTACTCTTTTTAGTCTTTGTAGTCTCTTTAGACTCCATCAAATGAAGGTAATGCATAAAGCTATTCAGGACACTGTTTACAAAACACTTATTTTATTCCTCCATACATTCATTCATTCAAAAATACATTAAAATACAATGTATTTGGAACATAAAGACAAAAATGACAGAGTGATATAACTGTTCTACATAGTGTATCATAATTATAAAAAAAAACATTTAAAATTCTTTGGCATAGTAGTTAAGCATTAATAGTAGTAGTACTTTTTTGATATATCAAAATCGCCATCATCATCAGATTGTTTAATGGCAGATAAAGTTTCAACAATCAATAAATAGAAATAATAAAATAAATACAAACATTTAATAAAAATCTATGAAAGAGTATTTACTTGTAACAAAACTTGTTCAAAAGTTTTTCTTTTTTTTTTCTTTTTTCTGGGTCCATCTTACAAAATAATCCCTTCAAAAATAATTATAAAATAATAATGAATAAAAACCATTGTGTCATTGCATCAAAAATACATGGTTCACAGTCAAGGAGTGCAACAATATTGACATTTTGGTTACTACTATTCTATGAATATCCACAAGTCATAGTTTGCCATAATCTTTTAATGGATTTTATTATTATTATTATTATTATTATTATTATTATTATTATTATTAAGGTATAAACATTTTGCAAAGCCAGGGAATCAATTTGAATGCAAAGAATACATTTGTAAGAACTTACATGTGAAGATATATATATATATATATATATATATATATATATATATATATATATATATATATATATATATATATTATTTTTACTATATATTTTTATATATTATACATGATATATATTTTATATTTTATTTAGTCCTATTTATTTTTTAAGCAGTAAACAATATATGATTGGGCATAACTGAATATTTTTGATTTGAAACTATTTTTTTTTTAAGAACAGATATACACATTGTCTGGACACAAACTCTCTCTCTCTCTCTCTCTCTCTCTCTCTCTCTCTCTCACACACACACACACACACACACACACACAGTCAAGTGTCATTGTACAGGCTGAGAGAGCACCATTCCCCCGCCCCCTGTGCGCCCTTGTGAGTCATTCTGTCAGGACGCTTTACTGTTCTCTGGCCTGAGAAGGCCACCCAGCTTTGTCACCTGAAGAAATAAAAGTCATGCCTGATTTACCTGATGAGGGGCTTTTGTCTGGTCTCTCCTTGACCACAAACTCTACCTTGTCTCCCATGCCAAAGCCCACTTTTTTAATTCAAAAGCAGCACATTTGGCAACAACTCAACCCCAGCAGCATTCGATCTAATTAGATGCCACTGCTCATTTTCAGGAAATAATTTTTCCCTCTCCACCTCCACTTCAGTCAAGATACAGTTTTCCAAGTTGTCCACTTTCCTGTGCAATTAAGACAATGGGATATCTTTGCTAGTCCCCCATCCAAATAATTTATAGCACATCACAGATTAAAACCCAGACATGTGAGTAAAGGTCTCCTCACTATTATTAGAATTACAACATTTATGTGCCCATCACATATCAGTAGTCTCGCCGCAGGAGTTCAGTCCAATACGTTTGGTTATATTTGATCAATGTATCTTGTATGCAAGTCACTCAATATCATACGCCAATACAACGCAGTGAAAGCTAATTGATTGTAGTGCTACAAACGTGAATAAATGCAATTTCACAGGCAATCGATTAATGTTCTACTGTTTGGGCTGTGATTAAGAGTGGTTAATAGTCTTCAGCAAGCACAAATGACAGTCAAAGCACATTTCCGTCCATTGGACATTCATCTGGACCCCTAACAGCTCCACCATCCTCTAATCACTTGGGTGCGACCACCTCATACGGCCTGTAGTAATAGTGTTTTATCAATTTGCTTATGGCCCTGGACACCTGGATATTTCTCTAAACGGCTCACACAGAGAACTGAGAGGAATATTTCAATAGAAAAATCATTCCGAGCCGCCATTGGTTGCTCATCTTGACTTTTATAAGTTAATCCCCTCTGCTAGCATTATCGATTCGCTCAGCGGTAAGGCTAATTTGGTCTCGCATAGTAACGCTGAGTTTATTCCCAAGGTATATTTGCGCACCTCAGGAGGCCAGCATGCACTGCAACAAAAAGACGATAACAGCAATTCACAACTTTGAGGATCAAAACTCAAATATTACAGTGAGTTTTATTCATTTAAAATGTATTTATTTGGAGAGAAATTTCTAATTTTTACTTTATAGATTGACTTTCAGAGCTCGGTGACAATGGGGAGGTCAGTGTTCATCAGCTCAGCATAAGAGAAAGTTCAAATAAAATCTTTTTTGAAGCTGTATAACAATTAAAGTGCTATTCAAACATAAGACAATGTAATTGCAGACTATCCTAATTTCTTCTTTGCCAGTGAATCTGAATTAAAATGTCATTTCAAATCACGTCTTCTTTTTCTGCCCTGCATTTATCTGTCTTTCGAGCTGCTGATGGTTTCATATGTGGAAAACGTTGTCTTTTGGAGCAAAGTGTCTGGCCTCCACATGGTGTGGAAAGCTTTTGAACCAGCATCCTTCATTCCCTCTGCCTCCTCACATCAGAGAGACCTTGAAAGCACCCACACAACACTAAAAGGAAGCTAGAAAATGTTGTGAGGTCAGTTTGGGAAACAGGTGTGTTTGAGTCTGTGTGTGAGTGAATGCATCATTGTGTGCTCTTCCTCGAGGTAACGCAAAAACAATGTGAAGTGACAGCCATGACACATTATTAATAATAAATGGAAGTCCCAGTGCTCACAGTGCTATCAACTGTCATCCAGACAACATCAACAACAACAGCTCGAGAGTAACTCCCACAGACACAAACCTTAACATTCCATCATTGGAAGTTCACTTGCACCAATTTCTACCAAAACTTCACTGTCCACATTCTCAAATTAGAGATAGAAAAGAAAAAGAAAAAGTTAAAAAGGACAGTTCACCCAAAAATGAAAATTTAGTCATCATTTACTCACTCTAATATAGTTCCTAACCTGTATGACTTATTTTTTATGAATGTACTGGCTGCACTTTACCATATAAATGCCATGGATTGATTAAAATGCTTCAAAAGCACTATATACACAGATAATTTGTCAATTCAACTCTTCAAAGTCTTAAATTCCAAGTATTCTGAAGCCACAGCTTGACAACACCATGGTCATGGGTTCCATTCCCAAGGAATGCGAAACATACTTTGAATGTTATTTAAGTAACTTGGGATAAAGTATCTTGCAAATGCATAAATGTATATTTGCTAACACTTTAGTATAGGGATCAATTTTCGGAATTAACTAGTTGCTTATTAGCATTCCTATTGTTTACATACTGGCTGTTTATTAGTAATTAGTAATTATTAAATTCTGCATGACCATATTCTACATCCTTAATCCTACCCAATACCTAAACTTAACAACTACCTTACTAACTATTAATAAGCAGCAAATTAGGATATAACTAAAAAAAAACTCATACTTAAAATTTTCTTAATAATAAAAATCATACCCTAAAAAAAATCCAAACTATGAATTTTAATCAGTTAAATTTCCACTTTCTATTCCACTCTCTGAAACGTAAAAAGGTTTGGAACGACATGAGGATGAGAAAATTATGACAGAAATTTCATTTTAATTTTTAGATTAATTTTAAAAGTCCCTTTAAATTTTTATACAAAAAACGAACAAACACACACACACACACGCGCACACACACACACACACACACACACAAAACGTAATTAGTATCTTGTTTTCCAGTAATACATTGAAATTATTTCCTAATTAAGATTTATTTATCTTGTTCAATTTGCAAGTTGTTTTTTTTCCTTCTTGTTTCAAGCATGAATCTAATGTTGCAGTTTATGCATAAAACAAGAAGAAAATGTACTCGGTTACAAACGTAACTTCTGTTCCCTGAGATATGGGAATGAGTACTGCATCTGCTAAGACGCTATGGGAAAAAGTTTTTTTTTTTTTTTTTTTTTCTCCTGAACTGAAGCCTTTTTCAATAACAGTGTAACTGCACGGCCTTTGGTTAGTGCAGTACACTCAAAAAAAAGGAACCAATGGGTCGGCAGCAGTGCTGCACAAAACTATAGCCACAAAGCCCGCCAAAGCCTGCCAGAATGGGCAGGGCCATCTGGCTATATAAGCAGGCGCTTCACCATAGGATTCAGGTTACTTTGACTGAAGTGACAACTAAGTCGTGCAGCTACATAGCACGGCTAGCAACGCAGTACTCGTTCCCGTATCTCAGGGAACTGAGTTCACATTTGAAACCGAGTGCATTCCCTATCGATACTTCACTTGTACTATAGGATGCTATAGGAACCAGTACAATCACGCCATGCTATGGCAGAGGAACGACTACATGTGTAACTTTGGCCTAGGCCCCTCAGGGCCCACGGGTACAAGAATAGCAAACACTTCCTGAGGCGAACGGGCTAAGCTCACAGATGTCACGCCCGGCTTGAGTGTTTGTTCCAGAAAACTTGTACAGCCTCGGCACCCAGGGGCTGAGAGCACACAAGTAAATCCTCTGATGGGTTTGAGCATGTTATGGGCAAACTCCTGCTCAGAGCAGTGCTGCGTAAGCAGGTGCGTGCCAGTTATGCGGAAAGAACCCTAGGCTACACCTCTAGTTGAATGGGCTTGTACTCCAATGGGCCATTGCAGGCCCAAGGAAGAGTAGGCTAGCGTAATAGCGCCAACTATCCACTTAGAAAGTCTCTGCTTCGTGACCAGATGCCCTTTAGCTCGGCCACCAAAGCAAACAAAGAGCTGTTCAGCCAGCCTAAACAGGGCGGAACACTCGATGTAAATTTTCACCGCCCTGACAGGGCAGAGTAATTAAACTCCTGGTCCTCTTCTGAGGGAGGAAGCGCAGAGAGTGTAATGACCTGTGCCCTGAATGCAGTAGAGAGCACCTTTTCAGGATGACCTGCCAAGCCCGAACTCCAGGCAGGTAAGGCTCACAGAGAGTGCCTGTAAGTCTCCCATTCATTTGACCGATGCTAATGCTAGCAGCAGAGCGGATTTTAATGACAGGGACTGAAGGTCAACAGACTGCAGCGGCTCAAATGGAGGACCCTTCAGGGCCTCAGAACAGTGGGCATGTCCCACAAAGGGACAGTGAGGAGACGGGTCAGATTCAGCCTCCTAGCGCCTCTCAGAAAACGGTCAACAAAGTTGTTTCTGCCCAACATCTGGCCTGCTATAGGGGCATGAGTGGGTGCTATAGCTGCTACATAGACCTGCAGGAAGGACAATATCATTATCGATATCAATATCAGCCACGGGGCTGCCATGAGCAGCTGCGACAGCTCTGATAACCAATGCTGTTTTTTCCAAAGCGGTGGCCACCAGGACAACCTTGCGTTCTTGTTCCCTGATTCTTCTGACTACCTGCGGGATCAAGGGCGATCGGGGGAAAGCAAAGAGAAGGAGGTTGGGCCAGTCATGGGTCAATGCATCCTTGTCCTTGGAATAATAAATTGGGCAATGATAATCCACTTCTGCCTTGCCAAAGGTCTCCCAAATTTTTTTAACCATCTGCGGATGAAGCATTCACTCCTTTGAGGAGACTTTGTCCACTTCTTGGTTCAGTTTGCCTGGAACGTGCTCTACTTTTAGTGAGCGCAGGTTGAGCTGAGCCCATTCCGGGAGGCACTCTATCAGCACAAAGAGGCACCTTGAGGAAAGCCGTCCCTGGCAATTTATGTAGGACACCACAGTCATGCTGTCCGAGTGGACTAGAACGTGGTGCCCCCTCAGGTCTAGTAGGAAGGTTTGACAGGCCCGACATACAGCCAGCATTTCGAGTCAGTTGAAATTCAGACCTTCCTCTGCTTTCGACCAGTGGCCAAAAGTCAGTTTTCCTTTCCACAGAGCTCCCCAACCCATGTTGGAAGCATCTGTTGAAACCACCTTTCTCCTTCAGACCATTCCCAGGGGGATGCCCTGTTCCATCCACTGAGCATCTTTCCAAGGGGTCAGAGATATTGAGTTAGTGACTCTGACAAGTGCCGCATGGTCTGGGACGACTTTTGTGCCTCCATGAAGACCCTTTAGCCTGAGCCATTGTCTTGGTGATGCGCAAAGCCAGATCCATCGCTTTTCTCAGCTCCCTAAACTTCATGGGGTCTGGGTCAGGCTCTTACGTTTCAGCAAGGAGTTTGGCCTGTAAGCCCTGGAGAAAGGCCATCAAGTGAATCGCCGAAGCTGCTTGCCCAGCCGAGGAGTAGGCACATCGAGCAAGGCCTGAAATCATCCTACACGGGTTGGATGGAAGGAGCGGCCTTTGCCTTCCAGCTGATAGCAGTGGGCGGGCAGAGATGCGCGGCCACTGACTCGTCCAGCAGAGGCTGCTTCTCTTATTCCTTATCTTCAGTGCCATCCACCTAAGTGAGGGCGGATGAAGCAGAAGTATGCAGGCATGCAGAGTATGGGGAGCGCCATGATCTAGTGAGCTCATCATGGACATCCAGAAAAAAAGGAGAGGATCACTGACGAGGGGCTTGACAGTGTCCCAGCAGGAACCATTCATCCACACAGCTGCGGGAGGGCTCCTCCTGGGGAAACCACTCCAATCCCGGCTACTCGACGGCTTTCAAGAGAACATGGAATAATTCTGCGTCCATCACAGGCTTAACATTGCTGGACTCGGACGACAGTAGGGGGCAGGGTCAGCATTTGAGCCCGACAGCACCTCTGCATCCGAGGCTGCTAATGACACGCTGTCATCCAGCAGCTCGTCATCACTCCCACCGAACGAGACCGAGGGACGCTGGTCAGGCTGGGAGAAGACAACGAGGCAAGCCTCTCTGTGTGGGAGAGCAAGGCACGCAAAAGTTGAGCCGGCATGAGCTCGCTCACATCCGAGCGCTGTGATCCTCTGCCCCGCTGTTTTTTCCTCACAGGCTCCTGGGAGGAAGAAAATGGGAGGGCGCGAGGGGCGGAATCACTTTCTGAAAAGAAAACTATCCGTGAGCGCAGAGGCGAGACTCATGCTCTCACAATGGGAACAATCGGTGAGGGCGGATTCCCCAAGCAGGAAACTCACTCAGAGTGGTTGTCATCGGCATACAGGGGAAAACTCTAGAGAGAAAATTTGCTCTTTAGAAATTTGCTCTTATAAGTCTCGCCGGATGGTGGCAGGGAAAGCTGGACCACTGCTGTGTGGCGCTGAAAGTGGCGGGAAAGGCGGTGAATCAGCCAAGCAGGAAGGTCGCTGTTGCACTGCGAGGCATGTCAATGGCGAGCAGGCTCTTCAATCAGCGGAGATCAGCAAAGAACGTCATTCCACCCATTCTGGTGGGCTTCTGGCCATAAGTTCTTGCAGCACCGCTGACGAGTCATTGGTTAGTTTTTTGAAGTGTACTGAACAAACCAATGGCCATACAGTTACACTGCATTATTGGAAAAGGCTTCAGTTCAAGAGAAAAAATTACTTTTTCTCACAGCGTCTTAGCAGATGCAGTACGAGTGTAGTATCGATAGGGAACAACAATTTGTCAATGAGATAAGTAAACAAACTTTAGGCCTACATATACTCCTAAAAAATATTCTTATCTTACACATTTCCTCAACATTTATCTAAACACAAAAAAAAATAAAAAAAAAAAAAAATATACATATAAATTACTGTTTCAGAACTTCTTATTGAAACCGAAGAAAGAAGCCTGCAATGCAACTGAGAATTTTGGGTTTTTTTTGCTTTTTCTTGACCAGATTCCCATCACAGCTTTGTTACTATGACTCAGAGACATGAATTCTGCTGCCACAACACATGCTATTCTAGAATCTTCTTATTGCGCTCATCTCACAGTCTCACTTGCAGGCGGAGAGTGAGAGTGATGTTATATATTCTCACCAGTAAATGAGATTGTCCCATAGAGTTCCTTAGGGTCTCTGATAGTGCAGTCAGGGTGAAAAGTGGTGTGGCAGCATAAATTAGCACCTGAGCCCAGAGAATTTCGCAAACAGCGGGCAGGAGAGGATTCAGATGGCACCTGTCCACTCTGTCTGGCTTTCTATTATCACACAGACAAGGCATCAATTAAATATGGTGGGCACAGACAGCAATGCTGTCAGCTTGTTATGCATGTGTGTATACAAGTCTAGCGGCCTCTCGGTCACTGCAGTTTATAAAGTTGCAGGAAGGTCTCCCTGGCTTTGTGACGGGTTTCCACAGCAACAGAGCCTTTTCACAACATCAACTTTTTCCAGCTCAAACCGACTTCCATATGTTACTGTCCCTCCCTGGGAGACCAGTGAAGCTCATTTAAACTTATTCATCTCTCACCAATCACACAGCCAATATTGATGTGTGTACAGAAGTACATAACTAATATAATAAATAAAAAATAGAAGAAGAGGAGGATGGTGGTGTGATTTACTTGACCGGAGGGGTCGTAAAGCACTGATTCATCTCATATCATTATCCAAAGTGTTACACTGGGGTGCTTTCAAACTAGCACAGACATATTAGAGAGAAGAACATAAGTAATAGAATGAAGATGATTTTCTCTTCCCCCCCCCTTTTCTTTTTTTTTTTTTTTTTTTTTGCTAACAGAGCACACTGTGTTTCCTCCTGTTGTTATTGAGTAGTTCATATTGGTAAGTGCTGTCGGACCTAATAGAGTTGGAGTTGCTATTGGTCCCATAGGGAAAGTAGAGGCCATAATCTGAAAGTGAAGAGGAAACTACTGCAAACTAAGCCTGTGGAGTGCTGAGCGAAGGAATTCATGAGTAATTAGAGGCTGCATTTAGTGAATCCTTGCCTCCCTCTCGGCTGTTATCCGAACGAGTCCCTATTCTGCGTTTAGGGGATCAAAAAAAAACAATCCAACACAGTCGTATTTAAAAAAGAACACTGAAAAATGTGACAGAATAATGGACAGACTTGCTGCGGAGGCACATCTGAAACATTTGTAATTTTGCTTCGGGATTAAAATGAAGTTTTATTACCGTAAGTGTACATTTCAATGCGTCTGTTCACAGAACTGCTGCTGGGATGCGTGTCGGGGGATAAAGCTGCTTGGTTCTGATGGGAAGAAATCACATTGATGTGATAAAACACATGGCGCGATCTGCATCCATCATGCCTACCTCTGCTAAGGACATGAAATACAGCGTCGATGGCCCCTCCTATTTACATGAAATGATTGAATATGTTGTCCTTTAAGGAGAATGTCAAGCCGTTGGACAGCCCCTATTGAATTTCCCTGGCTTGGTCCTGCAAACCACACTTGGTGATGTCTAAATGTTGGCTTGATGGATTGGAGTCAGAGAGTTTGTGATGGAAAGCATTCAGGAGTGTCTGGGTAAACACTTGTAGGGCTGCATTTTCACATGAAGAACGGAGGTGATCGGTGGTGGGGCTTGTCAGCTTTTTGCCTTTGCCCTCGAGTGAGGTGATACAAGAGCAGGATGTAGCGTGAATACGAAAAATACTGAGATTCAAATGTTTGGAATAATGCTGCCATATAATGTTGTTCATATTAGTATTGTTAAATTAATTGTGCCTCTTATTTTAAAATGTAATGATGTTTTGATGAAAAAACTGGCGACAGAAAGAAAGTGCCAAAAGAAAAATTGCCGTATTGTTTTTCAAAGGATGGTTTAGCACCCTTGGAAGTATAAGAAGAGCGTTCTCTGTTCACTCATCTTTCTTGTCTAGCAGGCACAAGGCTTCGTGATTAATGAAAATTTGCTGTGATCACTGTTATGGACCGAGCACTGGATGTGTATGGAACGAGTTGATTTGTCTCTTTCTTGTGGCTGGAGGCTTCAGCAGGAAGCCTGCTGTCTATATTAGCAGTTCAACAACTGCAGAAAAAGGCCCTCAAAATAAAGTATGACCCTCAGGACACATGTTTACGAATTGTTACACAAGAAGTGTTTATTGTTCTCTGTCAGGGATGTTGTTTTACTGTCTGGGGACTGGCTTGCAGAATTGACAGTGAAGCAGTGCCTTGTTCCTCTCCAATTACCAGGCTCAACAGCATTTTTTTTTTCCTGCACTCCCTCCTGTTTTAGTTTGACATTTGCAAGATGGCTTTCCTGAGTAAAACAAACAAGTGTCTCTTTGATTCTCTAAGGTGTATAAGGGTGGCCAGAACATTAGCCTGATGTTCATAATCCAAAATCTCTGTACATGTCTTAAAAGGATGCATTTTTCTATAAGAAAGATAATGCAATTTGTATCATAATTATAAAAGTTAATTATAAAAGTATAGTTGATACTATGATTTTTACATAATAATAATAAATGCTAAAACAATACAATAACATTACAATAACATTTTATATATATACACACGCACACACACACACATATACATTAGTGCTGTCAAATGATTAATCGCAATTTATCACATCCAAAATAAAAGATTTTGTTTGCATAATACATGTGTGTGTTCTGTGTACATTACCCACAATATATATAATAAAGTATTAACACATGATGTGTAATGAATCAAATTTTATTAATGCATGTTATAGCTGTAATATTTGCACTCATTCAGAATTCATACTTATTTAGAAACACATTCACAATTGTAGGGGTTGATATCAATTTATTTTTCATTTCAGAGCATACAAAAACAAAAGTGATGTCACTGAGATGTTTGTAAGCCATGAAGGAATTACACTGCTTGCCACCTCATTGTGGCAGATAACTCTCTGACAATGAGAAGGCTAAATAAACACAATAAGCTCCCTAAGGGCTGTGCCACATCCTTTAAGTGTGATTATTGTATCTACTGTGATCTATAGATCATCTTCATGTAGGGAGAGAGAGCTACAATCATAAACCATTCATTACCATCTCTGCTATTTTCATTCCACAGCAACACACAGTCCCATCCTTTAAGCATCTCTGAATGCCATGTCTGGTGGACCTGTAAGAGCGGAGGCACCACTGAAACAAATGGCCTTGCTTACTCTCCCTGCAGGGACTCTTAAAGATCAGGATCAAGTGTGCGCTACAATTAGACCACATCAATATGGCTGCTGATAGATGGTGACTGGCCTTGGAAAGAAACACTGTGGGAGCAACAGCACAAAAACTCAACCTCTTACAGACAGACAGGCTATGTGTTTAACATCCTGTTCTTTCACACTGAAACGCACTTGCAGAATCAGAATTGCACATTAAATGCTCTATTAAACAAGAACGATGAATGGAAACTTTTATATGATGTTTCATTCAGATTTATGGAATTGATTTATTTAGTAATATGCAGTATATCTTGCTTAATAATTAGAGATGATATGTCAAGATCACTGATTCTTTCGAAAAACCAGGAAATGGCTCATTGAAGAACTCAATCAACAATTTGGCTCGGCGACCCTGTTGCAGGATTGTCGGCTACAATATCTGTCCTAATTTGTTTGTCAAGCATTATTTATGCAGGAGCAGTTTGTAATCCTTTCACAGATGGTCTATTGAAGCTCAGTGCCCAATTTACAGACTCACCCATTTTTTTTTCATGACCAATCGGTTCCTCACAATTGACGACTATAAATCCAAAGAATGCCGCCTCGGTGCTGTTGGCATTCCACATGTGCTTTCATCCCCCAAGAACGTCCCTTGGCCAAGTCCCACACATCTCAACATCCCAGGCCTAGTGCAGTTTTTTGGTAGGGCCGTTTGAAGGAGGCGCTAATGAGATGGTCTCTTGTGTATCAGCATGTAAACACTGACGGGGTGTGAACTATGGCACTGCTGATTCCCATTTGGTTCAATTACAGCTGAAACCGAGAGCATCAGTGGCACCAGCTCTTTATGGGTGCGCGCCTGTTAGCAATGGCCACATGCTCTCCAGACAAAAATGGGAATAATCAAAGTCCGTAATTATTTGGCCAGTGAGGGGTGACGGTATGTTTTCTCTTGGCTGATGCAAGTAGATGTGCTTTCAGACATGCCTATAGATGGCAAAAGAAGGCAAACTGTTATAACCTCAGTCCACCCTGAAGTGCCGCTAGAATATGGATGTGATATACAAACTGGGTGTTTTTGGTACTGTATATTCAAAATCTAGGGAAACACAAAATGAAAAAAAAGTGAGGAAGCTCCGGGTGAAACGGTCTTTGGTACATAGTCAAAGAAATTAGGATTTGATAATAATATAAAGTATGATAATATATTATGGGTGCAAGTAGATGTTTTTTATATAAATATATTATTCGACATGCCTATAGATGGCAAAAAAAGAAGGACAAAAGCTGTTAAAGTCCACCATGAAGTGCCGCTAGAATATGGATGTTGTAGGCTTGGTATGCTGTATACACAACATTTACAGCAAAAGTGGGATAAAATGATAGACAGGGTTATATGGTTTTGTATAAATTTGGTACTGTATATTCAAAATCTAGGGAAACACAAAATGAAAAAAAAGTGAGGAATAAGGCAATTATAATTTTTTTTTTAAAAAAAGTTATATGGTTTTGTATAAATAATTAAATACAAACACTAAAAAATATAGATCATTCTTAAAGTTACAAGTGAATTTAGTCATAACAACATTTTAATGTACAAGTAAAAAAAAAAAAAAAAATATATATATATATATATATATATATATATATATATAATATATATATATATATATATATATATATTTATTGAGATTTGCAAACTTGCATTGTAATTTATATAAAATATAAAATAATTTATATAAATATCATTATTCTAAAACTTTTTTTATTATTCTCACTATACCTTTGAGTGTGGCAAAAGTAATCTAAATGATAAAATATAAATGACATATAAGCATGCGCAATTAAATATCCAATACTGACTGATACAATAAATGTAACTATTATTATTATTACTTATCATTTATAATTATTGATAATCATAAAAATAAATAATAAATAATTTATGTCAATTATTGCTGTTATAATAATAATAATAAGCGATAACTGATATGGTACAGCTTAGGGATCTAACAATATCAGAATTTCACGGTACACTATTTATTGTGAAATTATTCTATCTAATGCACTTTTGAGAGTTCAAAATTAAGAGCTCTAACCCATGTTCTTAACTAAGAAAACCTAAGTCAGAAAAAAGTCTTGAACTTGTTTTAGGAAGCCAAACAAATCAGAATATAATAACGACAATTTTATATTATTGTTATTCCTATGACAGTAATAGCCATATATTGTACAACAATTGTGTAATTTTGCTTTACACTACAGCTGGGAAATTACAATACTTCTTTCCTAATTTCTACACTTAAAAGAGATATTTTGAATTTGGACTGCAGTAACGTTACCCATTTAAACCGCTGGCTTTCAGCGGGAAAACATACTTGATGAAGGGTTTAAGCCATATTGTGATTTTGGTTTTAGGTCGTTCGACAGATACTGTGCTAAAGCATAATGGCCCGAGAAAAAAATAAATAAAAAAAAATTAAAAAAAACACTTTAAAGACCTTTTTTGTTAGAATAATAAGTTAAAATATCTTTAAAAAGACACCTTTTGCCCAGAAGGCCTATCGTTTCATACTGTAATGTCATGTGACCATGATGATATTGACACCATACCATGATATTGATAATACCATTATATCCCTAGTACCGCTGTATCTTGCATCCCTATTAAAAACAATAGATACAGTATCAGAGGGATATGAAGATTTTCTTTCACCGTATATGGATATTCAGCCTGCCTATAGTGACTAAGCTTAGGCACTCTATTCTGTTCCACTGCATGGTGTCCTTTTTGCATTTCTTCTGCCCCAGAGCAGCTGGGATCATGGGCTCTGGGCCGGGCCGTCTGCTGTTGCTACCCTGATGCTGATGTCTTGGTCTTGGATGAACTAGAGGAGACTGACTGGGAGCCAGGGCACCAGAGAGGGAGGAGAGAGCAGGTCATTCAGGTTCTGGTTGGTTTGCTCGTGGCATATTCTCAGAGGGGGGCAGGACTAATGATGGAGATGATCGCATATTCGTTAATCACTGCCACTGGGAGAGGGGAGCGCCCGAGGAGGCTGGATGGAGATCATAAAGTCAGCTTGGCAGAACTCAAACAGTTCAAGACCCTATGGAGCAACACATCAACATAGATATATGCGAGCGGTAGTGAAGGTGGACCAGAGTTAGATTACAAATGAAAGATTTTTCAGTAGCAAAAGCAGAATTTTACCGTCACATGAATAGTTATTGGCCTGCTCGGTCATCACAACCTTTCACTGCAACCCCATCACCACAAACTGACATTTTTCTCCACCTTTGAGTGATTCTGTTTAGCATAGTGAGGTTATGAAAGTGGCTGAGTGCCCCAATGATTCTAAGGGATGTGACTATCTAAGACATTTATGTACAGTATTAGAATTTATGAAGGTTAAATGTGCTATTCAAGGATATGTTACGTTTTATCTTCCGCAAGAACCTTGAACAGATGGGCCATTTTCCTTGTGTAATGAACACTTATTAACAAGGGGTCAAAGTGTTTAACATCTTCATTTAGTCTGACTTTTACATCTATGCTGAATTAATGTCAAAACGACTCCATGTGTGTCAGAGCTTTCGCAGTTTTTAGTCTCAGATTCCTCTTGACGGTCAGATATCACAGTAAGCGAGGCAGCTGGAAATGAAGCTTTACCCTCTTTGACCTTTTAAGAGTCATTAGTACAAGGTAATGTCTCACACTTTTCCATGGAAATTACAAATCTGCTCAAATCTGCCCAAGTACAGCAAAACCCACTACCGTCTTCCTTCACAACCACAAATGACTAAATCTGAAAAATCCCTGTCTATTTCTCCGTAGCACTCTAGGTCACTAATAATCCTTTGAAGTTATCTTCTTTTGAAGTGTAAAGGTGCAGATAACTAGCTCAATATTGCAGAACCACTGCCCTTGTTTTTGGCATTCTGTAGTTGGTTTGTTTATCTGTGAATGTTTACACTTGTCAAATGAATTTGCTGCCTCTTCATCACTTGTATTCTCTAAACACTGCAGTCATGCCACTGCATCCATCTATATAGTCAATTTTTAATGAGTTCAGTCAAAATGACTTAACAGTCTTTTTTTTTTTCGTTTTGTTGCTGACTTATCTGTTCTCAAAGCTCAGAGCTGCTTTTCTACTCTTACCCAGCTCTTACCTTTCAGATAGTTTGTTAAAAAAAAGAAAGAAAAAAATCTCCTGTTGGAGGGTTCTTTGTCAAAGTATTGCTGGCCAGAAGAGAAAATAGGTCATCTGTTTTGATCAGTGCAAAATGAGTAGAATTTTATATATATATTTATTTCACTCTGTTAGTCTAGAGCTCATTACCGCCGGTACTATTAGTTGACCCGGAGCACTCAATGACCACTAAATTGTATTCGGGAAGTTACCACAGAAACTGTTCTCTACTTTCCCACCCAGCATAAATTGGCAGAATGCTTAATAACAAACACATACTGTAATTTCTCTGTCTCCGGTGTGCTGCTCCGTTCTTCATGCTTGTGTGCATGTCTCAAACGTACTTTTTTAATCAAAGGGGATGGGAGGATGGGGTGGGGGACAGTCTGGTGCAGGCATGTTGTACATTTATAGCAGTACAGTGGGAGCGTATGGCTGTCATGTCTGTTGTTACTAAGCCGCAGCAATGCCTCTACGATGCCACTGTACCCTGTAAACACATGCAATGCTCCTCCAGGGACCTCCCTGTTTAACATGATCAAAGCGGGAATGGTACAAAATGCAAAATGATGCGATAGACTCCTCGCTTTTGCATGCTTTACATTTATAGTGTGTGATATCAGCGCATACAGAGGCTGATTCAGGCAGAACGTGGCGCTTTCTCTTGTTTTGCATTTGCCACTTTTGTGCTGAAAATAGTGCCAATGTCAAACCTAATTTGATATATTTTCCTTTTCTTTTTTAAGCACGCTTTATAGAGAGATCAGGTGAAATTTCCTCAATCGCCATCAGCATGTCCCGCATCCACCCGGATGATGTGATGGCAGCCATAGTGTGCCAGAACACCCACTTCTCTTTAGACAACTGCTTTAAACAGACATATAAAACTCGAATACGCACTGCACCAGATTCCCTCCGATTGAACAGATGCCGAGTGACAGCGCAGACGATTTAGTGTGTTTAACTGCACAACAAACTCAGCCCCCCGGTGTGCATCTGTAGGTCATTTCAATAATAACACAGAGAAAAGAATAACCGCTTCCCTTAAGGAAGACTTCAAAGTTTTCAAATTAGTTCAGCACTTTTGTGTAAGAAAAAAATAATGAGAGACAATGATCTCTGGCCTTTACCCATGCTCCCATTCTCTACTGTGATTTGACAGAAATAGAGGAGGTGACTAGATGAAAAACTGTTGGCTGATTGCATCTACCAAGTGACAGCCAAAAATAAGGCTGCAGTCTGATAGACAGCAGAGGTTAGCACCTCTATTTCTCCAAAAGTGCGACAAACACACACTATCCATCTGCGAGAAATATTGATTGCGGTTTTGCATGTCCGTCACATAAGGTGTTTGTTCATTTCCAGTGTGGACTCTTCAGGTATGAGATTCCTGTCAAATATGTGGGCAAAATTGATTTTGAATGCTCTGAATGGTTGCAAAAGATAGTCTGCTAAAGTGCTATTTTCCCAAAAACCAATGCATTTCATGGCTATTGCTAAAATTGGAGCCGTTTCGAAATGCTGAGGATTTTAAAAGCATCCAACACAGCAATTTGACCTATAAGCAACAAAAAAACGAATAGCATTTGTATTTGCTCCCAGCTAAGCAGCTTAAATGTGTTAATTTGCAGACCTGTGCTGTGTGTTTGAGGAGAGAGATGGCCCACAGCACGACTGCATCCCAGATGATCTCACTGAAAAGAGTCAGGGTTCATAGGGCTGTAAGCACTTGATCGTGGACCAGAGCTTTGGATGTATCCAGAAAAAACATCAGTGGATTTTAGGTCAGTCCCTCTGCTGCCCCACATGGAGAGGAGGCCAAGAGACTCTCTTGGCCTTTAATGTTTAATCAATAAAACCCACCCAGCTTATGACTACAGGCTAAAATATTTTGGCTGAAAAAAACCTGCATGGAACTGAAAAACGTGACAGGGAAAGGTCGATAGAATTTCCTCCCTCTGCAGGTGTGATTGATTGTAACTGACCGGTGCTGGTTGATTCAGGACTATAAGAGCTCAGCCATTCATTAAAACACATCAGGAGCCAAACATCTGCAATGAAGGAAGATGATAACAGATTAGACAGGAGGATCTTGCTACATCTGACCTTTTCTATGGCATATTCTTTTTCTTCTGCACTCCTTTGTCTCCCTGGCTTTGTTGCTTGATTTTTAACACTCTCTCTTTCATGTATTTCATACTTCTATTCTCTCCTTTTAAAGCTCGCAGGCATGTTTGTGTCTGGATGCAAACGGGTCTTCCTGCACAAGTAGTTGTCGGTATGGAACATTTTGTTCATGTACGTCATTATTAGCAGTTGGAGCTCAGAATAGAGGATTAATTATAGGGGTTTTGTAGTACTTTACTGAGCACAGCTAGAGCCCATTTAAAGACTTAGCAAGCTGGGGACTTTCCAAAAGTCTCTCATTTAATCTTTGCCATGAGAATGCTGTTTTTTTCCCTTCAAATTTAACATATACATACAGTTGTGCTGCCTAATTATAACTATACAGCAACGAATGAGTCGTAGTCACCCACACAAACATACACACAAGAGAAAGCAATGATCAAAGCGAGCACGTCACTCTGAAAAGGCCTGCGTTAGACTCATTTCACTAAAGGCTCTTAAAACCTACTTAGCGTGGGGAAAAAATACACAAAGCATTAGCCCTCAGAATGCCAGGCATATGTTATTGTTGTCTTGATTGTTTCTGTTTGCATATGGAACGCTTTAAATCTGCTCGGCAAAAACAAATCTCAGTGATCCATTTACAGGAACGCCATATAGAAAGACTCGTATCCGATTTGTAATACTGACCCACATTCTACACATTGGACCCAATGTATCCAGTTCTACAACGTGATGATAAAATAAACACGGCACCCCAGAAAAAGAGAAGATAAAGTCTTGTTCATTGATTTATTTTTAAAACTATGTATAAATGTTTAGCAAGGTTTGTTTCACATTTATTCATCTGTTGTAGGCTGTTTAAATAAGCAGCCACAGCATTTAAGCAAAATAAAAAAAAGTACAGTCCAAGAGGATACACAAAGTAATTATATTAAAAATGTCTTGCCAGTAAAATCACAATGCGGCATTCTCAGCCTGCACACAAAAATGTCAGTTTAGGAGCATCTCTAAATAACTTTGTTGGGACAGGCTCTAACATTTACCAAGCAGCAGTACAGAAAGCCATAATAATGTAGTTTAAAAGGAATATGAGCAATGTCTCTTCATCATGACTTTCATTAGATTGTGTCTGAGTAAATTCCACAGGGTTACAGATCAGCCATGCAGAAATGCCCTTGCTGAATGAATAGGTAAAAGCCCAACCCGAGTTTCTAATATGACAGATACAGTAAAAGTAACAAATAACAGTTATGAACAGACTGCACAATGTACTATCCTCTTACTATTCTAATGAAGTATGGCAGTACTTACTAGAATTGGCTTTCGCCTTTTCAAGTCAAACCGCAGTGCAAAATTTCAGGAAAGACAAAGTCGATGTGTTCAAATGACAAAATGACCCCACATGAAAAATTAAGAGTTACCGGAACTAAACGGTGTGAGTGTCACCAACAAACTAGCATGGAGAAATCCACCACGGAATCACTTTAACACCACAAGTGAAGCAGGGGACAGATTGACTTTCTCCATTTAAGTGTATTGTCTTTCAAACCCATGGGCCGTATTGGGCAAGTTGCAGACATCAACTCTCTGAGTAGCTCTCAAATAGAAACCAATACCACAATTTACTCAGGAGCTCAGGAAATAAAAAAGGAGAAAAAAATGAAAGAGAAGGATAGAGAGATGTATTGTTCTTAGTAAATATTGTCAGGAAATACTTTACAGAGGATTAAACTATTACTTTACATTTTAGATGCAAAAGTATTTTTCTGCTGTGAATGATGCCTAAACCATTAGTCTATGTGTCAGTGGGTACATCCCATAATATTGTGAAGTACTGTGTCAAAATATACTTCAGGTAAACTGATGTAACTTTGTAATGCAATGCATTGCATTGTTTTGTTTTTATTTTGTCAATATTCATTCAAATTCATCAAAAATGAAAATTCTGTCATCATTTACTCTCCGTCGTTTCATTTCAAACCTGTCTGCACAAAAGACATACTGTTTAACCAAACTATAACAGTAAATGGCCAAAACATTTTTTAATCTCTTTTTGGTGTTCCAGGTTTGTAACTTTCAGGGTGAATAAACAATTTTAATTTGGGGGTGAAATATCCCTTTAATTGTGTTTAATTCAGTCAAAATAAGACTTGAGAGAGTAAACTTCCACAACAGAGCAATGCATTTGGTGTATTTACACCCTTGAGCTTTGCCCGTGGTTTTCATTACATGATATATGACGTGTGTTTTATTTGGACATGTCATTTTGCATGTTGAGTTGTACGCTGAGAGCATATGTCCTATCTTTAGCACAGGGCGAGGTAAACACTATAAGCTGACAGATTGCTATACTAAAACAGTGCTTGACTAAATAAGCTGACTGATAGTTTTGACCCCAAAAATATGGCCTTGTCTTTGTTCTCTCATATTCCTGGTCACAGCCTCATCTCACCTGATCTACTTGCTGCTGTTATTTGATGTCTGTTAAACTAGGCTGGGTCAAGGCCAAACATGTTTCGGAAAATACATTTTGACATGAAACAAGGTGCCGTTTTTAGCTATGATGCTCAGTGTTTTCTGATCAAGAGCTGTCTCTGGACTTTTTAAACAAAGCTGAAAGAATTGCAGTTACCAAAGACAGCATCACTGCCTGGATAAAATGAACGCCTTTGACATCAAAAACAACACCCTATGAGCAATGTATCAGTTATGGGGCAAAAAACAGTGGGGGTTCCAAAGTCAGTGAAGAAAAACTGAGAAGGGAGAGGGGGAGATATCTCAAACTTAGCAGATTTACTAAAGAAAACCAACCGAAGCCCAAGGACGCACCAAGGGGTCAAATAAACACAGCATGGGCACAGAAATTTGAATGCTATGTCCAAGAAGATTGTGGTCTCCCAGTTTCATTTAAAAATGTATCCATTCATCCATTCTCCAAACTGCTTATACTCTGTAGGGTCGCATGGATGATGCTGGAGCCTATCCCAGTGTCTTGGGCCAAAGGGGGGGAACACCCTGGACAAATGAAAGTTGTTAACCGTTAGAACATATTCAAGCTTTCAGCATATAGCCAACGTTTCAGTCATTACGAACTCCTACATACTACTGAACATACCATGACCTGCATGCTAGTCAATAATTCCCTGTTTAACCTTGACACGAATCCTGTTATATCACTATTGATATGTGCATGTAAGCTATTACCATGCTGTTTGCCTGAAGTATTTTTTATATAAAAGGTAGGTGTCAGATCCAACATATTTGGATTGTAGAAGCTCTTATCTCAAATACTTTTTTTTATATATATGACCTAAAATAATACAAAACTATCATTTTAAGGTACAGTTCAGCAAAAGGTGAAAAAATCAGTCAAGTTCTGTAGAAGAAAGTAAGTCACACAGATTTGGAATGACATGAATAAATGATGACAGGATTTTCATTTTTGTCTTCTTAGTCCTTACAAGAATACATTTCTTTTCAATGCTCAGGTAATGTCTGTAAAAGAAAGATATTTTTGATAAATGCAGCATAAAATGGCTGAAGTTAGTTATTGTGTCTTTAAAGTCACTGTATTCATCAAAGCCGACTTCTTCCCCCTAGCTGATCCCTCGCAGATACGATCGCATGCCTGAAGCAGTCATCTCTCTCACCGAGGCGATGCAGTGCCATCTTGTGTAAGAACATGCAGTTCACCCCTTACATTCAACACAAACTCCTCTAAATGTCTAAAACCTGATATCTCAAAATAGGCTGAAAGATGCGGTAACATCAAACATTAGGATTTTTTTAGTGCTTTTTTATCTCATCTTGAGACATCAAACATTTTGGGATTTTCCTCTTATCTTGCTCCTATTCTCTCCTCCTGATTTGATACTGCATTATGAGGTTTTTATGAAA
Organism: Cyprinus carpio; assembly: GCF_018340385.1. Taxonomy (NCBI): domain Eukaryota; kingdom Metazoa; phylum Chordata; class Actinopteri; order Cypriniformes; family Cyprinidae; genus Cyprinus; species Cyprinus carpio. The sequence goes on along the minus strand of NC_056603.1, from coordinate 25,016,203 downwards.
GAAACACTAGAGCTTCTACATGTTTTGCAGGAATGGTAATAGCTCTGGCAAGGAAATGAGAAGATAAGGAGAGAGAGCATACATTAGTGCTGTGGTTATACAGTGCGTATGTTTGCTTTGTTCTTTCGGAGTGGCATTTTCCAACCATCATGCTGTAGTGTCTATGTATGGTGATAAATAAGATGTATTGTGCTTCCCTGGAAATCAAGAGAGGGGAAAAACAACTGGAATTAGATCCAGAGTTATCAGGTTCCATTTAACAGAAAACTAGGAAATGTTTTGGCTTGAACATTTTCAACCCTTTCCATCTCCCCTCCATCCAGTTCTCTCTCTCTGCCCTGCATCTGCGCGCCACAGCACCTCTGTAAATCAAGCTTAAGGAGTCACGCCACTGATGGACTCCATCAAAATAACATCACAGGCCTGCACACACTTTTACACAGGATTAAGCTCTCTGCCGTACGTTATTCTGCGATGACAGGGCAGTTCACTTACATGAACAGCCTCATCCTGCCAGAGACAGGTCACATTTACTGCACCCACATAAATATTTACATCTTACAACAAATGCACTCTTTGGCAGGGCCCACTATCAAACCGATTCAAACCATCAAAAACAAAATTAGGAAGAAGTGAAGAATCTCACCAAGGTGGCGCAGTTTTCTTGCGCTCAAAAATCTAGCCGTTTTGTTTTTGCTTCAAATCATGAAAGGAACGGCGGCGACAAGATCATCAACTCAAGGTTAATGTGAAGAGGAGCTGGTGATACGCAGCTCAAATCTAGGCCCACTCAGCGCTGCTGCCTTTTCATTTCTAGTGTTCATCTTGTTATCTGTAATTGTTAAGGGATAAGAAGACCAAGGCCGGGGCATTGGCTGATAAGCATTTGTGTGACAGCTTTGCAAATTGATGCTTCTGGTCCAGTGCTGAAGGCTGCCGGCTGAGGATTGTGGGTGGGAAAGTGAGCTGCCTGGGCATAAGACAATACAATTATGAAAATGATCCATTTCATAATGTGTCTTTTAAACATTGACTGATCATATAGCTACAGTGGCGGTGGATGCAATAAGCGGATGGCAGAATGGGGTCTATTTGCCTGGAAACCTAAATGTAAATATAATGAAGAAAGTGTGCACACCGTGAGAGAGGGAGTTTAAAGAACATTGGTTTAAAGTGTTCTCATTTCATAGCCACTTCAGATTGGCAATAAGCACTACCAATGATGTTTTATTCATCTACATAAGTGAGAGTCAAGCCAGTCCCCACTGAAATATTACAAATTATCATTTATATTGCTTCATTTTGTTGGTGGTGGAGAGTGGCTCTCTTTAGATCTAGTGTAGAGGAGACTGGATAGAATGGCTCAGCTGCGGTGGGACAGAGCTGAGGTGGAGCTTTAGAGGTCACAGGGATGACAGCGGGTTGGCGTTGAGGAGATCATTAAGAGATGCGTTTGGGTATGAGAAAAGCAGAGTATGTATGTTCATTCATGTACTATATACAAGATACAGTGGCCCCATAAAAGCAAACGAAACAAACAAAATGATACTTTAAATTTGAACTAAAATTGCCCATAGGTGGCGAGTGAGTCATTAAGTCATTCATCAAGCCTACTGATTCAAACAGCTGATTCATTCAGGAACAATGCAAGTGACTGTCTTTATAAATGGGCCACTAAATCACTGCCTCGCATTGTTCATTCAAATAGCTGAATTTTATTGTATTGGATAATATCAAACCAAGCGGCATCTGCAAACAAATGAAGCTAGAGCTTTTTTTTTAAAAAAAGAACTTAACTTTTCACTGATCTTGGTGTCTTTTTATCGATTTATAAAGTTGTCCTAGCAGAATAACCACTAGTGTAGTTTGTCATATGACTATATTCCACAATTAGAAAAGTGTCCAAGACCGTGTATTAATTTTGAACTGTAAATCTATTGCTTTATTAAAAACTCTGCTTGTGTTGTATTTATACATCTTTAATTGTAGATTAAATGTCCAAACACTTTTTGGGGCCACTGCATGAGAGCATCCCCAGCTGTTAGAGCCTTAGAGCATATCACAACACCACCTGATACCACCACACAGGAAAGCCACTGAACTAAAATGTAGTCTTTTCACACATTTCTTCCAATTGATCTTACCGCGTCGAAAAGGTTAAGCCAAAGCCAACCTACTAAGCCCAAAACTCTCAACAGCAATTCCACTCTCGTCCACCAATGCAAACATCACTCATCCCGCATCTGCATTCAGTCATTTAACAAAACCTCTCAGTGTGGTCCTCCAGCACGCAATATGCACAACTAAACAACAGCATGAGTGCAATGCACTTCAGACTAAATTAGTCGCTTCCCTTTTCAGTGGAGCGAGGCAAGGGAAAACAGATGACAGAAGCCCAGGATGTTGTGCTCCTACTGAAAGAAGGACTATGATTATAGATTTTATCCAGAGGATAAAAACAAGACAGCAAGCCGTGATCACTGTGTGCAGCCAGGATATACATCACAGAATAAAGTTGTCCTGTTGAAAACATGCATTCGCTACGGTTGCAAAAAAGGGAGGCAAAGTAAAGCATGTGAGTTAAATAAAGGTTTGTGTTGCCAGAGGGGACAGGGTGGTAGCAGCGATATATATCACCCAGCAGATATTTTGCCTCCCAGCCTCATGGGACGGGGAATCTGTGACTCTGCATGGGCGGTGAGTCCTGTTTGATGGACAGTGCTGTGACAGGCGGTGTCACACAAGCAGTGTGTGGCGGGTGTGGGCTGGGCAGGAGGTGATAAACTCTGTCACTTTTCCCAACTTCCAAAGCTGATGAGAAAGGCATCTACAGCTGTCTGGCCATTACCATTTCAGAGTCTCCACCTGCACTGAGCTTATGATAACCAACAGCTGGTTAGCCTGATAAACCAGCATCTCCTCTGGCCATAAAAGCAATTTTGAACATTGCTTTGCGGTTGATATATAGCAAATCTGAACACAGTGCTTGGGCAGTGTGTGCATGTCTGTGTGTCTCTGTTTGTGTGTGTGTGTTTGTGTGTGTGTGTGTGTGTGTGTTTGTTTTAGGCAATGGTAGGGGGTGTCTCTGCAACAGTAAAAGGTCATGGGTAATAGTTTTGAATGTGTGGAGGACTCCTGCAAATCCGGATGTGTCATGCTGAGCTGATGGCCCTGTCACTGTGCCATGAATAGACCTACCCCTCCCACAAACCACACACATATTTCCATTTAAGAACAGGATAAGAATAAGCAGGGGAGAGAGACAGAGACTGACAAAACAACAGAGGAATGAATGAACAAATGAAGGCAAGAAAAGGGGATAAGAGGAATTAAAGCTTGAACAAAGGAATGAAGCAAGCATGAGAGGAAGGAGAGAGTGAATGAAGGCTGGAAGGAGCATGAGAGGAAGGAAGGAGTGAACAAATGAATGAAGAAAGGAAGGATGAGTAAGAATAAGTATACAAATAAAAGAGAGCAAATAAAAGGATGGAGAAGGCATGAAAGCATGAAGAAAGGAAGCAAAGGAGAACCATAACAGAAAGGAAGAAAGGAATATGGATGGATGAGTATAAGGCAAGAGTGATCAAATGTACAAAGGAAATAAGACAGGAGGGAATAAGAGAATGAAGAAAAGAGTGAATGAATAAAGAAAGGAAGAGAGGAAGGAAAAATTTTAAAAAGAAAGAAAGAAAGAAAGAAAGAAAGAAAGAAAGAAAGAAAGAAAGAGCTAACAGGTGAAGTAAGGATGGGAGGAAGAAAAAGAGTGAAAGAAGGAAGGAAGGAAGGAAGGAAAGGAGCAAGGATGAGATGCGATGAAGAAAAGAGTAAATGAAAGAATGAACAAGTGAATGAAGAAAGGGAGGGAGGAAAAAGGAATGAGTAAAGGAAGGATGGATGAGAGGCAGGATATGGTAAATGGAAGAAGGATGGATAGAAAGAGTGAACAAGTGAACAAAAGAAAAGGAGGGAGGAAGAAAGAGTCAGGGAAGAAAGAGAAGAAGGACAGAATGAATGAATGAAGAATGAGAGGAAGAAAAGTGTGGGGGGATGAAGGATGCAAGGATAAAGAAAGAGGGAGGGAGGGAAGGAAGGAAGGTAGGAAAGGAAGAAAGGAAAACAAAGTGGATGAAAAGAGTGAATAAAAAGAAGGAATGAAGGAAAGGATGGAATGATGACATGAAGTGAAGAGTCTGAACAAATGAAGAGAAAGATGGAAAGAAAGAAGAAAGAAATGGATAAGTACAGAAAGGAGCAAGAAAAGAGAGATAAAATGAACAAAGGAAGTTGGTAAATAAGGATGAGAATAAAACGAAAAAAACGAAAAGGAAGACAATGAAAGAAGAAAGACAGCCAGAAAGCTCTCTATGTCCCACAGAATGTGTGAGTGGAGTAACTCACGCTGGATCGTGGCTGCAGGATTCAGTATCCAGGGATTCAGCCATGATGCAAAAAGCTCTCGTCCAATTAGAGCACAGCCCTGTAGCATCCAGAGCACATGCAGGGCAGCTCTGCCCCGACCACCTCTCTCTGTGTCTTTGTCTCCCTCACTCCCTCTCTCTCTCTTATCAGCAGCCATTTTCTTCAGTCATCACTGGTGTGGAGTTTCAGGTGATGTGATGTGGCAAAGAAGCAGCATTCTGCCGTCTATTTCCTGTTCCACATGTATTATTGCCCTTTACAAAAACTAAAGAACAGACCCCAGCCCTATGAAATATTTCAGAAGAGAAGAATAGAAATAATGTTATGATAACATACAAAGCATAGAATGTGGATTTTTTTTGTTTGTTTTGTTTTGCCTGTCCTCAGTTGTCTTTGACACAGTGAGTAACACACATCAGAGAAAGTGTGCAGGACTTCAAGTCAATATGGTGTTTGTCAAAGGCTTATTATTTTCCTTCAGCTCTGGGATCTGTCGAACTCAGCCTTCTTCATCATCACTTTAACTTGTGACTGTTTTCATTTAGATTTCAAAAAACTTTTTTTTTTTTTAATTTCAATTTCAAATTGAAGCTAACTGTGAAGCTCCATTAGAGTGATTCATTCTTAATTAAGCTGAGGACAATTTTTCATCAGCACTATTGTAAAATGTTATCAGAGCAGAGTTTGAAATGACCAGAGAGAAAAGACTTCCAGACTCATTTATTATCTTCATAATAAGTTAGAGCCAAAGTCAAAAACAAAAGATTAACAGCAAAAATGTATGTGGTTACTACGGTTCCATCAATGAAATACATTTAAGATTTGATGGGAAACCTTTTGCTTTTTAATAATTAGTCTCGTATACAACTAGTATTTTACCACTTACCAGACCACTGGCATTATCTTGCCTTCTCTTTTCACTCTCAAACCTCTGACAGCTGTAACGGCTCATATCAAGGTGTTGACCTCAAATATGTCACTCCCTCTTTCGTTATCCGCATCTGTCCTTGTCCCTCTCCGTCTCCCCCTCCTCCTCTCTCTCCCATCCTCTCCTTGTCTTTCTCTCAAACCCTGTTATCTGCCTGCGATCCTCTGCTGATAACAATGTCTTTTATCTGCGGGTTACCTGCACAAAGGGACCTCCGAATTGATCAAATGCCAGGCGGCTGATGAGCCCTCAACAGAGTGCTTTTCCAAATCCCACAGGGCCAGAGGGGAGGGCGAACTAGGAGATGGGGACATGGCGTGCATGGAAAACACAACTCCAGCAGCTCGCCGGACGCCCGAAGCCATTAAAACGCATCATAAACACAAAAAAACCCCGCTTCTACTGTCATTCTCTCTAGATATACCCCCATTAGAGGCCTTTCTGGCTGCCTGCTGCGAATCCTTTCTGTAATTCCGAGAGGAAAACTCCCCCGCACAGGCAGAGTGAAAGATAGAAGACAAAGAGTTGTAATAGAACATGCTATTAATTTCATATCTACATATATCAAAGAGCATAATAGTAGAGCCCAGTGATTTCCACAATGAGAAAAATGGAATCATGGAATTCAATCATAAAAATTGAAATTCGTGTGAAACACAGAATGTCACAATTTTGCCTTTTTTTTTTTTTTTTTTGCTTGACGCTCCTGGTGTTTTTAGTGTCTTCCACATCACTACCACATGACCTTCACCATTTCATTCAATAAAAACTATCCTCATATGCTATACACAGAAACTCAAAATGTCTTCACGACAACCCATCAAAATAAAAGTTTAGTTTAACTTGAAATTGTGACAGAAATATATTACTATTGTAATGTAGAATGTATTTCTCAAAGTAATAATAATAATAATAATAATATTAAAACTTGTTTAAAGGAATATTTTTCTTCCATATTTTACTTTTAACAGTAAATCATAAATACAGGAAAATTAAAAGAGAGCAAATAATAATAAAAAATATAAATATATATATATATATATATATATATATATATATATATATATATATATATATATATAAATACATAGACATCTCACTGAAAAGAAAGAAAGAAAGAAAGAAAGAAAACATGGAATGAATGAAAAATACATTAATGAAAAATACAGGTGAGGCGGGGGGGTTAATTGGTCAAAGACATCTCACTGGCATTTCATAGGGCCTTAAAAATGACATTTTTGTTAAACTTTTAATAAACTGTTGTTGAATTGTACATGATTTCAATTAATTATACATGCTTTTTAATTACTGAAATTCTTTCTAAACAGCAATTAAGAATAATTGAAATTCTAAACAGAATACAGAAAAAATAAATAAATAAATAAACAGGAAAACAATAGAATCCAGAAACATTAAAATGACAAAAAATAAAATAAAAAAATAAAAATAATTTTGCGGTAAAGGATATCATAGAGCCCTCTAATTGCACACAGAGAGAGAGGAGCGAATGTCATGCCTACACTACCTAGAAACAGGCTTGGGATGGATCAGACTGGCTTTGATATACTGGCACAATCCATGAATCCTCCTCCTTGTTTATGGGTGCATCTGTGTTCATTTTTTCATTCCTCTTTTCCATTCGCTGGGATTTTGTATATGCGAAGCATGTTGCCGTGTATATGTGCACGTGTTCGTCTCTGCAACTCAACATACAGTGTTTGTTTGGATCTGCCTATACACCTGAGACAAAATATGGCAGGTTATATTTGGACTAGGATGCAAGTTTCTGTTCAAAATGCACCCCCTCACCTATATGCATACACACAAACATGCACAGCTGGGCACAAACACTGCCAGTGAAATGTCTTTGACAAATTAAACCCCTCCGCCTCACCTGTCATCTCACTAGTCAGAAGGGAATGAGAAGGCTTGTGTATCTCTGGATGAAGCAACATCCTCATCTCTAGGTTCAGTCCTCCTGCACGGCTTTGGCCCGTGTTGTGCACTGACCCTCTCACAGCACAGACATAAATAACCTATGCTGGGTGAGAGGACTGCAGTGGCCACAGACGCTCTCGGGTATTCAGGCAGCAGACACTCTGCGGCAATATCCAGCACTTCCAAGCCAAAAGCGGGGCTGAAAATAAGCTGAGTGGCGCTTTGGGTTTAATGTTCTGTTCTGAAGAGGAGCAAGGAGAACAGAGCTGCATTATCATCCCTCATCTTTAAAAGCTTATATTCCGATTTCTGAAAAAGGGCTCTATTATAATAGACTAAAATAGCAGTAGATTCTCAACACTACAGAACATCATTGTCCTAATCAGGATTTTGGCTGGTTTTCCTGTAAGATGAACTATCATTAAAACAAGATACATTTACTTGACAAGCAAAAGTGTGTAATATAGTCAGACTTGTTTGCACAGAATATCTCTTGAATTAAGTGTGTTTTTTCTCCTATCCTGCTGGCAAATTATTTTCTCGCTTTAGGCATAAATCTCATTAAATGTTGTTAGATTTTTGCTTTTAAAAAGAAGAAAAAAGATTGCCAGTGGGGCAAGAAAAAGTCTTTGTATCATCATTTACAAACCCACACATTGTTCCAAACACTTTTCTTTCTTCCACACAACACAAGAGGAGATGTTTAGCAGAATGTTCACATTGCTCATACATACTTGTAAAAAAAAAAAAAACCGGTCAAACTTAGTCTTTTTAACAAATAAAATGAGTGAAAACAGTAGCTTGGTGTGCAAAATAGACCCAAAAGTCATTGTTCAGTGAAAATAGTCCCCTCCACTTTAGCTCTCAAATCTCATTTGTGCACTTTCAGATTTTAACTTTTGTGATTTTGGTGTATTTTTGGCATAAAGACAAATACAGAAAAGCAAATAAGTTTAGTGAACAGCAATTTTAATTTCAGTAACTTGTTCCTCGAGAGCATTCATCTGTTTATTGAAAAAAACAATTTGAGGGTGAGTAAAATGACGATTTTTTATTTATTTTTTTATTTTCATTTTTTGGTTTGGTTTGGTTTTGTTGTTTTTAAACAAATCTATAGCCTTTATGGAGTTTTGCTTCTCAGCTAAATTTAAACACTATACTTTTTTATACTGGAAAATGTGTTTTCTAGTAAAAAGTAAAAGTACCTTCTTAAAATATATTTAAAACATTGTTTTCATATAAATCAAAAAAAAATAAAATCTTAAAAATACACTAAATTCTATTACATCAAGAACTCAATTCAGTTTTCAAGTCATGTTTCTTATAATAATAACAAACTAAAAAGCAATAAAAACAATCATTTTGAAACATTAAACACACACACACATTATGCGAGTGGATGTTCTGATCATATTTTTTTCCATGCATATCAAAACATTTTTCCCAAGCATGTCAAAAATTATTAAATGTCCACGAGAATGATGCAATACTAATGCAAAATTAGAAATTGCGAAATTAAGGCGCTCCCAATGGACAGTGAGATGCTCAATGGGTCAGCAGGGTCACAAAAAAAACACGGTAGAGAGGAAAGGATGCACGTTAACTGCAAAAGAATTAAGAAATAAGGTGAAGAATTAGGTGTGAAACCATCAGGAACCCTTTAGTCTCCAGGTCCACCATTTTCCAGAACCAACCTGGAGTCGCCAGAAGACAAGGTGTCAGGTTCTCAGGGACTTTGCTAAGGTATATATATAAAACAAATAATAATAATAATAATCCTAATATATGCAGGAGCGGTTCTAGGGGGTGGCCAGGGAGTGCCAGTCAACAAGCTTGGCCCCCCTAAATTTGGTATCATATCACACCAAACAATTTTGTGTGAAATGCACAGTTTGTCCTGTAAACTACATATATATATATATATATATATATATACACACACCTTTTTAAAGCATCTCAAACAATAACAAAACATCACCAGTTGCTGAATTTAAATCTGCCTTCCTCACACACCTTTTTAAAGCACTGCGCATTATAACCAATCACATACGATTCTGTTGAGTTCATGAATGCAAGGACCAACCTCTGAAACATGCTGTTTCATCACCGCGTGCGCTGGCTGACTGAATTCTCTGGCTATTTCTCTCATCAGAAACAACAAAGTGAAGATGTACAGTACTGTACGAATGTAAGTGTAAGATATTTCACAGTGTAAATAGCTTTAGAGATTATTATGGGAGTTCAAAGTGCTCGCTGGACTGAAGTGAAAATGTTCTTTGATAATGTAAATGTTCTTTGCTCTCTTTTTGTACAATGAAAGTGTTACAGGCTAATTAGTAACTTACCATGTTTACCATGTAAATTCACATTAAATGCAAAGTCAGTCGTATTAAAAATATTTTATGGAATGACACCCATATCTGATAATTAAGTAAAAAGATGGATTTTTATGCAAAGTTAATAGATTACACTATTAGGCTACTTTGCCCATCGCCCATTATAGATCAACTAATACAGTGGTTCTCAAACCTGTCCTGGAGTACCCCCGGCCCTGCACATTTTGTATGTCTCCCTCATCTATCACACCTGATTCAACTCATCAGATCATTAGTGGAGACTGCAAGACCTGAAGTGGGTGTGTCACATATAGGGAGACACACAAAATGTGCAGTGCTGGGGGTACTTCATGGAGAGCTTTGAGAACCACTGAACTAACATAATCTTTAAAGGTGCAAAATGCATTTACTTACACATATTTGAGAATCAAGATATTTCATGAAATATATTTTGGGCATATTTTGAATAAAAAAAAAAAAAATACAAATAAAACCCCTTCTGAAAAAAGAAAGAAAAAGCAATAGACACCATTACAATTTTTTTATGTTTTTTTTTTTTTTTTGGTTATAATGGGACTTGTATTGGTTTTACTGGAAACTGTAAGGAACCCTGTTGGTCTCTACTGGTAATTGGTTGCCTTTTTATGTAAAGCACTTTGAGTTACCATTGTGTATGAGATGTGCTATATAAATAAACTTGCCTTGCCTTGTCTTGCCTTCTATAGTTGGCTTGTTAAAACCAATGAATCCTAATGGAATATGTCCCAAAACACACTACAGAAAACCATTTTTTAATGGTTTTAATGGTTAAAAGTTGATGGTTTGTAATTTTTGTAATAGTTATTTGTACCGGAGACTTGCATAATAATTATGTAAGCACTGTATATATTGAAACATGACTTAGTGATTTTTCACACTGGTGTGTCTGATAACAACAGCTGTGATGCAGTATGCACTTGAGGAGAGAAGTCCTCTCTATTGAGTGTGCCTTGTTCCGGCTCCAGCCTGGAACAGTGGGAAGGTATTAAGAAGCCAAAACAACTGTCTCTGTTTCTCCTCTTGTTGCGTCTGTGGTGGAACTAATCGTTGTGTCCTGCTGCTCTCCAAAACCATACTTCACAGCCTTTTTTCTGAGGGTTGGTCTGGTAATCACTTCTCCACCAGCATGCTACGCTCTGGTCTAATTAGGCCCCCCAAGCCCCCAAACAGGTTCTGGCGAAACGATTCTTTAAATCTCCACTAACTGATGTGATGCCAGGGATGTGAACAGGTAGAAGGTGGGCTCTTAGAGGGGGACCTGGCAGACTGCAGAGAGGAGAGTAAACTTCCCACAGCAAGGGCTTATGGGACTCCACTCATCCCCCTCTCCACCCCCGTTTGTGGATCCCAAATGAGAATGTGAGCCTCCCAGAGCAAAACAGACCTTATTGGCGCTGGAGAATGTTAATGATTGTTTATTCTCTCTTTGAGAAGGTGATGGAGGGGGGTGGGGGCTGGAGACTGAGAGGTGATTGATTTGCTTCATTTGCCGTGATATCTATTGTAATTGTTACCGTGTTTGACAGCTGTGCCTTGGGCTTTGGGCACATGCCGAGAAGGAGAGTGTGCTTGTGGTGCTCGCTGTCGCTCCCCTTAATAATGGAGTGATTTGTAAATATGATTTATTTATTCGAAAGTTATTAGAGGCGCACACGCTTTATTTGTTTTGTGTTTCACAGTGTCACGCAGGCTCCCAAGCCCGTCAGGAGCATGGCTTGGCTTTCAATGACAGCTTGTTTTGTGCTTTAATAACGACAACGGGTAGCAACTCACCACTTTCATGCTCACTTTACCAGAGGCGACGAGTTAGAAAGAAAGAAAGAAAGAAAGAAAGAAAGAAAGAAAGAAAGAAAGAACGAACACAACTTAAGTGTGAGCTGTAACTGTCATCGACACTCCCCTGTCTCCTGCTGACAAATTTGACAGCTCTGAAGCAAAACAGTTCCAGGTAGCTGAGATAGTAGCGTAATCTTTGGAGATGGCAGGCCAGTTTTGAGTTATACCTGCCTGTCACTTGTCTTTTAGAGGGATCTTCAGAGACAGTGGTGTAAAAATAGCTCGCCTTTAGAGTGCTGAACACCATCTCTGTCAATTTCTGAGTTTTTTTAGACAAGCTATGCACAATGTCAGCTCCAACAAACAGACACTTAAACAAAGATGCACAACAACGGAACTGTGACAGCTCCTGTATACATACTGAAAATTGAAAACTGTGATATACATTACACAAACGTTTAAGCCTCACATGCAGGGTTTGAAAATAACACCCGCCAACCCGGAAAAAATTGGCGGGTTACTTTTGATAGGTTATTTTCACTCATTGATTTCTTGGGGAAGTTTATGCGAGCCAAATCTGCGCAGGTTTATAGCGCAAATACTGAACTTGTGAGACATCATGACCAGGGCCTTGCTAGTGGGGTGAAAGGTGGTGATGATTATAGGGGCCCACAGCTGATGGGGGCCCCCGGCAATCTCAACCGACTGGCTGAGGCCAGCCTAAAAAGATGCTCAGGACAGTTGACGTGCCACTGCTACGTGTCATCACAAACGCTTATCATTTGCACGTGTTTTTGAGCCTTGGCAATTTAAACATTGAAAAGAGTTTAAAGCATTCAAACACAAGACCCAGAAAAGCTCAACTGATTACTCACGCGTCGTGTTCGGTGCGCACGTGGAGAGCCGCGTCTCACGGACAGCAACACCGAACCTAGGTCTCATTCGCAAAGTTTGCGTCCTCCTGCACCTTAACGAACAAATACAAATCAAATATATGTGAAAGAGCCCAATTCAGCACCCACGATGTTCTGGTGTTCAGGGCACACGTAGAGAGAGGCGTCACAAAGTGCTTGAACACCGAATTTGCCTCTTCTTGCTCTTGTACTGACAAATACATACAAAATTATTTCAAAATACCTGTCTTGGAAAGTATGTTCAAAAAAACTGTTGGTTATGTCTTAAGTGAAAGTAAAAAGTTGAGAAAGAAATTGAATGTCATTATAATGGATGTGTTAGTTTACCCAAGAATGAAAAATAGCCTGTGTTTTACTCACCCTCAAAGAATCCTTGGTGTATATGACTTTCTTCTTTTAGACGAATCCAGTCAGAGTTATATTAAAAATTGTCCTGGCTATTCCAAGCTCTATCATTGCAGTCAGCGTGAAAAATATCAATATTTCAAACGTAATAAACACTTTTCTCTCACTTCCGGTATCTGTCATACGCAGAAGGCGTTCCGGCAGATGGCACATAACGTATGCGCAGCGCAAAGGAAAACCAGTCTCCTCTTGGTTTATATCGAAATCCTCCGACTTTTTTCTTTACAAATCCTCGGTTTGTCCTTCTAATTCGTGGCCAGTTTTGTTTTGTTTTCTCTCCGCATTTGTCACTAATCATGCAATGCTGGCGTCCTTCGTCATCCACCAGAACGGCTTCCGCGTATGACAGATACTGGAATAAGAGAAAAGTGTTTATTACGTTTGAAATATGGATATTTTTCCTACAAAAACACATGGATTCGCTACAGGAGGCCTTTATTCACCCCCCGGAGCCATGTGAGGCACATTTTATTATGAATGTGTGCGCTTTATTGGACGACTTGTGGACTGTTCAAATGCAACACCCTCTGACTGCAATGATAGAGCTTGGAATAGCCAGGACAATTTTTTATAACTTTATAACTTTGAATGGATTCGTCTGAAAGAAGAAAGTCATTTACACCTAGGATGCCTCGAGGGTGAGTAAAACACAGGCTAATTATCATTTTTGGGTGAACTAACCTATAAAGTGGCCACGCCTAACTGCTGACTGAATTACTTGTAGTTTTAACAAGAATTAATCCACAGTCAAACCAAAAATTATTCAGACACCATATTTTTTACTAGTGGGTGCAGGACACTGTAGTTCATTAATGTAAGCAAGTATAGCAAAAAAAAAAGAAAAAGCAAACTGTGACATATTATACCCAAAAATTCTTCATACTAAAAAAAAATAGTGAAAAAAAAAAAAAAAAAAAAATTGACACAAAAAATTATTCATAAAATTTTACCTGACAATGAATTAATAACACAACATTTCTTTAATTGCTAATGCAACCTTTTTACACCACAGACTGAACAAAGTTAAGCATTGCTTGGTAATTGGTCAACAAAGTATTGATAGTTGTGTAAATATTGTCATACTAACAGTTGTCTGAAGTTTTGGTTAATTCTAATCCAATACATACCTTTCTACCAAAGTTATTTGACATTATCAAGATGAATTTGTTCTGACACAGTTTAACTATCCTTGTGGTGCGGCTGAAACAGAAGAGCGTAAGCTGCCTGCATACAGTTCATATTCTCCAAAATGGCTCTACGCTGATGTGGAGAGACACAGAGTAGACAAATTGTTGAATAAAGTCATTATTTATGTTTTATTTGCTTACAAAAAGTATTGTCATCGCTTCATAACATTACGTTTGAACCACTGATGACAGATGGACTATTCTGACGATGCTTTTCATACTTTTCTGGACCTTGACAGTGTATTTTACTTGGCAGTCTATGGGACAGTCACAAGCCTCCCGGTTTTCATCCAAAATATATTAAATTGTGTTCTAAAGACGAATGAAAATATTAATAGTCCTGAACGAAAAAGTAGCCAATAATAAAACAATAGACATAAACTTTTAAATTATCCATATAACAATAGTAAATACATCTAAATGCCACTTCATGTGCAACTTTGGCAAAGGTTAATTTTGTTGATACTGATTTCATTTGTTTGGTAACAACCTAAATGTCTTATTACTATAACTGACTGATTACATGTAAGAATTTGAAAAATGGCTTTAGTAAAAATGCCCATAAAATTAAAAATCAATTTAAACTTATTGAACAAGGTTAATTTCTATCACTGCTGTGAACTGACCACACAGAATATAAAATATATCAAAAACTTTAGAAGTCAGCTGTCCACAGTAGTCCTTAAGATATCAGCACAACAACACACTCAGCAAAATGTTGTCTAATTATCTTTATCGATAAAATTCCAGAAAATATTGAGATATTATTTTTGTCAATATAGCACACCCCTAGTACTGACACAAAATTATTTGCAACGGTCGCTTTGTTACGTCCAGTGTAGACAACCTCAATCTGTTGGTTTATTTATATTTTCTTTTTTCTTTTTTTCTAGTAGAATTTATGAATGGCCGGTATCAGAAAAATTTTGTAGTCAAATTGGCTGATGAGTGAAATCCCTGTTCACATGTAAAACTCTGCTGAAGCTTTGTACCATGTCCAGTAACACTAAAATGTATTAAAAGTATTTGGGCTGTGAAAAAGAATGTTTTGTTCACAAAAGTGAGAAGTCTGACCTTGATTTCTATCTATGTTAATGCCTCAATGTGATTTTTCATTGCTTTCTGGATGGAAAATATGTCAATGACCCATATTTTAATGTACTTAAAAATGTAAAAGAAAACATATTGAGTACTTCATCATAATCTTTTATTACCAAACTTTTAGCAAAAATGCTGCACTGCTAATTTATATGGGGGGTGGGGGGGCTTCTCTGTTATGACAAACAAAATTCATGTGGTGCAGCCAACACACATGCAACATGCAGGGGAAAAAACCTAAATGAAGACCCTGCAGACCCTGTGGCATGAAAATGTAACTTTTTTTAATACAAGGTCAAGGTTATGACGTCATTCAATAATGTTTTAAGCATAATTATATTTATAAATGAATAATTAGTGATGTTTATAAGAATAATAATTTGTACCTCAAAATTATATTTTTGAAAACATTTAAAATGTGTACACTCACATGTTCTCAATGTTTTGACGGATTTTTTTTAAATACATTTTTATTTTATTTTATTTTTTGTATAATAAAATGTACATTTTTTTCCAAATAGGACTACATCAGTCCACAGATCTTTTATCAGAAAAGAAAGCCTTATACACTGCATCTACACATCCTCCTTAAATGCTCTTGCTATCACTTCTTCATCCTTGAAGGAATCTAATTCTGGTTCCTGTCCTCAGAGACAAAGCCTGCAGCTCAACAGCAGGTAAGCACCTCCCTCTACTGGAGTCAAGAGGAACAGTGCTGCTTCACTTCCTGCTTCCACTCCAACGTCCCCGTCCTAAAGGGACGGCTGGCATTCTTTACGCGTACTATGAAATATGCAGCAGCCACTCAAGCAGAAAGGGCTTCACTGACCTGTGCCATGTGCTTCATAGTGAAGCACAGGTGGCAATAGCTGAGGTGACCCGTTCCCTCCCACTGTTTGTATTACTATGTAAAATAAATCTATGTCCTCCAACACACAGCATCTCAGGGGAGGTGAGAAGAGAGAAGAGGGTCGGTAGGTGTGTGTGTGTGTGTGTGTGTGTGTGTGTGTGTGTGTGTGTGTGCAGGTACGAGGCTGTTTTACAATATCAGGCACATCGGCGCCTTGAAATACACTGACAAGAAATGGATTTGCTTTTGGCAGTAAATTGATTAATTCTGGAGTGTCAAAAGGAAGGACTTCACATTGCCTGTGGTCTTTAAGGTAATACACCACGACGGTTTAAGAGTCATGAAATGCATCGCAATAGCCTTGAAGTGGAGAGGTTAAAGTGGAGGAGAGAGAGAAAGAGAATGGGGGACAGAACGCTTCTCTCGTCGTGCGCTAGCGTCTTTTTCTCTGCGCCAAGGTCAGCGAGGCTGAAGAGTAGGCAGCGGCTGTCTGCCGCTATAGGAATTGTAATCAATTCTTACATTTCAAGGGGAGCAAAATCTGAACAAGTCGCTCAAAGGAAGATAGATGAGAGAGCACAGCCACAAACACACAGATCAATAATATTCATAGCGTATAAAAAAAAAAAACTATAAATTACAGTTTTAATCAATGATCTGTGGAGGAGATGTACAGAGACATGCTGCAGTAAATTTGCCCTTAACCATTGCGAAATGCATTATTCAGAAAAGCCGGGGAAGGGGCTGTTTGTGGACTTCTCTTTTTGAAGTTCCAACATTGCACTTCCATGACTCCACTATTTATCCATCTATGTGTGTGGGAAGTGAAAGTAAGGGAACATAAGGAGGAATACATTGGAACTTTGTACAATCTCAATGAGATGTGCAGACTTCCAATTAGAAGCTAAAGATAAATAATAACTGTAATTGTGTTCTATCATGCTGTGTCTGAGCATCTCTGACTGGATTTTCACAATGGGATATGGGGCAAAAGAGCAAAGCTGAAAGGACATTTTAGAAATAGTTATTTTCATTTCAGTCAGCATGACGGGCTAGTGCTACATCTTCTGATCCCAGTGCTTTCTAAGTTTGAAAAGGTGAGAATACAATCTCAGTGCCACGAAACATCAAGCTCCTTTATCTCTGTCTGTGCAAATTATGTGAAAATGTGCTCAAATGTAGCCCTATTTTTCCCCCAAAAGCCTGTAAAATGTGGGTGGCATTCCACAGATCTCCCCTATATAGACTTTCTGACAGGGTTTTAATGCCACCAGTAAAACTTTTCAAAGTCGCAGAGCTTCCAGGAGTCGAGACTGTGGGGGTCGGGGGTCTTCCGATTCAGCTGGAGAGGCAGCCACACAAAGGTGGAGCGAGCCGCTATCAGTCCCTTTGAGATGATAATCTGCGAGATCGCTCTTGCAGCGACAAACGGGGCCACGGAGACTGCCATCTTTACATTACTGAGAAAAGGCCAATGCCGACTGACAGCTACAAATGAGCCCCGCTCCTGAGCCTAGACACAATCACAGCCATCTAAACCCACACTGACGTTTTAATCCTCCCGAAATAACCTACGCTGAAATTCTCCCACAAAGGCAATGAGAAAGGCAGTGTGTGTACGCTTGTGTAAAAAAGCAAGAAATGGGAAGAGAAGTGCAGACATGGAGAAGGATGCTTGTGTAAATAAGGTTTCTGTATGAATGCAACTGTGATTCTAGATCTGTTTACACTTAACAAGGGAGACCAATATGTTGGATATTATGAAATGAGTAATTGTATTACATAACAATATGACACACATCACAATAGTTAATATTTTTGCTGCAACATCAAAATATTAGTCACCAGTTAAAACTGTAACATTTGAAAACGGCAGCAAACAAAAATAATAACCCAAATATTTTTTCTTTTATTGTTTGATTAAAACACAGAAAGCAGCAGGTATTTGAGGCCGCTGTCACTCTACCTCTAATGCATAGATCCCATACACAGACACACAACCGATTTTTCCCAATTGTTTAGATCCAGTTAAAGCATAACTTTTTTTTAATTTGACCATTCATCCTCATAAGCTGCGAAAGATAACTCAATTACCTACTTGCAAATACCAAGCTACATGTCAGACAGCACATTAAGCACTGTGCCCCTAATACATTACCAAAACCGTTTATAGTACAACACAAATGTCCATAAAATCAAACCAAAAACTGTTAATATGCAAAGCACCATGCACCTCAACGGACGGCACAAGGTCAATGCTGGGCGTGCACAACTCTAAGTGATTAATCACAAATGACTAAATGTAAACAGTCAATCAAAATTGCACGTGGACCAGTTCTCACTATTTACACTCGATTTCGCACTCCAGAAGGCAAATAAAGTGTAAAACACATACCTTTAAAGTTTCATGACTTCCGTGATGCTTCTTTTTTCTGCAAAAAAAAGTTGATGGGATGTATCAAATAATAGCCTATTGGATTCCAAACTTTCACAATCTGTCTCTCCAATTTCCGTCTATATTTGAATATTAATATGCATGAACAGTGATCCATTGAGATTGCCGTATGGGCGGGGCAACCTACGATTTAGATTATTTTTTATTTATGTATTTTTATTTATTTATTTACTGACAAAAAGTGACAGATGAATTTATGCGATGACACAGCAGCCTCTGCCAAAAAAAAAAAAAAAAAAAAAACACGTGACGTGAAACATTTTAAAAGTTTATGTTTTGTTTGTTTCCTTAACAATACACAATTATATGTATAGCTGCAGTTTCTCATTTGTGTTCAGTATTTTCTCTGCTGTCCTATGATCAGAACTGACCTGTGACCCACCTGTTGTGAATGACTTTATAGGATCCCTCACATGTGCATTCACCCTGTGAGTTATCTATTGTCCGCAGGGGCACAGAGTGAATGCTGGATGATATCCTTTAGCTGATGATTGGAGATATGTCTAGAAGAGATGACAGCTCTCACTTCATCTGAGAGCTGGAAAAGAGTGAAAGAGAGAGTGCTCATGGCCTGCGTCCTGTTAAGATGTGATTAGAAAGCCTGTCAGAAGTGAGGGGTACTCTAAAGAAGCATCATACTGCCTTAGCTGAAGGGACACAGTGAATTCTAGAGAGTGAAGAGACTGTGTGCGTGTTTGTGTGAGCAGGCAAGGAGAGAGTGAAACAAAGAGAGTTTGCACCATGCACAAGAGGATATAGAAATGCCACAGACGTGCTTGGTATTCAGTCTTCATAATCAGTGTCTGTGCATCCAGTGACACGGATGAGGAATTGCTCCTTTCTTTTACGAGTCTCTCGATGCTGTCAGAAATTATCACAAATAATTGTACACACAGGAAATTAAGAAATATGACACAAATGACAAATGCATGCATATTATGAGGAGGAAAAGATATTCAAGAGTGTCGAGGGAGGACTTAAGCAAACTCAGTGTGATTTACTAGGGCATTTAGTACATGCAGGAACATTTTGCCTGGAACACAAAGAGGAAAGGGAGGAATATGAATGTTTGGGGTATTTAATGTTACAATTGGTTGGGAAACATTGTTCTTTGTATCAGAGGGTTATATTTTTTTTTTCATGTGTTTATAGCTTATTATATTATTATGTCTGTCCCTTAGTGGCACATTTTAAATAACATTTTATATTCGCACAGAGAACAAGTCTGTTTTCCTTGTCGATAATATGCTAGGGAGTATTTTGTCTAAAATCCACTTTGCTTCTGGCTTGATGTTCATAGTAATTTGTTGTGATGACAGCAAATCATTTTTCATTCCTTAAATATTGCAGCATTTTTATCATTCAAAGGCTTCCTGTACTCATCTCAATCTCTCCGAGCATTAGTGGAAAAAGCATCACTAGAGGAATACAGCAAATACTTTTTATTATAAAACTTTCAGTGAAAATATTAAATATCACACTTGCAGTGTGCTATTATGCAGAAAGCTCCTCTCCAGACAACACTGTAGCCCAGGAACTATTTTTGACATTTAATAAATTACACACTTTTTCAATTCAGACAGTGATGAAAGACATTTGTACAACATATGTAACATCACAACAAGGCTAATCTATGTATTTTTCTATTTGTTGATGATTAGGGACACTTTTAAAGTCAAGTAATGAACAAATGAAACTAATGGAGATCCAGAAGTTATAAACAAAAGTACTCTTTAAAATTGTTCAGGAAAAAAGGACAGAGCACCCTGCAGTGCAACATCTACTTTTAAAAGTGACCTTTTGCACTTATTAGTGTATGCAAATGTCCCTTCAAGGGGTTGGGGACTGTTAATGAAGTGTTTGGAATGAAATGAGGACAGAATGAGTGCGTCTGCTACACCTCATGTGCCATCTGCTCCAATGTTTATTGTCAGAGCAGGACCCTCATATCTGAATCTTGGGAAAGAATTACTAAGGTGAGACTCCACTCTTCGGTTAAGCATAAAACAGTGGCCCAACAACTGCAGCAAACAGAAAGAGAAGAGGAGCACTAACAAAGTAAACTGAGATGAAGTCCCAAGTCCTGAGAGGCTTGGGTTTGTTAGCTTCTCCTCCTCCTGAACATGACACTCACTCCTGCACACTAATTGGTCCCTATAAAGTGACTGAGAGCAACCTACTCTACTCTCTCTGACACACATCTGGGATGAACTCATCCCTCTCGCACACCGCATGGGAGACAGCGCTGCATGAACCGCAGACAAATTCCACACACATACTGGCAGTCATACACAAACTTAGTTCATCTGCAATGGACCCACTATATATTTGAGCAGAAGCACTGATCTTCATTAATGATAAATCTATCTTGTCTGCTTTAGTCTTCTGTTGCAATCAGATGGGATTGTGACTCAGCCTTACAGGTTACACCTGTTTCACAGAGAAGACTGATGCATGTTAATGTGTATTAAAATGAGAAGCCTGCATGGTAGAGATGTGGATGCTCTCTTGACAGGGGGAAAAGTTGAAGTTAGTTCATATATATATATATATATATATATATATATATATATATATATATATATATATATATATATATATATATATATATATATACATACAAGAACTATATATATAGTGAAGTAAACACGTGAACTAATAAAATATATGTTTAATTATTTTATGAAAAAAAGATGATGGAATGAGAATGTGCGCTGCACTTCTTATTGCACCAAAAACACTGATTCAACATATTCACTGATTCAAACTAAAGCAGCCATGTAAAGCAGGCGGTATTAAGGTGTGGTCACATTTACCATTGTTCAGCAAATTCCAGTCATTTCAATAGGAATCAATGCGATCAAGACTTTTGCATGTGGAAGAAAGATTTCCCCACACAGATTTTGTAACAAGTTGTGAAACATTGTTTTAATGCGTTGATCAACAAATAAAGTTGCTTGGTTTGAAAGTGACTTCTGTGTAAGCTGTGCTTCATACATCACTACACTACTAACATTAGACAAGGGACAATTTTGATGCAAAATTTCACTAATGTGACCACACCTTTAGACTAAATGATTACAGGCTGAAGAGAAGTTCACTGTGAAATGTACTGTTTTTAAAATTAAGATGATAATAAAATCACAGTGGCTATAGCTAAACTCTTCCTCCAACAAATGATGAACAGTTGTCACTGATGTTTGTCCTGCCCCTGGTTTCCTCTGATTGGTCCACTGTTTTAAAACTGACATTTATGAGCTGTGCTGTGTCAAAAGTTCAACTTCTCTTAACTCGACACTTGTCTTTAAAAAAAGTACTCACATGCAAGAGCTTAAAAAAGCAGCAAGACACGAAGCAACGGACAACCATCGAGAACATGTATACATAGATGAAATTATTAAAAAGCAGTGCAGTGGAACCCTGTGTGAATCATTTCTCAGTTCTGTACAGATCTGCTGGTAAACACAGAGTCTCATGGGTTCGCCTGGAGCTCAAAGACTTGACAGAAATTCTACAGTACTTCAGATGTGCACAGTCACACCAATGTTCATCTGGTGGTCTTCAATGTAGCATACAAATCAACTGATGATGGAAGTCTCTTAATGGCTTTAACCTCTGGTCACATCTCCAATCATAAAAGAACAAGCAGAGATATTTACAATATAAATGTTCGGCTGATTGGTTATTGAAGAACCACAATTCTAGTTATGATACACCACGGATGCCACCACCAGGCACAGTTTTCAGATGTACAAAGTTTCTCGAGTTCCTCGGACACCAGGCTTTCCTTATCTCTCAACACATGGTCCAGTGGAATGCCTCTTTACCACATCTCGCAAATATCAACGTTGTCCATAGTGGTCATCTGTATGACAATGATTTACAGATCTCAGAGTCGATGAGGAGGCTCATGGGAAGATCTTCTGCTTTACTGTCTTTTGATGGAGCAGGACTTGCAGCATTGTTGTCCATAGAATTTGTGATTGCAAACACCATGCTGAGGCACCAGATGACACCAGCTGAAGAAGTCGATGCAAGGCTGGTCTTCTGTTAATAAAAAAGACACATAATGACTTATTTATTCTAACCCTTTAAAACAACAGTGCTAACATGAACACTCTGTGTTTTTGTAAGTGCTGTTTACTCTGAATAGAGACATTGTGGGGATGTAGCAAAACACTTAGAAATACTGCAACGGCATACCTATAAGGACCTGACCTGCGCTCTGAAGGCCCTCACACTCAGTTCTCTCATGAG
The DNA here is from genome assembly GCF_018340385.1 of Cyprinus carpio. Lineage (NCBI taxonomy): Eukaryota > Metazoa > Chordata > Actinopteri > Cypriniformes > Cyprinidae > Cyprinus > Cyprinus carpio. The sequence goes on along the minus strand of NC_056603.1, from coordinate 24,993,601 downwards.
AATAAACAATTACACACACACACACACACACACACACACTTTTTGTTCTCTTTGGAGGAGAGATCTTTATGTTTTCATTATCATTATAATTAAGCTGTGTACAGTAAATGACGATTATGATTCGTTCATTTAAACAATATTGTTTAATCACACAATGTATTTCAGTTTCTTATTTAAATCATGGCAGACAGTCATTTGACCTACCAATGTGGTTCCAAATCAACAAGTAAAAAGTGCATTGTTTTTCCCACTACATAATGAATAAGTGTAAATACCACTTGATATCTGCATTTACATTTAGCAGATGCTTTTTTCCAAAGCGACTTACAGTGCATTCAGGTTATACATTTTTTAACAGTATGTGTGTTCCCTGGGAATCAAACCCATGACCTTTTGCACTACTAACACAATGCTCTACCACTGAGCCACAGGAACTGCATATAATACATATGAAAACAAAGCAACAACAATTAACACTGTGGCTGTGGACAATATGCATGCATTTATGCAACTGACAGATGCTTTATCTAAAGCAATATATTTTATCAGTATATGTTTCCTGAGAATCCAACCCATGACATTAACTTCATGCTCCACCAGCTGAGCTACAGAACAAGATATGAGAGTTCATAACAAATAAACATTCAGCAGAATGTCATAACCAATGGACGTTCAGTGGTAAGCCCATTCAGGCATTACAGGTACTGTTAAGTGAGATAAGAGTTGAGGTAAAAGTTGGAATGGTGTAGTGTTCAGTACTCAGGGATTGCAACCAAAAGTTGCTGGTTTGATCCATTAGCCAACAATCAGTTTCCTGGCTGTGTTCTATGAATGCAAGGAAGGGAGGGAACTAACAATGAGAGCAGATTAGCTACATTCCACTTCTTATTGTGAAGACAGTCTGGTCAAGCAGATGTATGTACAACTTGGAGAAGATCAGGCCATTCATACTTGAATCTGCAGCACAACTCCTTATCTAGACTCTTTTAACCTCTAGATTATAATGCTTTACCAGCCGACTGGCCCACATGCCCAGCAAAACCTCTGCAAATGATTCAGAATACAACTCACACTTCACTTCTCTTTGTCTCGTTCCACTGACAGCCCATTTCAGCTCAAGACACTGATAACTACACAAAAAATCCCCCTTTTTCTCAGTTCTATTCTGAACAAATCTTGTAAGTTTGTATTGAATCACATCTCATGTTAATACCTCTTTAGGATAAATATAATTGCCTGCCTACAACATCAGAGTCTTGGGTTTGATTCTCAAGAACACACAAACAGATAACACACTAGCTATGCAAAAATATATACACTAAAGTCCAAATATTTAGGGGTCAGAATCATTCAGAAATCATTCTAATATGCTGGTTTGGTGCTTAAGAAACATTTCTTTTTAGTATCACAGCTGTGCTGCTTAATGTTTCTGTGAAAACTAAGACACATTTTTAAGGATTATTTGGAAAAAAAAAAAAAAAAAAAAAACTTTAAAAGAACATTTTTTAAACAGCAATGTTATTATACTGTAACTTATAATGTATTTACTGTCACTTTTGAGCATCCAAAATAAAAAACAAATAAAAAAATACTTATTTCTTAAAGCCTCACTGACCTCAAACATTCGAACTGTAGTGTACATTGGTCTTTTAAATCAATAAATGAAAATATAAAGGTAAACCAGCTTGTACCTTTAAGTGTAGGTGAGGGAGGTGGGACAGGGACTAGGATTGGACCAGGGCAGAAATGTGTATTGCAGGCCCGTGAGCTTGTGGGTCTCTGATGAGGTAAACAGCTCACTGACAGACGCCCTTGTCTCAGACACTGAACGCTACGTGTCTGCACCCCACCACCACAGGACACCGTGCACTGAAAGACACACAGACAAGATAGTAAGATTAGAAGTCTAGCAAAATAAAAACAGAACAGAACCCTGATTGGTTGTGATGAGCTAGATGTGAATACCTGCCGCCAAGGAGAGGAGTACCAGCCCAGAGTCACAGAAGCGCCGACCCTGTCTGGGCCAGGCTGGAGGAGCTGGGGAGGTGGGGGCTCTGGGCAGGGGCCATTATTACAAGCTTGTTCAAGGTCTGCTTGGGGCTTGTGGAGGTTCCTGCACCTCCTTGCAGGGAACTCTGTGTAGCCTCCGTGGGAGTCTTTCTCCCCACATTGCAGCTCTCTTCTCTTTACTCCTGCTCCACAGGAGGCCGAACACTGCATTAAACAACCGGACAGTCAGATAATAAGGTACTTAAATAAATATATACACACATAAATATTTCTGTCCCTTCGCTACAAGATCAACTCGTTCCTCCATAGCAACAGGTTAACAATGCTTCTAGTCTGGAGAAGAGAAATACTGAAATACAAATGCAGAACAGAAAGTGCCACTTAGCCTTCTGGAATCAAATGCTTGTTTTTGAATAAACATCATAAGGCTGGAATAAACTAAACAACTTTTTAAATCTAAAGAGATTTAAAAAAAAAAAAAAAAACTAGGAATCAAACACTTGCTGACTTTGTGGCAGTAGAGGAAAAACTGCTCATTATAAGACTGAGGATCACACACTTTCAGACTTGCAAGTCGATTCGAACACAACAAACTCATGCAGAAACATTCACCTCTTCACTATGCCTCCTTCACTAAATGAAAACTAAAATAGGCTCTCAACATCAAATTATAGTCTGAAGCTAAAAAAATCTGAGCCCATCAGATGCTGTGTGATGACAGTGAAATCTGTCAACTTAAATCTGCAGACTGGCTCTGACTTTTGGCAACTATAGAGTTAACTCCTCTTGACTGTAAATCAGACTAAAAATCTGGGCAAAAGTTCTGTAGCAAATTCTAGCAATGGGTCCTGTCATACAGTCATACAAATACACTTGAAGCAAAATTGAAGAACGAACTGGTATAATCTCATTTTGAGCAAAATCAGACCAAAATAAAGTTTGTTTGGCATTCATTTTCGGGAATTCGAAACAGATTGTAGTAAACACTTCGAAACTGCTAGTAAACAACCCCAAACTACATTTGGTCAGTTAGCAATTATACAATAGGCAGCTGTGCTCTCAGGCTCCGACTACTTTGACAAGGAAAACTTTTCCAGGTAATTTCTTCTGATTAGGTCGTCATGGTCAGACACAAGTAAAAACATGAACACACTTGAAAGCTGCTTTCTGAAACTTAAGTAGTATTTCTAATTGAAAGCAACATTAATGTTTTTAATATTATTATTATTATTATTTTTAATATGGTAAAGCTGGTAAAACAATTGTGTAAAGCAGTTATTAATGTCACGTGACTTGACTGGAATTGCTTAGCTTCTGCAAACATAACCACATCGCTATAATCAGATGTTTTCTTAACTGCTGTTTTCTCACCGCTGTCATTTCTGTTGTATATTGACGAAAGCATGCAGCACATGTTTACATGTAATAATTGGGATATTCATTAACAGAATATCACTGCAAAAGTGATTCAAACCTTTTTTACCTGTAAAGGGTTAGTTCACCCCAAAATTAAAATTCTGTTATCAATTACTCACCCTCATGCCGTTCCAAACCCATAAGACCTGCGTTCATCTTCGGAACACAAATTAAGATATTTTTGATGAAATCTGAGAGCTCTCTGACCCCATAGACAGCAACGCAACTGAAATGTTTCCAGGTCCAGAAATGTAGTAAGGGCATCGGTAGCAGTCCATGTGAAATCAGTGGCTCAACTTCAATATTGTGAAGCTACGAGAATACTTTTTGTGCACAAAGAAAACAAAAATAACAACTTGATTTTCTCCCCAGAGTTACCATTTTACGCCATTTTGGAGAGCATCACAATGCATTTGCATGCTTTCCCCTAAGCGTAAACAACGCTGATTACGTTCATGCGTGCGCTTCCCCCCGAACATAAACAATGCTGATTACATTGATTATGCTCTTGGGTATTCCCCAAAATGGCAGAAGACAGTAACTCGGGGAAGCAGAATTTTTGAATAAATTACATTATTTTTGTTTTCTTAATATATTCTCGTAGCTTCACAATATTGAAGTTGAGCCACTGATGTCACATGGACTGCTTTACCGATGTCCTTACTATGTTTCTGGAACTGGGAACATTACAGTTGCATTGCTGTCTATGGGCGGGTCAGAGAGCGCTCAGATTTCATCAAAGATATCTTAATTTGTGTTCAGAAGACGAATGAAGGGCTTACGAGTTTGGAATGACATGAGGGTAATTAAAAAGTTATTTTTTGTTATTCACATTGCCATGAATTTTGCCATGGCCTCAATGACTTATATGCTCCCTGGATATGGATATAACTTAGCATTGTGAGATTTCCATGGAAATGTCTCTTTAATATGCACAATGAATGATTCTTCTTCTGATTCTTCAAATTAGCATGAATTTTGCCATGGCCTCAATGGCTTATATGCTGCCTGGATATGGACATAACTTAGCATTGTGAGATTTCCATGGAAATGTCTCTTTAATATGCACAATGAATGATTCTTCATTAGGTCTAAATGGGTGAATATATGTGTATGCTACATATGTATTGTTTGTGTGAGCGCTTTTACATAACCTTTGATATTCCTGTGAGGGGGCCTTACCTCTCCCCAGGCAGTAGTTATCCACTGAAGACGCTCATTCTTGGGGCAGCGGCTCAGCACACAGGTCTCCTGGGCTTTGGGCTTCAGGTGTAATTTACACATGCTGTCAGGCACCACCACAGCCCTGGCACCTGGATCGGTGCTCCTGCAGAAAATACTGCGCTTCTTCAACCCTCGCCCACAGGTCTTAGAGCACTAGAGATGAGAAAGGAAAGAAAGACAAACACGGAGAGAGAGAGTTACCCTCATGTGGTGTTTGAGTGATGTTAGTTTAAACATTGTAAAGGTCACAGTGGCATGCAGTTCACCTCAAACAACAGTTGATATGAACTCTGGAGACAGGCGGTGCGAACTCAACCTGACCTTTAGGAGGAATTCAGTCAATATCAACTACTACTGCAAAATCTTCTCAAAGATTTATGATTTAACATATTACATAAGATTAGACTGAAAAAAAGGTTAAAGAATTCAGCATTGCTGCTAATTATGAAATGAATTCTGGCAACATGTTTCAACATTCTCTGGCTTCTGTGTGTGTACTTGGAAACTTAAAGTATACACAAGTAGCAACAGCAAAAGTTATTACAAAATACTAGATTAAACCATGTGTGAAGTAGCCATTTATTTAAAGTTACACTTTCCAACATCATTAAAGTTTTAGAGAGGACACTTTTAGAAGTCCAATATATGCTGAACAGGTTCTTAATGAAAGCAATGCAACAGTAAGACAGAAGGAGCACAATGTGCTACATGTGCAATAACAGCAGGTGGCAGTAGTGTTTCAGCACTGATGTGACATACAGAACGGTTTCCATGTTGTTGTTCTGGGCATCTCAAACCTTCACCTCATATTTCGGTCACTTTTCAAAATTTGATACACCTGTGTTGTAATTTAGGGAAGGGTTTCTATAAAAGGGTATATAGCAGAATGTCAGAAACATGTTCTGATCAAGCTTCGACAACTAAACTAAATTTTTTGATTATTTACACAATAGCAAGAAAATGAACAGGAACAAAATAAAGAGCTAAAATTGCCATTTTTTAGCATCATGGAAGGAAGGAGAGTTAGCTTACATTAGGTTTGTTGTACATGAGGCTGACTTGAAGTTAATTTTAAAATTTGAAAAACATCTTTTACATTTTTGATACTTATTTCTGTAATTTTATCAAACAGGATGGAACGTTTTAAAGCGAGACAAACCAATTAATACCACAAAATAAGACAAAATGCACTGCTAGTGCTCATAAGGACCTGGCTTTTGTTAATGTGGTATTTTTACAAAAGAATAGCAGAATCTGCATGAAATATTTTGCATTATGACTATGAATTTGAGTGGTTGAGCTGCTTAATATTTTTGTGTATATGTGAATTTTGAGGATTATTTGATGAATAGAATGTTCAAAAACACAATTTATTTGAAATAGTAAACACATTATTATAAAGATTTCTATTGACTTTAGTTGCACACGTGATGATGACATCTTATTAATTCCACTGGAGGTAATGTTATGTAGGTTGCATGTTTATGTAAACATACCTGTGACCAGGAACCGGTGCTCCACTCCGGAGGACATGCCTGTGTGTTGCAGGGCTGTAGTTGGGCCGGAGCCATCACTGGACACAAGGAGTGAGCTGCCACCTCTTCCCGCTGGTATGTCACTTTCCTCATACAGCGGGTGTTTCGTGTCTGCTGCCCACCTCCACATGTTCTACTGCACACTCCCCATTTACCTGTCGTCCAACTGGCAAGACAAACAATTTGACCTTCAGACATGAGTCTCGTGTTTGAACATTTCAGCACGTTTTAACATGGAAGAGAACATTTTATACCCATATAGCAGAGACATGTGACATGTTTCCAGTCTAAGAATTGGAATTACAGATGCATCAAGAGAGTTCATAAATATGATTTCTAACAAAATACCATTCCAAGGTTCTGTAATAGATTAAACACTACAGCAATATGATTAATAACCGTTGGCATGCATCAATGTCTTCTGAATACTCATAAAATATGAGTGCTTCCACACATTATTGTGAAATTGCAACAGTGCCCCCCTATGGCCAACCATTCAGTTAAAAAAAAAAAAACCTGCAGCTGTCACAGCCTTAATCTTCTCATTTTTTTGGATTAACAGTAAACGAAGAAAACAAAGACAAGACGAACTCACCTAAACTCATTCTGTATATATTTGATTTATCAGCACATTAAACAGACAATGAATAACTAAAGCATAAAAATATACAGAACATGTTATTCAGCACAGATTTTCTTACAGAGTACTTACATATTTTCTTAAATGTTGGTATGTTTAATTAAACTAATAAATACATCAGCATTCAGATGTCTGGGGTCATTAATTTTATTAGTATTTATTTATTTATTTATTGTGTTTCTGACTTTTGGCTCACCGAGACTGCATTCATTTAATCAAAAACACAGTAAAAACAGTGATATTGTGAAACGTTACTACAGTTTAAGATAACTTTTCTATTTTGATATATTTTAAAATGCAGGGTTTTTTCTCTGACAGTAAAACTAAGTTTTCAGCATTCATTCAGCAAATCATTCTTATATGCTGTTTTACCGCTTAAGAAAGATTTCATATTATTATCAATACTGAAAACAGTTGTGCTGCATTTTTTAACATTTCTGTGATGAATAAAAAGTCCATGTATTTCTTAAAAAAAAATAAAAAATTCTACTGAACCCAATATGTGTGTCTTCCATCAGATAAGAAGTCGTTTTTGTGGACTAAAAATAATGGTATTTTGGTTAACTTTAGATAATTAATATGACATGATAAAATACTGACTAAATTCAGAGTGTATTTATGTCTGAAAAAAAAAAAAAAAAAAAATTGTGTAAAACTCAACGCTAGTTGCCAGAGAAGCTCGGTTCTAGTGCTCAGATTGCAACTCTATCCTTGCTTCTCTTGGCTGTGGATGAAAAGAGGCTTTAAAATAGAGCTGGGCAGTCTGGGGAGAGATTAGAGCAAATGACAGCTATGACGAGAGCAGTGGCCGCAACACCAGACAGACGCCCCGGGTCGACTTCTTAGAAGACCCAGTTCCACCCAACCACTCACACAGACCTGAGCCACCGAGCTGAGAAAAATCCTTTAATTTTCTCTCCAGCCATCTGACAAATTGGAGGGAGATGGTTAAACTGCTATTTTAATTGACAAGAAACACGATCCACTGCACAATATGCCTTTTCACTCCCCCTCGTCCTCTCCTCGCCACATAAATGACAATGTGTCATTGGTCAAAGAGCTGACTTGCCATGCCTCACTGCAAACCACTGCTGGCGCTTGTTTTAATTTTGTATTTCTGGAATCTTTCAATAACTTGCATATTTCAAGCCATACAATTAAAGAAGACATATCTTTGGGGACAATTCTGCAGACTGCTTCACGTTTCCGGATATGGTCTGATTTCGCTGGCATTTTCTCCATGTCCACCCAGAATGATGCACCCATAATAGATACTCATTCCGAATCACTCAATGAAATTTAAGCTACCATCGGTCATACAGTAGGACAAAGGCTGAATTTTTAGCACTCTCTGGGGAATGGTTTGGGTTTGGAAGCATTTGTAAGTTTAAGAGCACTAAGAGAACCATGTATTTTCCTAAACCCATGCAACATTTAGCCTTTTTGCTATTTTTTTTTTTTTACTTTAAACAGATCAAAGCATGTGCTCTAACCACTTTAGCTATGTTTGGTTGTTTGATATCGAAAATTGTTTTTATTGTTATTTATTACAATAGTCTTTGGTCTTTTTGGGTGCAAAAGTTCGGGATGAGTAAGATTTAACAAAAATACTGTATGAGTAAGATTTAACATAAATAATTATAAATAAAAATACAATTATGAAAAACCTTTTCCAATTCCAAACAGTAATATTGTGAAATATTATTACAATTTTGAATAACTGTTTTCTATTTTATTATACTTTAAAATCCTGTGATGGCAAAGCTTTTCCATTTCCTTCAAAAATCATTATAAAATGCTGATTTAGTGCACAATAAATATTCTTATTCTTATCACTGTTGAAAACAGATGTTGCTTTTTTAATTATTGATTCTTATTAATGCAATAAATTATTATTGCAGTAATGAATACTTGCTAAATAAAAAAATATATATGTTTCTTTACAAAAAGGTGGTCAATTCTACAAAAGTCTAGTAAGAAAATACTAAATCTGTCTGCACTTAAAGAATGGTGGTTGAACAGAAAAGCATACATGCAATCATGCATCACACCTAAGAAACCAAAAAAAAAAAAAGAAGGACTATTCAGAGTGCACTGCAAAAGTCTTTAAGGCATGTGCATTTATCTTCTCATGACAATTAAGGGAACAAATCAAGCTGGCCACTTCTGGGCCCAGCCTTTGTTTGAAGTCACCGCGCTCCACGCTTCACAGAAACAGTAGGGCAGCGTTTGCAGCCGGGAGCACGTCGTCAGACTGAGTCCTGTAGGCAATAGTCCAGAGATTAGCGCTCGATTCCTGGCCAGCTAGACGCGCTCAATTCCCACAGGGATGCGGCCTCTCTCGCTCCATAATAAAACAAGGGCAGACCTGTCAACACTGAAGATATTTTCTGGAAAGATAAGCAGAAGCTTCTGTCTTGCTCTCCTGTTTTGAATGCATGCCCGTACTTTTTCTGGAAGTGTTTCCAAAAGTCTACAGTGAGGGGAAAGATTATTTGATCCCCTGCTGATTTCGTATGTTTGCCCACTGACAAAGAAATCAGTCTATAATATTAGTGGTAGGTTTATTTGAACAGTGAGAGAAAGAATAACAAAAAATAAAAATAAATAAAAAATTCCAGAAAACCGCATTTCAAAAAAGTTCTAAATTGATTTGCATTTTAATGAGTGAAATAAGTATTTGACCCCTTCGCAAAACATGACTTAGTACTTGGTGGCAAAACCCTTGTTGCAATCACTGAGGTCAGACGTTTCTTGTAGTTGGCCACCAGGTTTGCACACATCTCAGGAGGAATTCTGTCCCACTCCTCTTTGCAGATCCTCTCCAGGTCATTAAGGTTTCGAGGCTGACATTTGGCAACTCAAAGTTTTAGCTCCCTCCACAGATTTTCTATGGGATTAAGGTCTGGAGACTGGCTAGGCCACTCCAGGACCTTAATGTGCTTCTTCTTGAGCCACTCCTTTGTTGCCTTGGCTGTGTGTTTTGAGTCATTGTCATGCTGGAATACCCATCCACGACCCATTTTCAATGCCCTGGCTGAGGGAAGGAGGTTCTCACCCAAGATTTGATGTTACATGGCCCCGTTCATCGTACCTTCGATGCGTTGAAGTTGTCCTGTCCCCTTAGCAGAAAAACACCCCCAAAGCATAACGTTTCCACCTCCATGTTTGATGGTGGGGATGGTGTTCTTGGGGTCATAGGGATCATCCCTCCTCCTCTAAACACGGTGAGTTGAGTTGATGCCAAAGAGCTCGATTTTGGTCTCATCTGACCACAACACTTTCACACTGTTCTCCTCTGAATGATTCAGATGTTCATTGGCAAACTTCAGTCGGGCCTGTACACATGCTTTCTTGAGCAGGGGGACATTGCGGGCACTGCAGGATTTCAGTCCTTCACGGCGTATTGTGTTACCAATTGTTTTCTTGGTGACTATGGTCCAAGCTGCCTTGAGATCATTGACAAAATCCTCCTGTGCTGTTCTGGGCTGATTCCTCACCGTTCTCATTATCATTGAAACTCCTTGAGGTGAGATCTTGTATGGAGCCCCAGACCGAGGGAGATTGACAGTTATTTTGTGTTTCTTCCATTGTGAATAATCGGACCAGCTGTTGTCACCTTCTCAAGAAGGTGCTTGGCGATGGTCTTTAGCCCATTCCAGCCTTGTGGAGGTCTACAATCTTGTCCCTGACATCCTTGGACAGCTCTTTGGTCTTGGCCATGGTGGAGAGTTTGGAATCTGATCGATTGATTGCTTCTGTGGACAGGTGTCTTTTATACAGGTAAAAAAAAAACTTAAGAAAGTGTTCCTAACCTCAGCTCGTTATAAAAGACACCTGGTAGCCAGAAATCTTGCTGACTGATAGGGGATTAAATACTTATTTCACTCATTAAAATGCTAATCAATTTATAACTTTTTTTAAATGGATTTTTTTGGATTTTTGTTGTTGTTGTTATTCTGTCTCTCACTGTTATAATAAACCTACCGTTAAAATTATAGCCTGATGATTTCTTTGTCAGTGGGCAAACGTACAAAATCAGCAGGGGATCAAATAATTTTTTTTCCTCCCTGTATTTATTTTCCCTTTCTTGCACCCGTTTTTTTGGTTTTCCTCTTTTCAGCAATCATAAATCAAAGCACATAATGCCTCAAACAAATAATGTTCCTGGAGTCTGTAGTCGATATCGTAAGGCCGTGATGTCATTCAGTATGGGGGGAAACAGACTCGGCTCTGCATACAGTGGGGGAGGTCATTAGTAACTGTGGGATTTAGGACCTGTCTGTCTGAACAATAAACACACTTACAGTATGACCTACACCGAGAGAAGAAATTCCATTTTGAATGGTGGGAATCTCATGAAGAGAGTAGAAAAAGCACAAGGCCATTTAAGATTTAACATAATACACTGTCGTACCTACATTTGAAAAGCACTTAAAGGGATGAAACCTGACTTTCTTTCCTCTGCAGAACACAAAAAAAATAATATAAAGATATTTTTTGTTATGAAAGACTGGAACACTGACTTTAGTTGTAAGGACAAGAAACAGACATTTTTCAAAATATGTTCTTTTGTGTTCTGCAGAAGTCATACAGATTTTAAAAAATGACACGAGGGAGAGTAAATGATGACTGAAGTTTCATTTTTGGAGGAACTAACCCTTTAATAGCTTTTCCAGTGTAGGTACGGTGGGTAACTAACTCACTGTGTGACCCACAGGATGGTGATGTCATTGAGTTGTGACGCCAACAGAAGGAGTCTGGGATCACTAGTAATCTCTACGAGTAATCAAAGCCTCTCACCAAGTTAAAGTGTCATAGGGTTACAGGCAGACACTGATGGTGAGTGATGGGAACCTGTGCAGTCTGTCTCGACATATCCAGCACAGCCGCAGACACGCTGCTCTCCCGTCAACCCTGCCGTTGTTTTCAATTACACTGTTATTGGACTATTTGTCAGGCTTTGAATGGGACAAGCCAAATCGGTTAGAGCTTGTTGCTGTAAGGAAACAATCATATGGTCTTAATTTCCCCTTTTAGCATCGCCTCGCCATAGCCTGCACATTATAATCGGTCGCAGCCAACATTTCACACGATGCAAGGCCAGAGAGAGAGAGAGAGAGAGTGAGACGGATGGAGGGAGGAAAGCTGGGAGGGGTGATTTGTTATCTGAGTTCCAGAATGGTGCGTCAATGCCTTTCACCCTGGCAAGTGAGGGATGCTGGGTATGTAGATGCCTCTGTAAGGCAAGAGATCAGTAAATCAACTCAAGCTGAGTGTTGCTCTTGTAAGAATGGCAGTAGGACTCTCAAAAGGAAGATGGACCGGCAGATTGACTTCAGCTTTGAGACAGCCAGAGAAAGGCTGTTTTGAGCAGTTCCTTTTATAGTCTCCAGAGCCCAGAGGAGGTTTCTGACACCTAGACTGAGAATGTTTTTCCCAGGTTCCCTAGAGAGACGGTCTCTGCTTTTCGTTCTCTTTTTTTCCATGCTAAAGGATCATTAAGCATGTTTTTCACACAGTACAATGCCTCTATCCAATTCATTCATCAACTTCTGTAAGGTGTCTTTTCCCCATTTATCTTCCTCAGTCCAAATATAACACTTATCCTTTTCACTCATAACTCTCATTGTAAATATAGTGAGAGACTTTGATAAATATGGCTTCAGTTCTTGGAATATTTGAGTGGTAGTTCTCTGTAGTCAACAAAAAGACAGAATGAGAGACTAGTATTTGTGTGTATATATGCCTTATTGTGAAAGCTGGTGTGTTTATGTATGTATGTGGGTTTGAGTTTGTATAATTTAAGAGGTGCGTGTGTGGCAGGCTGTGGCTTGGAGCTGGAATTTGGGCAGCAAGGGTATAGTCAGTCCCTGTCTGGAGGCTATGTTAATCCTGTTTTCTTTAAGGAATGAATCAGAGAAAAGAACCCAAGGAAGAACGTGACTTCTAAGAGCTTTAAGCTGGGTTCTGCTCACGCTGAAGCCAACACAGCTGATTTCACACAGACATACCAGGGCACCGTGCCCACCAATAGCGCTGAAAAGCCAGGCTGTACACCGTTTTCATTTAAATTCTTGAATTTGAATGGAAGTGGCAAACTTTTTGAAATTAAGGAAATTGAATTAAAATTAAATGCAGTTTAAATACATTTTAGCTAGAAAAGGAAGGTTTGTGAAGATAAAATTAGAACCAAAAACGTATTTGAGATCAGCATGAAATAAAAATCCACATTTTGTTTTTTAAATGCATGATATTGTTCTTACTGTGCATGATTCATTCTTACAGTGAAAATGACAGAAGTAGAATTTATTTTTTTCCATATTGTAGCATCTGAGTGAAAGTAGTGACGTATGACCGACTTCTCCATCCATTAAATCCACTTAAACCCACCCCTTTTACAATTAACTGCAATCTTGCATTCAGATCTGCCTCCATCCAATCAACAACCAACTGACAAAACCAAGTACCCACCCTACATTTCTTTTCTTTTTCTGTTTTACAAGGATGTATGTAACATTCTGGAAAAAAGCATCTGTTGCTACTTCCATTATATCACAACTTTAAAGAAAATTAAAAGGTCTTGTGTGCAGGTTTTATATATTATTTCTTTCCAGTTTAACTTTCAACTCAACTAGCTGTGTTGGGTGTGAGCAATTCAAATTCAAACTCAAACTCAAGAACTGAAAGGGAGCTAAATCTTCAAATCTCAGTTGTATCTAACCCTGCTGGAGAGTAGCAAGCATGGGACAAGGAATTCAGACAGAATAACACACCCGCAAACATACACACACACACACACATAGACTCTTACTATGCAGGGCAGGGCTGTGTGTTGCACAGGTGAGAGCCCACCACAGGTCTGGTCTCAGGATTGCAGAGTGAAGAGTTGACCTGCGTGTTCTGATCCTGCAAACAAATGGCTTTCGTCGAGACCCGACCTGAGAGAGAATTAGACAGAGAGATAGTGAGCATAAACACAACTGCTTTCTTTGGACATTTCACAGAGATCCATCCCTCTGACCCGACCTAACATACACCTTTATCATGGGATAAACTAATGCATCCTCTGAGCAATCTTTTGAAAAGGAAAGCTTGGAGCACACTGTCCGTGAATAGTCTTTCTGGGGATTATGGGAGCTCAGGATGAATGGCAGTACTGTAGCATGGCTTCTGTTGTGGCAAACAAAGCTGGGCCTCTGTCAGTGTGAGAGGCCAGGAGGGGCGGCCCAGAGGTCTGCTCTAAAGAAAAGCATGAATGAAACTGTGTGAGAGCGCAGATAGAGATCTGTGCTCTGGGCATGTTATAGTGCTGTCTGTCTGCCACCAACACTCAGACAACTGACTGTGAATGGAGGAGCCACTACCACAGAGATGAGCCAATGTGATTCAGAGGTCTGGAGGAAGGAGGGATGCACTTTTCTTTTTTTTTTACTCTGCTCACAAAGGTGCATTTGATGGACCCGGACAAACACACATACATACACCTTGCCTACCTCACCGACACACAACCACAGAAACTCTGCTCTCTCACACTTGAGTCAACAAAATAAACATTTACCGTACATACAGCATCCACTCACCCCCAGCACAAGGCGCAGAGCAGTCAGAGCGAACCACGGACCAGGTGTAGTTGTGCTTCTCCGGATGTGGTAGAGTGTATTCCCATGATATACCAGGATTTTTACCCTGAAGAAGAATCTGTGGAGGAGAAGAGATGGACATGGGTTAGTAAAATCAATCAAGCAACAGGTTTCTGGTTATCCAAGTATACGCTACTGGTCAAAAGTTTGGAGAAACTAAATGTAATGTTTGGATTCTGCAATGATGCATTAAATTCATGAAACAAATTAAACTCATTTATAATTTTCCAAAAGATTTCTATTTCAAACAAAGGCCATTCTTCAAACATAAAAGAATCCTTAAAAACACAAACACAGTCTATGATGCATTACCATTTTTTTCAACATTGATAATAATTACACAAAAGAAATATTTTTGAGCACCAAATCATCACCAAGGATCATGTGACACTGAAGACTGGAATAATGAAGCTGAAAATTCATCTTTAGTATTACTATTTCTACTTTTATTTTTGATCGAATAAAAGCAGCCACGGTGAATATAAGTAACTTCTTTACAAAAACATGAAAAAAAAAAAACATTACTAACCCCATACTTTTGAACACCTCTGTGTTTCAGAGCACACAATAATGAAGACACTTGTAGTCCGATTAAGATACATACATGCTGGAGAATGTCAAACTGCAATCACATTTTCTAGAGCCATTAGTCTGAATATGCAAAAACAGGACTGCTATGATTTCAGTTGTTTAAAAACTCAAATTATTGCTTTAGTGAGACTGAAATTGAACTGTTAAAGTGATTATCTTGTTAATGTTCTCATATTCCAGCAAGGCAAATGGAGCCAGAGTGTCTGCTGCTCTTTTGTGGCTGTAGTTCCACTGGGACTGAGAGATGACACCACAGTGCTCCTAGTGACCCTGATTTAAAGAGATGCTTGAATTAGACTGTCTATGTCTTTGAACTGAAGCTTGTCAGCTTGGAAAATGGCACAAGTGGACCAAACTGTGGGTTGGGTGAATCTGAATATTTTCATATAGTGGTATACTGTGAGACTTTATTTCCCAGCAAGTTTTACATTAATGTTTATGTTTCAGTAGGCCTGTATGCTATAGTTTTGAAGCTGTTCCTGGAGAAGATCTTATAGTCATTCATGTGAGACTAGACCACAGAGGAAGTTCAGCCAGTTCCTCACTAAATCCGTGCCCAAGGCCACTGAGGACAGCCTGAGGAAAACTCTAATGGAGTGGAAATGTTCTCCGACAAGAAGAGGACCTTTGTTTTTACTCAGACTTTGCCACATGGGGATTTTCCTCAGGCTATTTGTAATAAAAATGCAATGACACCAAATTCACTGGAACTGGTAAACCACCAAACTATATGTAGAAAGTATAAACAAAGCAGCTAAACAAGGATCGAATCTTAAAAGGTCCCATGTTGTCAAAACTGACATTTTCTGGCTTTTTCATGATAATTGAAATCTAGGGGCTATGTAACTACCATATAAGTTTCAAAACAGTCAGTTTACAGTCAAATGCACACAGCCTGCATAAAGTAGCTGTGCCTTTTCAAGAGCCATTGTGACTTCTATAAAAATGTGACGTCAGAACTACTCAGTCACCGCCTTCAGTCACCACCCCAAGCACTGCCCACTGTCCCACCAGACAACATCACATCCATACAAAATGTTGTGAAAACGCTGTTCAGTCGATGGATGTCAGGAAAACTACATCATTGCACAAGCTTCCGAACAACATTAATGTAAGAGACCAGTGGCTAATGTTAATTTATTCGTAAATACAACAGCAATTTAGTTCGAACTAAACCTGTCTGCACATTTTCCAAGTGACTGCTTCATCAGTCAGACACAGTTCAATGCCAGTTTTTCAAAGAAGCTACTCATCAAAGATGCTGCAGTCCCTACATTGTTGGGTCCAACCTCAAATCCGCAACCCGTACGTAAACTTCACACATATTTTATGTTATATTGAGGAGCCAGCATAATCTAAGATTATAGTTTGTAAACGGTTATGCAACGTTAACGTGATGCTAACGTCAACTTACTGTATCAGTAGGAAAGCAATAGTTACGTAGCTTACTGCATTCAGTGTTTGAAAAAAAATGAGAAATAAAAACATTAATAACCATTGTGAAACGTCCTGTTGTAAGCACTTTTGAGGAGGTGGTTGGTTGTCTCTTGTCGTCGCCGATTCGGGGTCTGAGTTCGGCTCAAACATGTAAGGCCGGACAACATTTCCATTAGCAGTGACCATCATTACCAGTGTTTCTGTTTACCTTGTGAGTATCACCAAGCCACAGCAGGCTACAACATACATGACTCTAGTTATCTGTGGTTGGCCTTGTTGTGTGTCACTCAGAAAACAACAAGCCAATCAGAAGAGAGACTCATGAATATTAATTAGACATGCCAAAATCAGCCTGTTCTTTGCAGAGCACCTGAGAGAGGAGCTGTTAAAGTATATTGAGATGGTTTTTGGTACTTATACCACAAATATATATTCTTAAGGACATCAAAACCTAAAATAAAACTCCAGAAAGGTGTAAAATATGTGACCTTTTAAGGGTCACGGAAGAATTGCAGCAATGTTTACACGAGCAATCAGCAATTGCAAGGCAGCCCAAATTTCTCTTAAGTAAGAGTATGAACTTAAGCAGTGGATTAGGCAGATGCCACCCATCCTCTAATTACTATGGATTTACCTTCAGTTAATGTTTTGAACAGGAAGTATGTGGCGGGCTGCTGCTGATGTGGAAAGATTATTGTTAAGTCAGTCACAATAAACACAATAAAAGAGTCTCAATGCTCTGTCAGATTTTTGGGTTATCTAAAACCAACCAAAGTCTTTACTAGCCACACTTGGGTTGAGTTTAGTGTCATGGCTATGTTTGACATTGCAGATGAAGAGGTATGAATACATGTGAATTCATGTTGCATGTTCAATGAGATGCAGGTGAATGTTGAGAGTGAACCACTAACTGAATGTACCTCAAGTAAGTCCAGACCTGTAGAGGAGGAAATAATCTATCAACAGAACAGCAGAAGACATTGTGCGAATCAAACAAAGGAGGTATTTGAAGGATGGAGGAAAACAAGTATACTGAAACACAGTGGCAAGTTAGTAAACTTTTTAACATACTGTATCTTGGCTCAATCTCCCACTGAGCATCCAGGCTGAATCTATTGCCCTGGAAGCAGTCCATAAGACCCTGCATGCTAGCTTGTTCAAAACCGGTCCAGATTTACAGTTGGCACTCAACACAAAGCAGCTATTCCAGAATCAGGCTCAGGAGGAGGTCTCTGATCCATCTGTGATCCGGCTAGCCATCTGACTATGGATACAACACATGGGGAAACTCTACCTCTTCTGATCCAGTGTCAAGACCCACAAGAGTCCATTGCACCATGTCTGTGCTCTGATATAGGAAGTCTAGAGTTTCACTCTTAACGTATGTGACAAGAATCACAATTTTGAACATTTGAACATGCAAAACATCCTTCCCCATCCAAATACTGTAAAAGCAAGTTTTCTGAGGCTTCCCTGCATCTTCTTTTGTCTTATGTTGCAATGAAAGCTCAATCTCATGAGCTTCTTGCTCTAGACGCCCCCTCTTTCACCCTAGTCATTCTGAATAATGATGGAAAATCTGAGGTAATTACTAAACTCTGTTGAACAGGACTACTAGGACAGGTTCATTATCAAGCACTCTCAGTATAGGGTTACTACACAAAAATCCAACTGTGTCCTGGCTAGAAGCATAGCAGTTCCTATGGTCAAGAAGAAACGCATGAATGGAAGATACCACACCTAAATCACATCCTGTATCACTCTGGACTGGTATGACCCTCTTAAGACATGCCACAAGAAAGCCAATACTTCAATAAATCCTAAAAAGTGTTTAAATCAGAAGCACGTCAAGTTTGAAGGGAACTGCTCTGTTATGTCTCGTTTAGTGCCTCTCAATCCACATTGCTGAGCCGATTACAAGCTCTGGATCCATGTCAACATTTACATTCACATTTCTCTAAATGCATTTTCCTAAGCATTCAGTAAGGGTCTTGAAGCTGATACTTATCCATTTTCCATAGTAGGTTAAACTGAGAGATCCAGCCAAGCATAATTGACCAGCTGCTTCCCTCAAATCGTGACCCCAAGCCTCTCTGATCTATTGAGTTCAATTGCAGAAATCTTAATCTTTTAATCTCTCTCTACCCTCCTCTTCTTTTTGAAATTACAGAGCATACTTAGAGAGATTAATGCCAACTCATCTGCAAATCAGGCCTCTGCTGCCACCACCCACCCTCGGGAAAACGTAATGAAGAGAGGGCATGTGGGTTGAAGGGGAATGCTGCATGCAGGTAAAGCACAGGTTGAGTGCGGGGCAGATCAAAGGCCAGTAAATAAGATCAAAATGAAAGAGTATTAAATGAAGCATGCCTAACTTTTGTACAATTTACACAATAGTATCAAGGCCCAATGGATTTTTAACAGCTTGAGGTGTTGGTAACAAAAGAAAACTGGAAGTATTATATAATGGATCTGCATTTGTTTTAACTGCTAAGTGAAGTCATTAAAATATGCCATCACGTTAATCTTTCTTAGAGTTCAAATGATTCATTTAATCTTTACAATGACATTTTGATTGGTTACAATAAAGATTTTGGCAGCATAAATATTGAATTGTTTGGTGCTACAGCATTATTCTTCATTTTAACTTAATGTTTTCTAGATTTTGACATAACATAGACATAAAATCTACTTGAAATCTTGACTTAATTTCTCTTAAGCTAAAGGTAAAATCTAAATAAATCTTAAAAGCTTGACATTATCACAAGATCCTATTAATTTCGCCTTACCTCAACATATGCAAAGCTGTTTCCCTTTATATCCTACCGTAATATATAAATAATGTTGCATCATGGATGAGCAAATTCTCTTTCAAAGAGCACACGTAACATTACATATCAATGTCGATAAAAGGTTTAAATCTGAAATCGAATGAGCTCTCTTATCCACACTTCAGATTTGTGCTGATACATTATATGAAGCGTTCTTACTACGACTTAACCTCGAAGGTCATCTGAACCCATACCCATCACCCTTCATGTAAGCTGTGCCCTGCCCATTAGGAAGAACACACAGTGCAGCGAGTTCAAAGCTTAGTGCCATTCACATTGTCGCAACACTTGATCTGGAATCTCTACATACTGAAGATGAAAGTCACATTGACCACGTCGGCTCTGGCCTGCAATTAATCCCAAACAGAGGCGTTAGTCTGCCCGTTCAACTCATTTGTGTGCCTTCTCTTCTGTCTCTCTCTCTATCTTTCCCTCATTTGTTTCTCATCTCTCTCACTCACACACTGTCCCTCAGCCTTGTTTTCATCTGACTGAATGGCCACGGTACTCTTGCCAAGACCCTGTCATGGCTAATTCGCTAACAGGTGTCAGGACGGACGGGGATGGGGGTGACTCACTTCAAAGAGCAGGGTCTCATTAGTTGGGCCTGCGGCGTACAAGGTCTCAGGCCGGTTGAAAGAGCGTTGATAGTTGAACGTAGTGCCTGCAAACTGGAACCTGCCAGGCCAGTCCACCGTCCAGTCCCCCGTCAGGTAGTAGGTACCACGTTTCAGACTACGAACAGCCAGGTAGCTGGTGGAGATCTCCATCTCCTGCACCCTGATGCTCCTCGCTCCAGCGGGAACCATCACAACTGGATAATATTCTGAAAAGATGGGAAAAAAAGGGAAAATAGGTTTGCTCACATCTGCTCACTTTTGCAGTTTCTGCATTTTTAAAGGCCAGAGGGAACAGGAATCTTTGAGCTGATGCATTATCACTTCCATCAGTCGGAGGAGAGCCATTAGGTGCCAGACTTGCAAGAGCTCCTGCTGTGTAAGTGCTCTAAAAATGCATTGCAGTTTTCTGTTAAGTCTGAGGAGAGGAGCTCTAAAGTGACAGATTTTTTTTTCTTTTTTCGTTTCTTTCAGTCTCTATGATCTCTCATTATATTTTATTAAAGGGCACTAGTTCTCAGACTTTTTTAATCAAATCAGAAGAATAAAATACACCTATATACAGTACCAGTTTGTGAAAGATTCAAAACTTTGGGGTCAGTAAGATTTTATTAATAATTCTTAATTAAGAAAGGATGCATTAAATTGATCAAAAGTGACCTTAAAGGCACTTATGTTACAAGGTTTCTATTTGATCAAAGAAAAAAATGTGCCATGGTTTTCATTAAAATATTAACCAGCACAACTGTTTTCAACACTGATAAAAATAAGAATCACCCCGGGTCAGAACCACTGTTTTAGGCATTTTTCTATTATTTTATAATGATTTACTCCTTGTTTCTTTCTCTTGAAACCTGTTATTCTCTTCAAAATATTGATTTGTCAGAGAAGGTCAGAAGGTATGAAAGAAACATGCTCTGCAGGAGCCTAACCGTTGGCTCTGTGCTGGAGGGTGTACTGGCCACTGTAGAACTTGCAGGTGGAGTTGTCTCCTTTACACACTCCACAGGCATCCAAAGCGGCCTTTGATCCCAACACCTGGTCACAGCCCACCGGCTACACAGGAAAAGTTATTAAAACAACATTTTTTAACTGACACACACAGTTAGTCCCACTAGGCCTGATGAACATAACAAAATGCTTAAATGTCAATCAATTGATCCCCGAAATATGACCATCTCAGAATCATCCCCTCCACACATACCTCGCATATCCCATCAATGCACACGCCTCCTTTGTAGTCAGAGCAAGATGTCCCATCTTTGACTTTGCTGGACATAGCGAAGAAAAAATCAAAGTCCTCAGCAATGCAGTACAGCTTACAGATGTCCTCTTCTAGATAGGAGATGAATGGGGTCATTAGATCTTATAGCTTCAGAGTGATTTTATGTTAGATCTTCTGAGGCTGTGTACTAGTACCCTCAGCATGCTGCTATGAAGTCTCATGCATGAGGACATATGGAGCGATAATCCTGTGAACATTTTTCAGACAAAATGCAAGTGGACTTTTATGTAAAATGGAAAACAATTCTTTGAAAAGCATGCAAAAACCCCACAAACCCACATTATCAATGATTCCCATACATTACATTTCAGTTTGAGCTGATAAAATAAAATAAAATTATTTTTTTTATTAAATTAAATTAAATGTGACTTTATTTTAACCTTTTGTCTGAGAGTCATCAATATGTAAAAGACAGAACTTTGCTGTCTGTCATGCATCATTTATTTTTAGCAGACACAATGCAGATGTTTATTACTGTCTAGTGCTAATTACTGGGCATGTTTAAGCTGTGTGTGGTTGGCTGTGAAGCAACTGGAAGGCTCACCATGCTGTAGAGAACATAGCCACAGAACACATGTTGCACTAAAATTTAAAACTCTGTTACAAATGGGCCCATAAAGCTGGAATGCAAAAGAGGTGACTATATCCAACTCTCCTACCGAGAGAAAAATATGGAGCTATCAGAGATGCATCTGCATCCTCACACAAATCAGGGCTCATTCAATACAACAGCTCAGTATGAACTGTGAGATTTCTTTCTCTCTTTTTTAAGAAACATATTAGATCATAATTATTGTGCTTTTACTTCAAAGGAAAACAAATGATACTGTTACAGACTGACAGGTCTAGCTGAATAGAAAACTAAAAAGTAAACCTAACAATAAAAGCTGAATAATGCCCTTAAAAGTGGAGAGGAGGGTAAGAAAAACTTAACAACAGGACATGTCAGTGGTTAATCCAATTTATACTACGGGGCTATTGAATGCTTGAATCTGATTGGCTGACGAACATTCTGAGGTGTGCAATTACTTTCTGGGAAACACACGGCAAATGTAGTTCCAGGCAGCTCTCTCGACCGCATTACAGTTCCATATCACTTCGCATAGTAAAACTGTAATACGGAAATTACAGGACTAACAAAAACAACAACATGACACACGATTTTCCGAAGGTAAATACACATGACATTTCTCACTAGCGAGGTAATAACAGCAATGTTTAGAGATGCTGCTGCACACCGAGTGACGCACAGAGGTACCCTAATTCATACTAGCTCTCTCTCTTCCTCTGTGCGTCTCTGTCTCTCTCACTCTCTTTCTAATAACTTCATTAATAACTGCATTAGAATGCCATCAATGGCTCAAGCCTCCATTACCAGCTTTAAAATGATGTTTTGGAACTAGCAAAAGAGGCGTTGGATGAGTTGTGGAAGAAATAATCCTACTCACAATAGCGATTTAAGTACAAAAACCGGACGAATCCCTTTAAATATATCATCTGATCGATGTCTTAAGGTGTGGTAACCATAGTATAAGTGAAATAATTTGCTTATACTATGGTGTCCGCTTCATATCGTGGCCGCATCACCACCTCAGGTGTACATTATTTGTTCTGATTTTTCTATTTTCTAATAATTCAACGGCCCATCGTCAATTATTCCTTACTTGATCTGACTCCAAAATCCCAGTCAAACTGGGTTTAGTGCTTCCTAATGTAATGGAGGCCAGCTAGTAAGAGCTGTACAGGTAAAATCTCACTCCCCTGATCTCAAGAGGCACATTAGCAACTGACGCTAGAGACTGCAGTCTTTATCGTCTTTGTTAGCGCATCCACCTCCCATACCAGAAACGCTGGTTTAAATCACACTCTAAGCAAGAGCGGGGAGTAGAACCAGTGGGGTTACACTAACTCCTGTACTAGCCACTAAAAAAAAAAAAAAAAACCTACTGATTAGAGCATGGAGCTCCATTCACTTCACTGGTCATTCTCATTAGTTTTCAAAAATCTGACAGGACTTGCTCTCCTTTCCCTTTTTCATTCCTAGTCCGCTAACACATAAGAAAGCCCAAATACACAAACAGGGTCCTATTCAGGTCCAAACCTGCCTACAGGGTTGATCAGTGCACTGCACTCACAGAACGAGTGGATACATGTTTCCAGTCCAAATCCATGCACAGCTTAGACAACACACATTAGGGGATATGAATTGCTTGGGTGGAATATATTTGTCCTGTGTAACATTCTCAATACATATTGTCAGAAACTAATGAGAATGATTACTATTTAAAAACAGCTGTTCTTGCTGACTCAGATAACAGAGGGTATTAAAAACTAAGCAGGTAAAGTCTGAGATGAATGTGTTTTAGAGGTTTATTGTTAGTTATGTCAGAAAAGGTTACATGTAGGCTACCGTTTACAGTTTTGAGGGTCAGTAAGTTTATTATTTTTATTTTTTTTTCAATGATGCATCAAATTGATGAAAGTGATAATGCAGGTTTTACACTGGTTTTACACAATTTTAAATTGTTAAACTATTTCAGATAAATGCTGTTCTGTTCATAAATGAATCATGAACAAAAATGACACACCAAAACAACAGTTTTCAACATTAATTATAAAAAAACAAAATACACAGTGGAGTTATGGCTACTGAAACTGACATGTTAAAACATTAATATAAAGTCACATAAGACTGGAGTAAAAGCTGCTATTTAAAATGTAATACTTAACAATATTATTGTATTTTTAATTAAATAAATGTGAAAGAGACTTTTTTCAAAAATGTTTAAAAAATCTTATGAAAGCTGACTGAATTCATACATCTATAATACATTCCTTTTTGAAAAAAAAAAAAAAAGTGTGAGTCTCGCTCGTCCAGTAAATGAAGACGCATGGGGATTTGGAACCCACAGCAGAGGTTTACTGTGCTCTCTTCCAGCTGTTAATGAGACATTTGCTTTTGTTCGTAATGAATGCATTAAGGCCCAAATATCTCCCATACCTTCCACTTTGGTGTATGGCTTCCATTTGTAGTACCATCCCCTGAAGGGTTTGCTGTTGTACTCGGTGCACTGCTGAGCTCTGAAGTCCACTCCATTGGGCTGGCATGGCTTGGTGTTACACAGCTGGTGCAGTCGACTGGGGCCTTGGCAGAACTTGCCGTTGTGCTGTGGCTTGGGTGAAACAACCAGCAATTAGCACAAGCGAACATGGAAGCAAGGAGAGAGAGAGAGAAGAAGAGAAGAAACAGATGTGCCTCAGCAAGCGTTCAACACACGAGTGGAATGACAGCCATTCGGTATTTTTTGGAAGAGGGGCTGGTGATATGCATTTCATATGATGTGCATTAGCATCTGCACTAAGGGAATGTCTTTGTGCGTTATCGGTGATGTGTCTGACTGAATCACATCCCAACTGACAGCTGTAAAAGATATAAAGTGTTTGGGATACAATTCCATTCATGACTTGGACTCGCCTGTGTTTTCAACAGCTATGATTTTTGAATAATAAACTTCTATGAGAGCAAGAGAACACGCAGCTGTACTGATGTACTTTACACATTGTGTTATCTGAGTCGACTTACTTGCAGCCAAATAGGAAACCTGGTTGAAAAAGGGTTTGTTTTGGATGGCCAATACCATGTTTTCTTAACTAGTCCACCAACAAGCTGACCTTGATAAACAGTGATTTTCTGGCTGATCTAGCAAAAAAAAAAAAAAAAAAAAAAAAAAAAAAACACCAAACTAACATAAACCAGCTTGGAAAAACATGGAAATTCATTAACTCATCTTTACTTCTCTAAAACCTGTAATGGCCACTTGCAAGCAAGGCTGGATATCATAAAAGGTCAACCCTGAAGCTCTGGACAATGTGCTCAAAGTGTCACCCTGTCTTGCTGAGGCAGCTTGAGGCTGGAGAAGAGCAGTAGCCTCCTCCCAATGCTACAGGAATGCCTCCAAGTGCCACATGAAGCAGACAGTCACCATCTTTCCTGAGGGAAAAGAGGTCCAGCACTCCTCCAGCAACTGAGGCTGTGATAGCGGAGGCATGCTTGCGGCATGGCTGCATGTTTTAAAGTGGAAGACTCTTGGGTACCTTTTTGTAGCCTAACCTCAAAGCAAAGGACTGTGCCATGGGCCTGTCAATGTGTGTGTGTGTGTGTGTGTGTGTGTGTGTGTGTGTGTGTGTGTGTGTGTGTGTGTGTGTGTGTGTGTGTGTGTGTGCCTGTGCATGTTCCTTTAGTCTCTGGCCTTTAGCTTTTTATTGCATGTTCACACTTGAGGTTAGGAAACTGCTCAAAGAGAGGACAGATGAGCCTTTCAAGCACTTCTAAAAATCACTCATCATCTTTATTCATGTACAGTGAAAGCATAGGGAAAACACACACAGTGAAATAAATGAATGACTTTTCTTCTGAAAAATGATAACATAGTTGCATTGTCTAGAACAGCCATTTTCAAACTGTGGGTCTTGACCCTGCAGAGTGGAAATAAATGGGTCACTAGAATGGTGGTGCATTCAGATGAATGCATACATACAGTGCGACCAATCGAACAAATGATTCTAAAGAGCTGATTATTTTAATGAATTGTTTATAAAGAACTCAATTTTGAATCAATTTGATGAATTGATTCTATTGATTTAACTACTGAATCGACATATGACTCACTTGCTGAACAGTAAATTCCACACTGTAAAAAATAAGTGTAATTTTAACTGTACAATTTTGTAAAAACGCTACAAAAAAAGTGTTAATAAGTTAACAGTAAGTTCCTGTACTATATACAGGGAAAAACTGTAAAAGATCTAACCAGACATTTCATGTAATTTTACAGTAAAATGCTGTTAATTTTACAGTTTTTAGAAGTAAAAAAAGAACATATCATTGTATAATTTACAGTCAAAAACTGTAAACTGATATTCCCAGAATTCCCTGTGTGACGCTCCACATTTGAAACTATTTTGTTTAAATAATCATGTTTTTTAATAGTTTTTTGTTATCAGTTATGTACATTTGGGCTTCATGTTACATCTTCTGTTGTTTAATGTAAGTTTATTGAATTGTTTAAGTATCGTGTGTCACCATGATGGTGTTTTGTGTTTGCATGAATGACTCTGTGCACCTTCTATATATTAATATAAACTTACTTGTGATGAGCTTTGATTCTTCATGTGGCTTTCTCTTTTACCACCTGCATTATTATGGTGGTTGTCAGTATGTTAAAGGTACAAAACAGATTTTAATAGCAGTGTGCGTTGTTGAATTTACTGGTTTACATTAAAATTTTCTGTGTTTGTAAATAACAGTTTTATACTGTAAAATGTACAGTTTTTGGCCGTAATTGTGTTTACAGTTTTTCTGTATTTTTTACAAAAGTATTCTGGCAACCACAGCTGCCAAAATTATTTTGTAAAAACTACAGACTTTTTTTTACAGTGCAGTCTTTTTGAAGTTCAGCACATTTTTACATTTTATTTTACAACATAAAATACCTTAGTAATACCCCAATTTTTTAAGCTTTTACATGTCTTGAAATAAGGTTGTAGCTAGCAAGTGGCTAAATAGGACTACAGAGGTTGTCACGTAGAACAGGTAAACTCATCTACTCACTAGGGTGCTTTTACAGCCTCATTGTGTTTATACTCAGCTCCTGTCAAACTATGCTAACTAAAACATTCCGGCTTGTAAATTTTAAGTAAAGATCAAAAGATTGGTTGGAAACTTGCGGGTGACTTTGAAGTTGTGTAACAGTGGAGTAGTTTGTTTATAGCCTATTTTAATCCATAAAAGCTGTGTTAATTTGTGAAGATTATCTTCACCAAAACATGTAAGAATCATACATTTTTGTAGATCACAACAAGGGGGTGGGGGTCTCATAAAAGATTACACTTTTCTAGGTGCATCCTGGCGTGAAAAAGTCTGGAAACCCTTGATTTGGGTGTGTATAAACATGTTGCATTAGGAAATTATGCATCACTTTTCAGGAGAAGCCAGAGAGATCAATGACAGTCTAACAGTGCTGTCAGGCGGCTGTTTGTGCACGTCTGCTTTTGTTTTTGGAACAGGTTTTCAGGCTGATCCTATTAGAGCTCCAGCGACAGTATACTATGGGCCCATATGGTAGAGCAGTTACAAAAATGCACAGAGCAGAGAGAGAGATTGAAAGGGGGGGGTCAAGTGCATGTTTTCTGATTAGACGTTGAAATAACAGTGCCCAAATCAATTTTGTGTTACATGCTAAACTTCACACAAGAGTTGTTAGCAAAAGGGAACATTATAAAGACTCTTACAAGTCTTTGTAGCATAATTTTCCAACTGGGGAATGTTAAATCTCAGAACAGCAGTATAAGTGCAAACTTCAGAGGAAAAAGGGTGACCCTGTCTTTCTGCTTGCCTGAATCTCTCCAAAACTCCCCACATAAACCCACATCCTTCTCTACCCCACTCTCTCAATACATCTCCCATCTCTAAGACCTCCTTTTTTAATCAAACCCTCATTATGCCCACACTGCTAGCCATTAGATATCCACTTTAAAGTCAAGTCATTAAAACAGAGCCCTCTACATATAAATAAACAATACCAAACAATGATGCAATGAAATTTAATCGTTTGTTTGTGAGGGCCTTTCCGAAGTCCTGAGGGTGATTGCACATGCATTTTACTCTTTCAACTTTGCCCTCTGGTAATGGTGCATTAATGCTACCCATACTCTGTTAGTTAACACTGTATCCTGTATGGTAAACAAACATCAAAAAGGCAATCCCATCAACAACCATTTCTACTACGCTGTTGCCAAGAGATGTATTTCTCAAACACTCATATCAAAGACCCATGAACCTGTACATCTGGCAGCTGAGTATGGATAAAGTCATGGGAGCACATTTATCAGATCATATTTATTGATAAATGTTATTTGAGTGAGATGACATCTCATGCCTCTGGCTTCAACAGCTGTCTCCTGAGGACCTTATACTGAAGTGAAGAGTATGGGAATTCCCCTTCAACTTCACCGCCACAAAACAGAATACATACCAACATCTATTCCGCTGCAGGTGCTGTCTGAGAGCCGCAAGGGAAGATTGTCCATCAAAATGCCTCTTTTAAAACATTTCCGAGTAAAATGATATGGATAATATGTTCTGGTCAACATGATCTCTTCTTTTCATGCAGAATGGAGACAAGATGGTTTCATGGTTTGCACTTAAGCAGCTCAGTGAGAAGAGAAGTCAGTTACAATGATCACAGCACACTTGACTGCAGTGTGAAAAGCAGCGATATTGTCTTATTTTTACTAAACCATTAGGGGGTGACACTGATAGAGAAAATGGAGGCTAATACCTCCCCAAAAATCAGATTATAGTGCAAATTCTGCCTTAAAAGCAAGCCCAGCTAAGCCTCTCTCTGTGGATCAGATGCTATTGAACTAATATCAACAAAATCAGGACAAAAAAAAAAAGAAAACATTAAAGCACTCACACTGAAAACACTTTATTGTCTTGCAATAGAGTGGGAAATGCCTGCTCTTTTCTAGCAACATGCTTCCGAAAAAGCAATCATATTGTAGCATCTGTCCAAATGTGCATCTATGTAAGGATCTTTAAATCAACCTTATCTTTAAATCGAGCTAAACACTTTGTATGAGATCACAATGGATAATATAGGTCATATGTGCCCAATTTAATGTTTCATTTGAACCCAATTTAACAAACACACAATGATTATTTCCTGGGTATTTCCAGGGCATTAATGTAATTCTCCACTTCAACTCACGTCACTTTGAATAGTTTCTTCTTTTCTTTCTTTCTTTACTGAAACTGATCATGTCAGACATGTTGGTCTTGCTCAGGCATTATAAGTATTTCCTATTCCAAAACAAATATGTTGAGATGCTCTAGACAGCCAAATGTTGATGAAGCACAATTGCATGTTCCATCGGCTTGACCAAACCACATGTAGAGCCATCTGTGGTCTATAGAACCCCAATCTCAAATAAAACTGTCTCCACATACAGAGAGGAAGCACCTGAACCTAAACGAACAAAAACTCCACAGACACTCAAATCTTAAACAATTCTGCTGGTAACACTTTATTTTGGGTCCCTAACCTAGTTGCTTATTAGCATGCATATTATTAGAATATTAGCCATTTATTAGTACTAATTAAGCACATATTACTGCCTTATTCTACATGACCTTATTCTACATCCCTAATCCTACCCAATACCTAAACTTAACAACTAACTTACTAACTATTAATGAGCAGCAAATTAGGAATTTATTGAGGGAAAAGTTGTAGTTAATAGTGAATAAGTGTTCCCTATTCTGATGTGTTACCATCCTGCTTTATATTATATACCTTAAATACAATGTCAAAGTCACTTTGGATACAAGCATCTGGCAAATGCACACACGTAAATATTTATTTATTGTTTGTTTGTTTTCAAATGACTTTCTATTTATTCTTTCTAGAGCTAGAATGATTATGAGCTGCAATTATCTGAGTACTCTGTAGATATACTCTAAAACAGTGAACCATAATATACCAAGATACACTTAATCCAAGATTACCCGGTGTGTCAAAGTTCATTTCAGGGGTAATCTAGGAGTGGCAGCAGGTCAGTTGTGTCAGTATATTTGCATGACTGACCTTCATCTCTTGAGTTTTTGGTTACCTGGGGCTGTTGCAGGATCGTTCTCGGTACATGACCCCTCCACCACAGGTGCGTGAACAGTCAGACCACTCGGACCAGCCAGACCACTGTCCATGCACTGCTCTAGGGCCATGATCACCAAATTTGACACACTGTCCTCTCCGGCACCACTACATTATGGAAAAATAAAAAATAAAGAATCTTGAACACTGATCAGCAATTTATGAATGTCTGTTTCTGCATTAGTTTTTTTAATTTTTTGTATTTTTTTTTCATACTGTGACTTTATATCTTGTAATTACAACCTTATATCTCACAATGTTATTATTATATCTCACAGTCTTGCGATTACTATTTCTCACAATAATTTATATTATTTCACAACTCCAACTTTATATATATCCATTTGTATAAATAAGTTTGGCTTTAGTTCTTGCGTTAGTCTTATCTTATATGTCATAATTATCTCTTTGTTTTATTCTCACAGAAATGTGTTTACATTTAAAACAGCCACCAAAATCAGTGTTTGTGTGGTAGACAAGGAGATCCCTGTTGAAAAAACAGTATATGCTGGTTTGGTATGTTTTGAAGCATGGCAGCTGGTTTTAGCCGGTTTATGCTGATCCTTAGTTGGTCATGAGCTGATTTAGGCTGGTCCTGAGCTGGTTATGAGCTGGTCCTGGGCAGGTGCTATAGTTGCATAGGACCAGCTTAGGGCCAGCACATGACCAGCTTAAACCAGCTCATGACCAACTAAGGAACAGCTTAAACCAGCTCAAACCAGCTGCCATGCTTCAAAACACTACCTAACCAGCATATGCCTTTTTTTTCGACAGGGATAGCAAACTAATATCAGGCAAACTGATTTTTTCCATGTCAAAGAGAAGACACGGTATGAGAGGGAAAGTGAGGAAAAGGAGAAAGTGTTTCTGTGAAGCTCTTGAGCCTGCTGGTTTGGGATGGGGCCCAGAGTTACACCTGGACAGCAGGACTCTGCCTAGCCAAGCCACACAGTCCCACACATCAGCACCTCTCATCCCAATCAACCAGTGGAAAGGACCAACTGTCCTTATGGAACATTTACACAAAGTAGAAAACAATACCGCAGGTGTACATGAAGAAAAGATGGCGAGAGAGACTGGTCAGTTCATGTTCTTCCTTAACGGTGGTTCAGTGAGTTCAGGGTGAACAGATAAGCACCCACTCACCATGTCTGGTCCGCAGATGGTGCCCTCAGCAGCAGGCATGAATTTCGTCTCACACCGGTGTCCTGTTCTGTGGCACCACAATGATTTACAGATGTCCTGGTGGGCATGAACACACAGAGAGCACAGTCAAAAATGAGCCTACACCCGCTGGGAACCCTTCAACCTCCCTGGCTTGCACCTCACCACGCCGACATCTTGTTTCTACAGCAACAGCCAATCAACTTTCCCAACAAATAAAAATGCCTGTCAAAAGCAATCACTGTGCTGCCCAAAAGAAACACGCTATTATCGTTGCATTTTGTTTCTTCCCACAATACGACGATAATAATGGGTGATGATGGGGTTGGGA